>NC_086444.1:594787865-595117365 GCF_028390025.1 Pseudophryne corroboree
TGGAAGGCCTAAAACCACTGGATGTGTGGCTCTTGGAATCACTAGAAAAGAAATATACTCAGAATGAAGAACTCCCACTCTCAGACGAACTGGAAGAGTTCTTAAGGAAATGACTGCGTCAAAAATCTTGCTGCCATCCACGGCAGTCAAAGAGATGGACGAGGACAGTCTCTCGGTGGGTAGGGACCACCGTTTAACATAAGCTTCGGTTATTAAATTCCCAGCTGCTCCGGAATCAAGGAGGGCAATGACGTTCCTGTAACGTTGAGCAATTTGGAGCGACACTGGGAGGTTACAATCATGAGGAGATGGAGAGGAGATCATTACTCCTAGCCGGCCCTCTCCTTGGTGAGCTAGGATCTGGAGTCCCGAACGTTTGGGACAGGCGTTGATAGTGTGCGACGGAGCTGCACAGTAGAGACATAGAGACTCGGAGAGGCGTCTTCGGCGCTCAGCGGGAGATAGACGGGAACGACCAATTTGCATAGGCTCATCCTTGGATGGAGATGGTGACAAGGAGGAGGAGCAGAAGATTTAGGAACGGATGATCTTCCTCGCTCGGTTGCTCTCTCTCTGAACCGTAGATCAACCTTCGTGCATAGTGAAATTAGCTCATCCAACTTAGAAGGCAAGTCTCTGGTAGCTAACTCATCTTTAATGCGTTCTGACAAGCCATGCCAGAATGCAGCATACAGGGCCTCGTCGTTCCAGGCCAGTTCAGATGCCAGGATTTTGAACTGTATAAGATACTGTCCCACAGTACGTGTTCCCTGGCGTAGACGGAGAATCTCAGATGAAGCAGAGTAAACCCGGCCCGGCTCGTCGAAGATGCGCCTGAAGGATGCTATAAAGTCAGTATAGGAGGACAGCAGGGGATCAGACTTCTCCCATAACGGTGATGCCCAATCAAGGGCTGAGCCACTGAGGAGAGAAATAATATAAGCAACTTTGGTACGGTCACTGGGGAAGTTGCCAGGTTGAAGCTCAAAATGGATTCCGCATTGGTTGAGAAAGCCCCTGCAGAACTTTGGAGATCCGTCAAATTTTGCTGGCGTTGGAAGATGAAGACGTGGTATGGAAATGGGCAAGGTGGGTGGGGTTACAGCTGGAGTCACTGTGGTGGACGCACCAGACGTGCCAGGCCACGGAGGGTCGTCTGAATCCCATCCAGCCGAGTAGAGAGATCCTGGAGACAGCGGATGATGTGACCTTGTGCAGCCTCCTGATGTTCGAGTCTGGCTGCCAGTTCTTGCATAGGTCTAGCCGCTTGATCCTGGTCTCCGGCTGGATTCATATGGTCAGTGCTTACTGTCACAACTGAGGGTTTAGGCTGACGAGAGGAAGCCTCAGTTGTAGGGGCTGAGATGAAATTAAACCTGGGAGGTTTAATCAGACCCCTGGACATGTAAGTGCAGAATGATTACCCGAAGGTGTGACCATGACAACCAGTTTAAAATTCAAAATAAAAGTTTATTAACAGACTCCGTGTGATAACAAGCAGTATTCAAGTTTAGCAAAGACAGTGGCAAATAACACAGTTCCTGGAATACATAACCATAGAAGGTTTCTCAGAGCACTGGTAGGTTTAGAACAGATGTAAAAGTCCTTTGATGGAATCACCTTACCAGGCCTGGTTGTAGTTGTAGAAATAGCCAAGGAACATGCCAGTAGTTGTAGCAGGTGAATCTGTAACTTGAGTATGCTGCTGTATCAGCTGGATGGAACCAGCCAGGTGGTAAGACACGGAGTGGATGCTGAGTGGAATCAGCCAGGTGATGAAATGCAGACTGGATGCTGAATGGAATCAGCCAGGTACTAAAGTCACGGAGTGGATGCTGGATGGAACCAGCCAGGTGATAAAACACAGAGTGAATGATGTGAGATGCTAGGGAGCGTAGAAACAGAATAGCTGAAAGATGATTACCGGTGGTAGTGGATACTGCTGGTAAGATAGGATCCGCTGGATCAGCACCGGTGTTTGGTAGAAGCTGGAATCAGTAGAAAGCTGGCTGCTTGGAAGCAGATAGTAGATAGCTGGAAACTGGACAGCCACGGAAGGCTGTAGAGTCAGGCTGCACTGCAAGATGGAAAGCAGGTGCGGGTCTCTTTGTGGATGCTGGAGACAGGAACTGGAACCTGGAAAAACAAGCCACAGGAGAGAGAGACTGGAACAAGGTATGACATTCAAAGCACTGACATCTATCTGGCCCAGACACAGGATACTTATACCTGCTGCTATGCAGGCATTGGCTGGGCAATTATGCAGATTCCCGGGACGGTGGATTGGAGGAATTGGAGCATGTGATCAAATCCAACATGGCTGCGCCCATGCTGGAACCTGGAGGGAAAACTGGTTTGAAATGAAATGTGCAAACATAATGATAATGGCGGCGCCGGCCGCGGAGGACAGGAGACGCCAGATGACAATTATATGCTGAGACACTTGGAGGGCAGCAGAGGCCGCGGCAGGCATGATACATGATTCTGAGAACCTGCAGCAATAACACAGTAATGGCGGCGGAGGCCGCGGAGGACGGGAGACGCCATGTTGGATTCAAACATGGCGCCGCTGTGGTAGTGTCTCAGAATGACAGGAGGGATGTGCAGAGTGTTGACACAGATGAGATCCGGATTTGGAACGCTGGGCCAGTCTCAGAAGACACCTAAATGGCAGGTAATGGCGTCCAGATACCCGGATCGTGACACTGTAATGTGAATTTTGGCTCATACCGTGTGCTGTAATGTGAATTTCGGCTCATACTGTGTGGTAAAATATGTATTTCGGGTCATACTGTTTGCTATAATCTGAATTTTGGCTCATACCGTGTGCTGTAATGTGAATTTTGGCTCATACCGTGTGCTGTAATGTGAATTTCGGCTCATACCGTGTGGTAAAATATGAATTTTGGCTCATACCGTGTGCTGTAATGTAAATTTCGGGTCATACTGTGTGGTAAAATATGAATTTCGGGTCATACTGTTTGCTATAATCTGAATTTTGGCTCATACCATGTGCTGTAATGTGAATTTCGGCTCATACCGTGTGCTGTAATGTGAATTTCAGCTCATACTGTGTGCTGTAATGTGAATTTTGCCTCATACCGTGTGCTGCAATGTGAATTTTGGCTCATAACGTGTGCTGTAATGTGAATTTCGGCTCATACTGTGTGGTAAAATATGAATTTCAGGACATACCGTGTGCTGTAATGTGAATTTCGGCTCATACTGTGTGCTGTAATGTGAATTTCGCCTCATACAGTGTGCTGTAATGTGAATTTTGGCTCATAACGTGTGCTGTAATGTGAATTTCGGCGTATACTGTGTGGTATCAGGTGAAAGGGGCGCCAGTACTAGATAGTATAAGGAATCCTACTACACTGAAGGACACACCCCTGTTTGAGTGGCCACACCCCCTTTTCCGGAGGCGCGCATGATTGCAACCTTCACTTTTTTCTAACCCCCAGTTTAAAATTTCCACTTCGACCACTGTGTGTGTGTGTGTATATATATATATATATATATATATATAAAACATAAAATCTCTGTGCCTCCCCAGCCAGTGACCTCACCGCACGTCACTGATCCAAAGGTATGTATGGTCGAGTCACATTATTATGACCACCTCCTACATTTCACGTCGACAACGCCTAGTCCATGAAGTACGTCACATGTCATGCACTGGCATGGTGGGTATTTAAGGTGTGTGTAGGCCGTCTCCATACATATCACTTGTTGTGACTTAAAGGGGCGATTTATCCGAGTTGTAAAAAGCGATGATTATTGACTTTAGGGCCAAGGGTGGCCGTATTTCTGAGACAGCTCAGTTTGTGAACTGTTCACATGTTGCTGTGGTGAAGGTGTATCGTGACTAGCAAATGGCACCGTTGTGAATAACCGTTGTGGAAACTGCAGAGCACCACATGCCATTGATGTGAGAGATGAACGCCGGCTATGAAGGTGCATGAGGGCCGACCGACACGCTACAGTGGAGCAGTTCACCATCAAAATGAACCTGGAAACTACCAGACGTGTGTGTCACAACTGAGGGCCTGAGCTGACAGGAGGCAGCCTCAGTTGTAGGGGCTGAGATGTAACGGAACCTGGGAGGTTGTATCAGACCCCTAGACATGTAAGTAACATGTAGAATAACTGCCCGAAGGCGTGACCACGACAACCAGGATAAAAGTCAATGATGTTTATTATGACAAACTCCGTAACACAGCAGCAGTAAAAGGAAACATAAAAGTCAACAGAGGATAAATACAATTCCTGGGTACTACAGGGTGGCAAGGGCCACAGGCACTGGTAGTGTGAGACAGTTCTTATAATCTTCTAGTTGGAAAGTCCTTACCAGGCCTGACTGTAGCAATGGAGAGAACCCAGGATCGTACCAGCTGATGTTCCAGGAAAGGCTGGGCTGCTGAAGGTAAAACGGCTGCTGTGGATACTGGCTGGAACCAGACTGTTGTTGGTACGGAGTGGATACTGGCTGGAACCAGTTAAATAATAAACGAACTTGAGAGCGATGAAATAATAATGAAGTTTGGAGTTTGAGAGCGGTGAAATAATAATACCGGTGGAGAGTGGTAAACTGCAGAAAGGACACCGGCCCTTTAAGAGAAGCTGTACACTGCTGGAAGCTGGGCTGGAAGCAGGTGATTGTTGTAGCTGGAAACAGGTGAGTCCAGAATGGATCGGAGAGTCAGGCTACACCGCAGATGGAATGCTGGTGCGGGTCTCTATAGCAGAAGTCTGGAGACAGGAGCTGGAACCTGGAAGACAACCACAGGAGAGAGACAAACTGGAACTAGGTTAGACAACCAAAGCACTGACGCCTTCCTTGCTCAGGCACAGCATACTTATACCTGCAGCAAGGAAGGGGTTGGCTAGGCAATTATGCAAATCAACAATACAGACAGCAGATTGGTGGAAATAATCAGATGACAAAATCCAAGATGGCTGCGCCCATGCAGACACTTGGAGGGAAGTTTGGTTTGTAATCCATGTGAGAATTGAAACAGTAATGGCGACGCCGGCCACAGGAGACAGGAGACGCCAGACTGACAAGCGCACATTTAACCACGCGGGCACAGCGGAGGCCGCGGCTGATGAAATCACCACTCTGACATTCTGCATGTGGAAACTCAGGAACAGCGGGATCCGGTCCTGGAACGCTGAGCCAGCCTTAGGAGGCATCTGAAGGGTAAGTAATGGCGTCCAGATACCCGGATCGTGACAGCACCCCCCCCTTTAGGAGTGGCCCCAGGACACTTCTTAGGCTTTAAAGGAAACTTTGCGTGGAAATTTCGGACCAAGGCAGGAGCATGGACGTCTGAGGCATTGGTCCAAGAGCGTTCTTCAGGACCATAGCCCTTCCAGTCAATGAGGTATTGTAACTGACCGTAACGGAAACGTGAGTCCAAAATCTTGGCCACCTCGTACTCGACTCCCCGTTGAGTCTGAACTTTGGGAGCTGGAGGAAGTGCGGAATGAAACCGATTCAGGATCAGCGGTTTCAACAAAGAAACATGAAATGTCCTGGGTATTTTCAAGAAGGATGGTAACTGTAACCTGTAGGCAACAGGATTGATGACTTGTTCAATCTTGAAGGGTCCGATGTAGCGAGGTGCAAATTTCATGCTGGGAACTCTCAACCTCAAATTCTTCGTGGACAGCCACACACGATCACCCACCTTGAGAGCAGGAACCGCTCTACGCTTCCTATCGGCAAACTTCTTATACCTGAATGAGGCTTTAAGCAGGGCTGCGCGGACGTTCCTCCAGTTATTTGAAAACTGACGCAAGGTGACATCCACTGCTGGAACAGAAGTTGCGGGAAGCGGTTGGAATTCTGGGACTTTAGGGTGGAATCCATAATTAATGAAGAATGGTGTAGAAGAAGATGAGGAATGGTATTGATTGTTGTGGCTGAACTCGGCCCAAGGAAGGAGTTGAACCCAGTCATCTTGAGAGGAAGACACATATATACGGAGGAAGGCCTCCAAGTCCTGATTCACCCTCTCGGTTTGACCATTGGTCTGAGGATGGTAAGCCGTGGAAAACTTTAACTTGACTTGGAGGGCTTGACACAAACTTCGCCAAAATTTGGCTACAAATTGTACTCCACGATCCGAGATGATCTCTTCAGGAAGACCGTGAAGTCAGAAGATCTCTTGTATAAACACTTGAGCCAACTTGGAAGCTGACGGAAGACCGGTGAGAGGGATGAAATGTGCCATCTTGGTGAACCGGTCAACTACCACCCAGATGGTATTAAACTTGTTGCAGATAGGTAGATCGGAAACAAAGTCCATCGACAAATGGGTCCAAGGTCGACGGGGAACAGATAATGGAACCAGTTGCCCCGCAGGCGACTGGCGGGAGACTTTGTGTTGGGCACACTTTGGGCAGGAGGCAATAAATTCCATAACGTCCTTCTTCAGAGTTGGCCACCAGTAGGACCTAGAAATAAATTCAAGGGTTTTCTGAATGCCTGTATGTCCAGCAAAACGGGAAGCATGGGCCCAATGCATGAGCTTCTTCCTTAGAACTGGCTTAACAAAACTTTTCCCTGGTGGAGGCGTAGAGTCCATCCCTACCGTGGAGAATGCCAATGGATTAATAATAGGATGCTTGTCTGCAGACTCGGACTCATTTTCTTGCTCCCATGAGCGGGAAAGGGCATCGGCCTTACGATTCTGAGAACCCGGACAGAACTGGAGTTTAAAGTCAAACCTAGAGAAGAAAAGTGCCCATCTGGCCTGACGAGGATTCAGACATTGTGTGCCTTTGAGATATAAAAGATTTTTGTGGTCGGTAAGTATGGTGATTGAGTGGGAAGCTCCCTCCAACAGGTATCTCCACTCCTCCAGAGCGAGCTTGATGGCTAGCAACTCCTGATCGCCAATGGCATAGTTGCGCTCAGCTGGGGAGAACTTCCGGGAGAAGAAACTGCAAGGATGTAGATGTCCATCTTTGGCCCTCTGGGATAACACTGCTCCTACTCCAACGGAGGAGGCATCTACCTCTAAGATAAAAGGAGAGTCGGTGTCGGGCTGTTTCAGAACTGGTGCAGAGATGAACCGTTGCTTCAGAAGGTGAAAGGCCTGTGTAGCTTCCTCGGACCACTTGGACGGATTAGCACCTTTCTTGGTTAATGCAGTGATAGGCGCCACGATGGTGGAAAAGTCTCGTATAAATTTTCTATAATAATTGGCGAACCCTAAGAACCTCTGGACCCCTTTGAGGCTTAAGGGTATAGGCCAATTCTGGATTGCTTGGAGTTTCTCAGGATCCATCTCTAGTCCGGAACTGGACACAATGTAACCTAGAAACGGAATGGTTTTAACTTCAAACACACACTTCTCCAATTTACAATAGAGGTGATTGACACGGAGACAGGAAAGAACCTCTTTTACCCAGAAACGATGATCTTCGAGATTATTAGCAAAGATGAGGATGTCGTCTAGATAAACCACGACATGGCGGTACAAGATGTCCCTGAAAATCTCATTCACGAAGTGCTGGAAGACTGCTGGAGCGTTGCTCAATCCGAAGGGCATGACGAGGTACTCATAATGTCCGTCACGGGTGTTAAAGGCGGTCTTCCACTCGTCACCCTCACGGATTCGGATGAGATTGTAGGCACCCCTCAAGTCCAGCTTTGTGAAAATAGTTGCACCACTAACTCTATCAAAGAGCTCGGTAATCAGAGGTAAAGGGTATCGGTTCTTGACGGTAATGTCGTTCAGACCTCTGTAGTCGATGCACAGACGCAGACCACCGTCTTTCTTCTTAACGAAGAAGAAGCCTGCGCCGGCTGGAGAAGAAGATGGTCGGATGAAACCCTTCGCCAGGTTCTCTTTGATGTACTCTTCCATGGAGTGTGTCTCAGGCAGAGACAACGGATAAGTTCGGCCTCGCGGTGGAACCTTCCCTGGAATGAGGTCGATTGGGCAGTCCCATTCTCTATGAGGAGGAAGGATATCAGCAGAGGCTTTACTGAACACGTCCGTGAAGTCTTGATATGGAGGAGGCGGAACATCAGATGACCTGGGGAAGGAAGAACAAACAGGAAGAACTTTGGCTAAACAAGTCTCAGCACAGGAGGGACCCCATGCCAGTATTTGCGTAGTCGTCCAGTCAATTGATGGGTTGTGGAGACGGAGCCATGGAAGGCCTAAAACCACTGGATGTGTGGCTCTTGGAATCACTAAAAAAGAAATATACTCAGAATGAAGAACTCCCACTCTTAGACGAACTGGAAGAGTCCTTAAGGAAATGACTGCGTCAAAAATCTTGCTGCCATCCACGGCAGTCAAAGAGATGGACGAGGACAGTCTCTCGGTGGGTAGGGACCACCGTTTAACATAAGCTTCGGTTATGAAATTCCCAGCTGCTCCGGAATCAAGGAGGGCAATGACGTTCCTGTAACGTTGAGCAATTTGGAGCGACACTGGGAGGTTACAGTCATGAGGAGATGGAGAGGAGATCATTACTCCTAGCCGGCCCTCTCCTTGGCGAGCTAGGATCTGGAGTTTCCCGGACGTTTGGGACAGGCATTGATAGTGTGCGACGGAGCTGCACAGTAGAGACAGAGAGACTCAGAGAGACGTCTTCGGCGCTCAGCGGGAGATAGACGGGAACGATTAATTTGCATAGGCTCATCCTTGGATGGAGATGGTTGACGAGGAGGAGGAGCAGAAGATTTAGGAGTAGATGATCTTCCTCGCTCGGTTGCTCTCTCTCTGAAACGTAGATCAACCTTCGTGCAAAGAGAAATTAGCTCATCCAACTTAGAGGGCAAGTCTCTGGTAGCTAACTCATCCTTGATGCGTTCTGATAAGCCATGCCAGAATGCAGCATACAGGGCCTCGTCGTTCCATGCCAGTTCGGATGCCAGGATTTTAAACTGTATAAGATACTGTCCCACAGTACGTGTTCCCTGGCGTAAACGGAGAATCTCAGATGAAGCAGATGTTATCCGGCCTGGCTCGTCGAAGATACGCCTGAATGTAGCTACAAAGTCAGTATAGGAGGATAGCAGGGGATCAGACTTCTCCCATAAAGGTGATGCCCAGTCAAGGGCTGAGCCACTGAGAAGGGAGATGATATAGGCAATTTTGGTACGGTCACTGAAGAAATTGCCAGGTAGAAGCTCAAAGTGGATTTCACATTGATTGAGAAATCCCCTGCAGAACCTTGGAGATCCATCAAATTTTGCTGGCGTTGGAAGATGAAGATGTGGACTGGAAATGGGTAAGGTGGGTGGGGTTACAGCTGGTGTTACTGTAGTGGACGCACCGGACGTGCCAGGTCCACGGAGGGTCGTTTGAATCCCATCCAGCCGTGTAGAGAGATCCTGGAGACAGCGGATGATGTGGCCCTGTGCAGCCTCCTGATGTTCAAGTCGGGCTGCCAGTTCTTGCATCGGCCTGGCCGCTTGATCCTGGTCTCCGGCTGGATTCATTAGGTCAGTGCTTACTGTCACAACTGAGGGCCTGAGCTGACGGGAGGCAGCCTCAGTTGTAGGGGCTGAGATGTAACGGAACCTGGGAGGTTGTATCAGACCCCTAGACATGTAAGTAACATGTAGAATAACTGCCCGAAGGCGTGACCACGACAACCAGGATAAAAGTCAATGATGTTTATTATGACAAACTCCGTAACACAGCAGCAGTAAAAGGAAACATAAAAGTCAACAGAGGATAAATACAATTCCTGGGTACTACAGGGTGGCAAGGGCCACAGGCACTGGTAGTGTGAGACAGTTCTTATAATCTTCTAGTTGAAAAGTCCTTACCAGGCCTGACTGTAGCAATGGAGAGAACCCAGGATCGTACCAGCTGATGTTCCAGGAAAGGCTGGGCTGCTGAAGGTAAAACGGCTGCTGTGGATACTGGCTGGAACCAGACTGTTGTTGGTACGGAGTGGATACTGGCTGGAACCAGTTAAATAATAAACGAACTTGAGAGCGATGAAATAATAATGAAGTTTGGAGTTTGAGAGCGGTGAAATAATAATACCGGTGGAGAGTGGTAAACTGCAGAAAGGACACCGGCCCTTTAAGAGAAGCTGTACACTGCTGGAAGCTGGGCTGGAAGCTGGGCTGGAAGCAGGTGATTGTTGTAGCTGGAAACAGGTGAGTCCAGAATGGATCGGAGAGTCAGGCTACACCGCAGATGGAATGCTGGTGCGGGTCTCTATAGCAGAAGTCTGGAGACAGGAGCTGGAACCTGGAAGACAACCACAGGAGAGAGACAAACTGGAACTAGGTTAGACAACCAAAGCACTGACGCCTTCCTTGCTCAGGCACAGCATACTTATACCTGCAGCAAGGAAGGGGTTGGCTAGGCAATTATGCAAATCAACAATACAGACAGCAGATTGGTGGAAATAATCAGATGACAAAATCCAAGATGGCTGCGCCCATGCAGACACTTGGAGGGAAGTTTGGTTTGTAATCCATGTGAGAATTGAAACAGTAATGGCGACGCCGGCCACAGGAGACAGGAGACGCCAGACTGACAAGCGCACATTTAACCACGCGGGCACAGCGGAGGCCGCGGCTGATGAAATCACCACTCTGACATTCTGCATGTGGAAACTCAGGAACAGCGGGATCCGGTCCTGGAACGCTGAGCCAGCCTTAGGAGGCATCTGAAGGGTAAGTAATGGCGTCCAGATACCCGGATCGTGACAGTGTGTTTACAACGACAGTTCAGCCCATCTAGCTGTTGTCCGTGCTGCACACGGCGATTATACTGGCTATTATCTGGTGGTCATAATGGGATCGGTATGTGATCCCGCCGCACCGGATTCTGAATGTCAGTATGCAAACATCGGCATCCCGGGCGCTAGAATGCCGGAAGGGGGGGCGAGCACAACAAAGCCCCTTGTGGGCTTGCTGTGGGCGCGTTGGTGAGCTTCGCTCACCACAGGTTCTATTCTCCCTCCATGACACCCATAGAGGGGGTATCACCTACCTGGCCAGTATTCCAGCGGTAGTTTAGTACCCCCGTCGGGATTCTGGCATCGGTATTGAGACAGCCGTGATTCAGATGGGTGGTATGTTAACCGCATACCGTCATAATAATGTGACTTGCCCGTGTATGTATTAAATGTAAAAAATTGAGATGCCGATTTGTAGAGAGCTGGGTATGCTGTAATAAAACTTACCTAGCAGGATATCACAATGTTATAAGCAGTCACTAGAATAGTCTCTTTACTAAATATTACGCCAGATGGAACAGTGCCATATTTGCTTATAGTGTTCTGCTTATAGGGGGTAATACAGATCTGATCGCTGGACAGTGATTTTTGCAGCCCTGCGATCAGATAGTCGTCGCCTACAGGGGGACTGGGTTTACGCTGTACAAGTGTGTGAACACATGTGTAGTAGAGCTGCACAAACTAATTTTGTGCCATCTCTGCACAGCCCAGGACTTACTCAGCCACTGCGATCGCGTCAGGCTGTTCAGGGCCGGATTTGACGTCAGACACCCTCCCTTCAAACGCTTGGTCTCGCCTGCATTTTTCCGGACACAAAAATGGGACAAACCAACCTAGGTTGGAAAGGGCGCTATAGGTGTAATTCCAATTTTGAGTGTACAGCGGCTGCCTGGATAGGTCAGTCACACCTATATAATGAATACAAACTAAAAACACAACAACAATAAGGCTGCGCTTACAGAGATGAATTTTCTAATTATCAATTAAAATTTATTATGCTTAAAACTGTCGATAAACAATTAAAATTGAATTTACACTGTGATAGATAGCCTCTAATCACCGTTTATACAGCACATATGCTTGTTCCA
The DNA here is from genome assembly GCF_028390025.1 of Pseudophryne corroboree. Classification (NCBI taxonomy): domain Eukaryota; kingdom Metazoa; phylum Chordata; class Amphibia; order Anura; family Myobatrachidae; genus Pseudophryne; species Pseudophryne corroboree. The sequence continues at coordinate 594,799,685 of NC_086444.1, forward strand.
AATTTACCATAGGACCCTAAGTGCTTAGAACCAATTAAATCCTGGGGCTATAGCATAGTCCCTGGGCTGGAGGAATATGTTCCAACGCTGGAGGATTAGCAGTTCCAATATTGAATCATGAATTAGGAAAGTCCTCACCAGTTGTGCGTGTTAAGAACAAAAGTCCAGTCCTATGGTTCAGTGTTGGCAGTTTTGTGGGGTCCACGGTGGTCCAAGCTATGCTATAGCCCCAGGATTTAATTGGTTGTTGTTGTGTTTTTAATTTTTCCGGACACTCCTGAAAACAGTCAGTTGCCACCCACAAACAGCCTCTTCCTGTCACTCTCCTTGCGAACGCCCGTGCAAATGGATCCTTTGCACAATCCCTTCGCAGGGTGCCGATCCCCATAGCAGCCATCCATCGTGCCGGCGCAGTGCGGCTCAGACGCATGCGCAGTTCAGATCAGAGATGGATATAGACTTTTCTTTAGAGGGGGCGGTTTACTGTTTAATCTTGACTCCTCCCTCTACATTCCCAACTCCTCCCATCTGCAATCCTAACTCCTCCTCTCTCAATTCTGACTGAACTTTTTGAGTGAGACTGAGATAGAGCTTTGTGATTGTTCTATGTACATGTGACTGTGCTATGGGGTAATTGTATTTATTAGTCCTAGTACCCACACACCAGCAAGTGAAGGGCAAATGCTCTGTAACCCTTGCTGTCCTGGCTCCTCTGTGCTGCTGTGGTATAAGCTGCAGCACATCGTTCTGCCTCAGGCTCTCCCAGGAGAACTCTCTTCTGCTCAAAAGTGGGCGTGGCTATGATTGTGTTAGGGGGGCCGGTCGCCCCCTTCGCCCCCCCCCCCCCCCCCCCCCCTAGATCCGGCCCTGGTTCAGATCTAATCGCCTGCTGTGCGAAACTGCACAGCAGCGATCAGATCTGAATTACCTCCATAGTTCGTCACATTTTTGCTGTACACTGTGGAGGAGTCCTTGCTACTTGCTTATGTTTGATCCAGCCCTTACCCTGATTTTAGTTGTTTTGTTTTACTTTTCAAAACCTTCTGTGTTATGGATAGCAACAAATGCACAATACAATTAATCAACAGCTTGTAATTATAATAAAATATGGAGTTACATGTGAAGGTTTACAAAAGCACTGAATGATTCCAAGTTGGACTCCTGGTTATTTTCATTCACATATACAATCATACAGTAATCAGTGAAGGTAACTGGCCATGCAGTTTTCTGGCATTCAGAGTGGGCACTGAGGTTAGACATATGAGGCGTCAGTTGCAATAAAGTTAGCTGCTGTCCTCTTTAAGGGGTATATTTACTAAGGTGGGAATTTTTTTTTAGAACTGGTGATGTTGCTCATAGCAACCAATCAGATTCTACTTAACATTTATCTAGCTGCTTCTAGAAGATAATAAATAGAATCTGATTAGTTGCTGTGAGCAAAATCACCAGTTCTAAAAAAACTCCAACCTTAGTAAATTTACCCCTAAAGGTGGGTACATGCTAGGCGATGTGCTCTATGAGCGACGTCGCCAAGTGTTTCCCCTCCCGGACCGGGGTGGTTGGCGACAGTGCATATACTGAGCGATATGATGACCATATCGCTTAGTGAGGTCACGCCGCGGCTAGGCTGTGCATACAGCTCTTGTACGACAATCCAAATTGAGCTGCATGCACAGCCAACAGCGAGGGTCATTAACCACCCGCGGTACCGCGCATCGTTCGGCGGCGGTGACATACACTCTAGCCAAGAAAGCGAGCGACGTCGCTCAGGAAGGGTGAACATGAGTGACGTCGTTCATTTTCTCGGCAAGTGTGTATGCACCTTAAGAATTCACATTTTCTTGGCCCCAGTTATAGTCAAGAGTACAAATTTCTTGGCCACAGTTGTAACTTTATGTTGGTCATATACAGTACGAAAACTATATAGATATATAGGTCGGTGAGAAGGACCAATTTTGGACACACAGAGTCACTATACAGATTTGGAAGCATGGTAACAGAAATGTGAGGAGCGTTTCTGGACTGTGACTGGGAGGTTACAGGGGGATGGCTAAAAAGATTTCCAGACATGTTGCTTCTTATGGAGGTGTTGGAGGCATGTGGCTGGTATGTGTCAAAAAGCGGTTGCGTACAAAGGACCCTATTTAGGTTAGATCGCTAAGCTTGGTAAAAAGCAGTTGCTGTGATCAAATAGTTGCCGCCTAGAAATAGAGAAAAAACGCCCACTGCAGAAATTACGAACGCATCACAATGCGCGGTGTGATCGCATAACCATGCGCAAATACCGGGACATCGAAGAGTTTTTCCATCTACGTCAGGCAAGGTCGTCCCCAGTTTGGCATACGCAAGAGGCTGGAAGTGGTCATCTTTGATGTCAGAGACCCACCCAAAAAACGCCTTGCCACGCCTGCGCTTTTACAGACAGTAAACACACCCACAAAACGCCATGTTTCCTCCCCTAAACATCGTTGATGTCAGAGACCCACCCAAAAAAAACGCCTTGCCACGCCTGCGCTTTTACAAACAGTAAACACACCCACAAAACGCCACGTTTCCTCCCCTAAACACTGGCTTCCTGTCAATCCAAATGCGATTGCGCTGAAGTACAATGCTTTCACAGAAATGATCACTAATAGCGGGTGTACATGCGCAGTTGTTTGAAAATTGTCCGGATTGCGATTCTCAAATTTTGCGACCCAACCTGAATAGGGTCCAAAGACCGCTCACATAGAAGGCCATACTCAGATGCCATACTTAGACAGGAAATCGATCTGGTGCAAGTTTTGATGGTGCATCTCAATCGCCTGCATCCTTGCACATTTGGATGCATTGATATACACCAGGGAAGGACCTTAGCAGCATTAGCATACAAAAGTGGCAGAGTCCGTGTCTGACTCATAATCAGCCCCTGTGTGCTCCCAAACAGGTTTTGTACAGCAGGAATAAACAATATAAAAGGTATTTTGAGTGAAGCCATAACTCCTAACATTGCAAGTGAGAGGATTGGGACTGGAAGTGTGTCTATGTCATAGAGGCAGCATCCTCCTCCGGGCCCCTCCAACCACACATTTACTGCCATGTTCACCTCCTCACCAGCTCTGTGTGGTACTTGGGCCACGCGCTGCAAAGACAGTCATCCCCTCAGCAGCTGGCCCAAGGCCCCGCCAGGACGTGAGCCTGTGTAAGTAGTACCTTCACCCCAGGGCCGGACTGGCCATCTGGCACTTCTGGCAAATGCCAGAAGGGCCGATGGCCACGTGGGCCGGTCCAGCCGACCCCCGCTTGTGTCACTGAGACACGCTGCCGCTCAGTCCGGCGGCAGCGTGTCTCAGCTATAAGGAGAAGAGAGCGCGCCAGCGCTACTATATCTGGCGGCGTGTAGCGGACTTCAAACCAGCCGCCGGTTTGTGAGCCAATCAGAGCTCGCGGACCGGCAGCCAATCAGGAGCCGGTCCGCGAGCTCTGATTGGCTCACGAACCGGCGGGTAGTTTGAAGTCCTACACACCGGCGCCAGACATAGCCGCGCGCACACGCTCTGAGCTCTCCTCCTAACACTGTCACCCTCACATCACAGCCGGAGGCGCACCAGTAGTAGCAGTAGCAGCGGTAAGCAGCTGCAGCACTGCTGTGGGGGCAATTGTATACCTGGCACTGTGGGGGCAATTGGCTGGCACTGTGGGGCATTTGTATACCTGGCACTGTGGGGCATTTGTGGATCTGGCACTGTGGGTTGCATTTGTATACCTGGCACTGTGGGGGCATTTGTATACCTGGCACTGTGGGGCATTTGTGGCTCTGGCACTGTGGGGGCATTTGTATACCTGGCACTGTGGGGCATTTGTGGATCGGGCACTGTGGGGGCATTTGTATACCTGGCACTGTGGAGACATTTGTATACCTGGCACCGTGGAGCACTTGTGGATCGGGCACTATGGGGACATTTGTATACCTGGCACTGTGGGGGCATTTGTATACTTGGCACTGTGGGGGCATTTGTGGATCTGGCACTGTGAGGGCATTTGTATACCTGCCACTGTGGGGGCATTTGTGGATCTGGCACTGTGGGGGCATTTGTATACCTGGCACTGTGGGGGCATTTGTATACCTGGCACTGTGGGGCATTTGTGGATCGGGCACTATGGGGGCATTTGTATACCTGGCACTGTGGGGGCATTTGTATACCTGGCACTGTGGGGGCATTTGTGGATCTGGCACTGTGGGGGCATTTGTATACCTGGCACTGTGGGGCATTTGTGGATCTGGCACTGTGGGGGCATTTGTGGATCTGGCACTGTGGGGGCATTTGTATACCTGGCACTGTGGGGCATTTGTGGATCGGGCACTATGGGGGCATTTGTATACCTGGCACTGTGGGGTCATTTGTATACCTGGCACTGTGGGGGCAATTGTGGATCTGGCACTGCACTATTGGGGGCATATGTCTGTATCACGTCCCATTTTAATTGGTCACACCCTTTTTTTGGCACGCGCGCCTTCGGCGTGCGCACACAGTACCTCTATGGGACACTCTCTGTCTGATTGGTTGCTGCTTAGCCCCGCCGGGAGTGCACACAGACGCTCTCATTCTAGTGAATGGGGCGCGTGCATGTCCACGCCCCTTTTCTGGAGCACGCGCGCTTGGTTACAACCTTTATTTTTCCATACCCCCACTTCAACATTTCCACTTTAACCAATGGTTGTGTGTATTTTAATACAGAATGATGTACACTTGTATGTTGTTATAACATTAATTATATTTGTAAGAGCATAGACTAAGAAGTAGGAGGAGTCGGGAATAGTAAGGGGAGGAGTCAGATGCTGACACTGAGGTGGGCCTGTGTGCTTCAAAAATGCCAGGGCCTATTTTTGGTCCCAGACTGGCCCTGCTTCACCCCCACCCCCTGTCTTGGCACTAGTGTTGCTCCTTGGGGTTCATGGCCAAGTGGAGATGTGGTCACAAACCTTTGTGAATACCAGGACTCTCTATACATACTCTTTTGCTTGCTGCAGGCATCTTGGGGATAAACCAAACACCCCGACCCCCTCCCCTCCCCTCTGCTGTATACCCCCTTATGACACTTCTGGGCACATATCTGGCACACAACTCTTGACGGCACATTTTCATGCCTTTTTTCAGTTTTTAGCCCGACAGTGATTAGCAATTCATGATATGGCAGCATCCACAGATTGTTAGCCAGGCCTGGCTCCAGGCATGTTCCAATAGAGCGGCCGAACAGGGTGCCACACTTAATGGGCGCCACTAGCTCTAGCCACCATATAGAAGCCTGAAGCCGGTCCCTACAGCAGCAGCGTCCGGCCCACCTCATAGCAGTGGCTGTGTGACGACGAGGGGGAGTGCTGTGGGTGGGCCAAAGCTAAACTATGTGAGCGCTGTGCGGTGCCGGCGGCTGACGTCAGATGCCGGCGCCGCACAGCACGCACATAGTTTACCTTTGACCCGTCCACAGCACTCCTCCACGTCGTCACAGCCATGGGGACGCCGAATCACTTCCCCCCCTTTGCGGCTCAGATACGCCAACCTTCTCCTCCACTGGGTGTCCTCGGGCCAGCAGTCCAGCTGCGTGATAGCCAGCGCTGGCTCAGTGTATCACGCTGGCCGTGCCAACTGTAGTGAAGAAGGGGATGGGGTCATCTGGAGTACCATGCAGCGTGGCCGGTTCCCCAGACTACCCACCGTACTCAGATGCCACCGGCCACCACAAGCTGTATTGCTGGGCACCCGCTGCTATACATAAGCTAGCGGTGTGTCTGGCTCTGGATAGAACCCCCAAGCAGCTTTGGTAGCCACCTAGAGAGCCACCTCACTCCGGCAACTGGTACCTGGAAGCAGCAGGACTGGACACTGATGGGGAGGCAGCCACTTCCACATGAAAAAGGACAACCAGGTCAGTGGCTATGGGGTGACTGAGCCAGCAGGGGTAGGGCACAGTAACATGGGAAATGGCAGACCCTGTGCATGACCCATTTTCATCCCGTGTGTCTGTTCCACCATCACCCCGTGTGCCTGTCCCACTGTCACCCCATGTATGACCCAATGTAACCATGTATATGATCCCATTGTGCTGCACTGTGTCCAGACCATGTGCAGCAGATAATGAGTATCTGACACTGTGGGGGCATATCATGTGTATCTGGCACTGCTGGGGGGCATATCATGTGTATCTGACACTGTGGGGGCATATCGTGTGTATCTGGCACTGCTGGGGGGCATATCATGTGTATCTGACACTGTGGGGGCATATCATGTGTATCTGGCACTGCTGGGGGGCATATCATGTGTATCTGACACTGTGGGGGCATATCATGTGTATCTGGCACTGCTGGGGGCATATCATGTGTATCTGACACTGTGGGGGCATATCATGTGTATCTGGCACTGCTGGGGTGCATATCATGTGTATCTGACACTGTGGGGGCATATCATGTGTATCTGGCACTGCTGGGGGCATATCATGTGTATCTGGCACTGCTGGGGGCATGTAATGTGTATCTGGTACTATCCTGGAGGCATGTAATGTGTATCTGGCACTATCCTGGAGGCATGTAATGTGTATCTGGCACTATCATGGAGGCATGTTATGTGTATCTGGCACTATCATGGAGGCATGTTATGTGTATCTTGCACTATCCTGAAGGTATTATGTGTAAGGCTGCTAATTGTGTGTGTAGAGAGGGTGTGGGGGGTGTGAAGATATATTTATTTATAGTTTTATAATATAAAATTGCGAGGCCACGCCCACTTTTCCAGGAGCGTGCGTGGGGAGTAAGGGGGGGGGGGGGGGGCACTTAGAAATGTTCTTGCTCAGGGCCCTAGTAGGCCTGGAGACGGCCCTTTTGTTAGCAATATATGATATACTGTAAGGAGCAATTAGCATGCTCAGAAAGTAGTTACAAATGACCCTTTGAAGCTTCAAAGTTACAATTGTGGTTAAACCCTTCCGCTCGGCAGTAATGTCACTTTGCTTAGTTTATTTCTGTACAGACGTAACAGACACATTATACTAAACATTGCCATTTGGTCCACTTTCATTAACCACTGGCCAGAACTTCCTATAGTGACTTCCCCCACATTTATTTTTTTTCGAGCATATACTGAGCCTACAATGAAAAACGTCAATATGAGCAATGTTTTCCAGTAGTAAGCTTGTTGTCTGTGATCTTTTCCAGGGCCACGCAGCACATTCTCAGGAGGCTCTGCTGCACTTTAGGCTGCTGAGCCGTCTGCTCAGGCTTTGCCTTAAAAGGTATTTGAATTTATGCAGCAAAGAATGACAACCATTTCAAGTGCCCCGGCCTGTTGGGAACAGATGATAGCAATCTTTTAGTTGGTCACTGGAATGAAATCTGCTATCCCTTTTGTATCATCACCCTCTGAGGTAATGATAGCCTAAGTATTCCAGAATCAGTATAGTTAAATAAAAACACTTCAGCCTTTTGTGACAAGGGTCCTGTATTCATGTTTGTTTTAGTAAAGAACCAGTGACAACCCCTTGTCACACATTTCTCTGCACTTGGATGCAGTGTGTGACCACGCTGAACATTATGACAAGGGTTTATTTTTAATATGCATTCCAGGCAAGGTTACCCTGGTCACCCAAACACTGCAAACCCTCTGAAGTATTCCTGCTGGCATCTACTACATGTTCACTTGAGCACTCCAATCTCTGTCCCAGATACATGACAGACATTCTTATACAGTAGTATACAACAAACCTAAAGTTTTACTGTTTTATTTTTACAGTCAACAAGAATATAATATGATTTTACATACAAATAGCTTTGGGTAGATCCAAGCAGTCTGTCTATGTTTTTATCACTTAGACCAGCCTAATTGGCTGATACAGAGGTGGATGTACAGTAATTGCAGCTATGACTGCATCTTTTGCACAGTAAGAATATGACTTTATGATATTGTCGCAGTTGATGAGCTTGCTACTGAGATGCCCACTGGCTGTGGTGCTAATCTGCCTCTGTGCATAAATAGTCACACCATAATGTGTACATGGCGACATCGCACATTGCACCAGCCCTACGGAGGCGTAGATTACCCATGGGAACATGGCCGCCAGTGCAACTGCAGCATAAGCGCCACCCTCCTGTTTCCTCCCAGGAACGTTCACTGAAATTGCCACTCTCTGCAACTAAATTCAATCAGCATCTGCCTGTGGTATCCATGAGAAAAGAATGAACAGTGCAACTCAGATGCATGCGTAGCCGTAGACATAAAACATCAGCCGCTTGTCTCCGACATTGCCACTGTATCCATTCCTGAATCCTGCCCAAATCCTGCGCCAAAAATAATAAATAAAATGTTGATGCTTTTGTAGTTCTGCCGGTCACATAACTACATCCCTCGGGGCTATCTTAACAGCAGTGTAGGCCCCTGGATAAAGTAATGCACTGAAGCCCCTACCCATACTCCAACAGTGGGGGTGGTGGCGGGTGCTATCAGCGACGGTTGTGATGTTCCGCTGGTGGTAGGGGGTGCTCCATCTTATGCTCAGCATGCAGTACCTAGAGCAGTAATTTCTGCTAATTACTCCTTTACTACAGGGATGGGGGGAGGGGAGAACCCTAAACTGTAGGAGGGGGGAGCATTGGGCTGAATTAAGTGGGGGACACTGTGACTGGACTGGCTGTGGGCAGAGACGGATTTAAACCTCATGAGGCCCTAAGCAAGACACAGATTTAGGTCCAGATTGGATCCATCTGTCCAAATACGCAGCATAGGATCACTCTGCATTAACATCGGATATCTTGGTAACCCATAGGTTACTCAGGATGGCCAGTATTTTCACGCAGTCATGAAAATTTTCCTGAAATACGAACACTTAGGGCAGGGGTGGCCAACCCGCGGCTCTCGAGCCGCATGCGGCTCTCTCCTTGTTGTGATGCGGCTCCCGCTCTCTTTCATTCAAGTGACTCATTCATTCATTCATGACTCGCACCCGGCACTTGTCTCAGCCTTCCAACAGCCTGCCTCCTTCACAGGAGGCTTGGGAGGCGCCGGCACTGCTCCGCTCTATGCGGGATGTGAAGTTAGGACGTCACATCGCTTAATGAGAGGCGGAGCTGCTGCCACAGGAGAGGATGCAGTTGCGGGACTCGTGGACGCTGCTGTAAGTATGCATTCCGGTCTAGGCTGCGGGTGATGTCTAAATGCCACAGCAGAGGAGGGGGTGGTGGTGGAGCCTGGAGCCTGCCTTGAGAGCCTATCTGCATGATGAGGGGGACCCAGGCGCCGATGTCATCTGTGCGGTGAGGGTGGCCCAGGCGCCGCTGTCATCTGTGCGGTGAGGGCGGCCCAGCCAGCACCACGCGCCATGCGGTGAGGAGATCAGATGCTAAATACCAGCGGGGAGTGAGAGGGGAGGAGGAGGGAATACTCGGGTCTTGGATATTAGGCTGTGTTTGGAGCTGGGGGGGGGGTGCTGGCTACTGTGTGTGGAGCTGGGGGGGATGCTGGTTACTGGGTTTGGAGCTGGGGGGATGCTGGCTACTGTGTGTGGAGCTGGGGGGGAATGCTCACTACTGTGTGTGGAGCTGGGGGGGAGGAATGCTGACTACTGTGTGTGGAGCTGAGGGGGGTGCTGGATAGCGGATACTATGTGTGGAGCTGGGGGGTGGGGTGCTGGATAGTGGATACTGTGTGTGGAGCTGGGGGGGGTGCTGGATAGTGGATACTGTGTGTGGAGCTGGGGGGGGATAGTGGATACTGTGTGAGGAGCTGGGGGGATGCTTGCGACTGTGTTTGGAGGTGGGGGGGATGCTGGCTACTGTGTGTGGGCAGGGAATGCTGGCTACTGTGTTTGGAGCTGAGGGATACTTGATACTGTGTGTGGAGCTGGGGGGGTGCTGGATAGTGGATAAGGTGTCCCCTGTCACCCCACCTATAATCCGTCCCTGGGATGGAATGACATGGGAGGGGGCTGGAGTGACACATGGAGAGGTTGACGTGTACTATGTGAATCTGAATTTTTCGATTAATTTATGTGGTTTTGAATTTCAAAATGTATTTTATGTGTTTGTGGGTTTTTAAAAAACATTTTATGTAGAAGTGTATTTTTCAAGTGTATTTTCTTGGGGAGTGTATTTTATGTGGAACTGGCTTTTTTCGGTGTATTTTCTGTTGATCTGGCTTGTTTCAGTGTATTTTATGTGAATATGGCTTTCTCTATGTTTGCAAAGTAAAAAGGTAAACAAAGTTTTAAACTGGGAAGATTGTGTGCAGATGATGTATTATTTTCTATGTACTGAGCTCACTACCTGCGTGACTAAAAATGGGGGAGAACGACACACACAGTCATGCTCCTACAGTACAAACATCATACTGTAGGCATGCACACAAAAAAGGGGCGTGGGTTTATGCCAGCTAGGCCACGCCCCATTTTTTGCGCGCACCGAAGGCGCGCGCATGACAGTGGCTCTTTAGCTTGACTACAGATATTTTTTGGCTCTTTGCCTCTGACTGGTTGGCCACCCCTGACTTAGGGGTTCCGGGTTGAATTGAGTCCCAGTTCAGGATAACTTTGGGGTTCCAAGTGGAACTGAGTCCCAGTTCAGGTCTGCTGTCAGTTCGGAACTTGGAATTAAAAACCAAATTTGGGTTTTGGATTGCATGTAAACAGGTCCAAATTAAATTATTTTGTTGTTTTCAGCAGTTTTTGTAGATATATATATGTAAAAATGGCTGTTTATTGATTTTTATCGATTTTAAATCTAAAATTGAACTAAAACCTAATCTGAACCAAAACACTTGAGGGTGGTTTTGCCAAAACCAAAACACGATGATGAATTAGAACCAAAACACGGGGGGGACCGGAAACATCTCTACTTATAAAATAGACACTAAGGTTTTCAGCTGGAGAAGTCAAGATACTGTAATCAGATGTGGCTACATAGTGCTGCTGATGATCATCACCAGCTCTCCTGTACATGCAAGACATACAGTATGCCTGCTGGATGGTATACAGAATAGTCATATATTTCTAAGATGTATAACTGAGACACAAGTACGGGAACATGCTTTTACGATGCTACTCCTTTCCTCTCTTTCTGCTTCTCCAGTACAGATGTAGCCATGCTCATGTTTGCCGCAATGCATTGTTTGCCAGGCTGCGACTATTTGCAGATGGCGATCACTCCATTAATTCTTATTGACATGTGCGTGTGTATGCACATGCATGTCCTAGTTATGGGTCCCCACAGTCGTGCCAGCTATACTACGATGCGTACATATCGAGCAAAGATGAGCGTGGCTACATCTGTATATGAGCATGTGTATCTTGCAGAAAAAAATAGTCTTGGTGTCCACCTCTAAATGAGCCCCATAGTTTGTCCTCACACACACCTGTCTTTTACTTTGGTCCCCAATCTCCACACCCCTTTTTTTTCTTACTTTAATTGTGCCTAATTTGCACCTCTGTTGAAGTATCATGTGCATGCTTGTTTCTTACACAAGTCTTGAGTTATATAGACATCTGTATATGGGGGGTCATTTCGAGTTGATCGCTCGCTAGCAGTTTTTAGTAGAGATGTGCACTTGAAATTTTTCGGGTTTTGTGTTTTGGTTTTGGGTTCGGTTCCGCAGCCGTGTTTTGGGTTCGACCGCGTTTTGGCAAAACCTCACCGAATTTTTTTTGTCTGATTCGGGTGTGTTTTGGATTCGGGTGTTTTTTTTCAAAAAACACTAAAAAACAGCTTAAATCATAGAATTTGGGGGTCATTTTGATCCCAAAGTATTATTAACCTCAAAAACCATAATTTCCACTCATTTTCAGTCTATTCTGAATACCTCACACCTCACAATATTATTTTTAGTCCTAAAATTTGCACCGAGGTCGCTGGATGACTAAGCTAAGCGACCCTAGTGGCCGACACAAACACCTGGCCCATCTAGGAGTGGCACTGCAGTGTCACGCAGGATGGCCCTTCCAAAAAACCCTCCCCAAACAGCACATGACGCAAAGAAAAAAAGAGGCGCAATGAGGTAGCTGTGTGAGTAAGATAAGCGACCCTAGTGGCCGACACAAACACCGGGCCCATCTAGGAGTGGCACTGCAGTGTCACGCAGGATGTCCCTTCCAAAAAACCCTCCCCAAACAGCACATGACGCAAAGAAAAAAAGAGGCGCAATGAGGTAGCTGTGTGAGTAAGATAAGCGACCCTAGTGGCCGACACAAACACCGGGCCCATCTAGGAGTGGCACTGCAGTGTCACGCAGGATGTCCCTTCCAAAAAACCCTCCCCAAACAGCACATGAAGCAAAGAAAAAAAGAGGCGCAATGAGGTAGCTGTGTGAGTAAGATAAGCGACCCTAGTGGCCGACACAAACACCGGGCCCATCTAGGAGTGGCACTGCAGTGTCACGCAGGATGTCCCTTCCAAAAAACCCTCCCCAAACAGCACATGACGCAAAGAAAAAAAGAGGCGCAATGAGGTAGCTGTGTGAGTAAGATAAGCGACCCTAGTGGCCGACACAAACACCGGGCCCATCTAGGAGTGGCACTGCAGTGTCACACAGGATGTCCCTTCCAAAAAACCCTCCCCAAACAGCACATGACGCAAAGAAAAAAAGAGGCGCAATGAGGTAGCTGTGTGAGTAAGATAAGCGACCCTAGTGGCCGACACAAACACCGGGCCCATCTAGGAGTGGCACTGCAGTGTCACGCAGGATGGCCCTTCCAAAAAATACTCCCCAAACAGCACATGACGCAAAGAAAAATTAAAGAAAAAAGAGGTGCAAGATGGAATTGTCCTTGGGCCCTCCCACCCACCCTTATGTTGTATAAACAGGACATGCACACTTTAACCAACCCATCATTTCAGTGACAGGGTCTGCCACATGACTGTGACTGAAATGACGGGTTGGTTTGGACCCCCACCTAAAAAGAAGCAATTAATCTCTCCTTGCACAAACTGACTCTACAGAGGCAAGATGTCCACCTCATCATCGTCCTCCGATATATCACCGTGTACATCCCCCTCCTCACAGATTATCAATTCGTCCCCACTGGAATCCACCATCTCAGCTCCCTGTGTACTTTGTGGAGGCAATTGCTGCTGGTCAATGTCTCCACGGAGGAATTGATTATAATTCATTTTAATGAACATCATCTTCTCCACATTTTCTGGATGTAACCTCGTACGCCGATTGCTGACAAGGTGAGCCGCGGCACTAAACACTCTTTCGGAGTACACACTTGTGGGAGGGCAACTTAGGTAGAATAAAGCCACTTTGTGCAAGGGCCTCCAAATTGCCTCTTTTTCCTGCCAGTATAAGTACGGACTGTGTGACGTGCCTACTTGGATGCGGTCACTCATATAATCCTCCACCATTCTTTCAATGGTGAGAGAATCATATGCAGTGACAGTAGACGACATGTCCGTAATCGTTGTCAGGTCCTTCAGTCCGGACCAGATGTCAGCATCAGCAGTCGCTCCAGACTGCCCTGCATCACCGCCAGCGGGTGGGCTCGGAATTCTGAGCCTTTTCCTCGCACCCCCAGTTGCGGGAGAATGTGAAGGAGGAGATGTTGACAGGTCGCGTTCCGCTTGACTTGACAATTTTCTCACCAGCAGGTCTTTGAACCCCAGCAGACTTGTGTCTGCCGGAAAGAGAGATCCAAGGTAGGCTTTAAATCTAGGATCGAGCATGGTGGCCAAAATGTAGTGCTCTGATTTCAACAGATTGACCACCCGTGAATCCTTGTTAAGCGAATTAAGGGCTCCATCCACAAGTCCCACATGCCTAGCGGAATCGCTCTGTGTTAGCTCCTCCTTCAATGTCTCCAGCTTCTTCTGCAAAAGCCTGATGAGGGGAATGACCTGACTCAGGCTGGCAGTGTCTGAACTGACTTCACGTGTGGCAAGTTCAAAGGGCATCAGAACCTTGCACAATGTTGAAATCATTCTCCACTGCGCTTGAGACAGGTGCATTCCACCTCCTATATCGTGCTGAATTGTATAGGCTTGAATGGCCTTTTGCTGCTCCTCCAACCTCTGAAGCATATAGAGGGTTGAATTCCACCTCGTTACCACTTCTTGCTTCAGATGATGGCAGGGCAGGTTCAGTTGTTTTTGGTGGTGCTCCAGTCTTCTGTACGTGGTGCCTGTACGCCGAAAGTGTCCCGCAATTCTTCTGGCCACCGACAGCATCTCTTGCACGCCCCTGTCGTTTTTAAAAAAATTCTGCACCACCAAATTCAAGGTATGTGCAAAACATGGGACGTGCTGGAATTTGCCCATATTTAATGCACACACAATATTGCTGGCGTTGTCCGATGCCACAAATCCACAGGAGAGTCCAATTGGGGTAAGCCATTCCGCGATGATCTTCCTCAGTTGCCGTAAGAGGTTTTCAGCTGTGTGCGTATTCTGGAAAGCGGTGATACAAAGCGTAGCCTGCCTAGGAAAGAGTTGGCGTTTGCGAGATGCTGCTACTGGTGCCGCCGCTGCTGTTCTTGCGGCGGGAGTCCATACATCTACCCAGTGGGCTGTCACAGTCATATAGTCCTGACCCTGCCCTGCTCCACTTGTCCACATGTCCGTGGTTAAGTGGACATTGGGTACAACTGCATTTTTTAGGACACTGGTGAGTCTTTTTCTGACGTCCGTGTACATTCTCGGTATCGCCTGCCTAGAGAAGTGGAACCTAGATGGTATTTGGTAACGGGGGCACACTACCTCAAGAAATTGTCTAGTTCCCTGTGAACTAACGGCGGATACCGGACGCACGTCTAACACCAACATAGTTGTCAAGGCCTCAGTTATCCGCTTTGCAGCAGGATGACTGCTGTGATATTTCATCTTCCTCGCAAAGGACTGTTGGACAGTCAATTGCTTACTGGAAGTAGTACAAGTGGGCTTACGACTTCCCCTCTGGGATGACGATCGACTCCCAGCAGCAACAACAGCAGCGCCAGCAGCAGTAGGCATTACACTCAAGGATGCATCGGAGGAATCCCAGGCAGGAGAGGACTCGTCAGAATTGCCAGTGACATGGCCTGCAGGACTATTGGCATTCCTGGGTAAGGAGGAAATTGACACTGAGGGAGTTGGTGGGGTGGTTTGCGTGAGCTTGGTTACAAGAGGAAGGGATTTACTGGTCAGTGGACTGCTTCCGCTGTCACCCAAAGTTTTTGAACTTGTCACTGACTTATTATGAATGCGCTGCAGGTGACGTATAAGGGAGGATGTTCCGAGGTGGTTAACGTCCTTACCCCTACTTATTACAGCTTGACAAAGGCAACACACGGCTTGACACCTGTTGTCCGCATTTCTGTTGAAATACTTCCACACCGAAGAGCTGATTTTTTTGGTATTTTCACCAGGCATGTCAATGGCCATATTCCTCCAACGGACAACAGGTGTCTCCCCGGGTGCCTGACTTAAACAAACCACCTCACCATCAGAATCCTCCTGGTCAATTTCCTCCCCAGCGCCAGCAACACCCATATCCTCCTCATCCTGGTGTACTTCAACACTGACATCTTCAATCTGACTATCAGGAACTGGACTGCGGGTGCTCCTTCCAGCACTTGCAGGGGGCGTGCAAATGGTGGAAGGCGCATGCTCTTCACGTCCAGTGTTGGGAAGGTCAGGCATCGCAACCGACACAATTGGACTCTCCTTGTGGATTTGGGATTTCGAAGAACGCACAGTTCTTTGCGGTGCTACTGCTTTTGCCAGCTTGAGTCTTTTCATTTTTCTAGCGAGAGGCTGAGTGCTTCCATCCTCATGTGAAGCTGAACCACTAGCCATGAACATAGGCCAGGGCCTCAGCCGTTCCTTGCCACTCCGTGTGGTAAATGGCATATTGGCAAGTTTACGCTTCTCCTCCGACAATTTTATTTTAGGTTTTGGAGTCCTTTTTTTTACTGATATTTGGTGTTTTGGATTTTACATGCTCTGTACTATGACATTGGGCATCGGCCTTGGCAGACGACGTTGCTGGCATTTCATCGTCTCGGCCATGACTAGTGGCAGCAGCTTCAGCACGAGGTGGAAGTGGATCTTGATCTTTCCCTAATTTTGGAACCTCAACATTTTTGTTCTCCATATTTTAATAGGCACAACTAAAAGGCACCTCAGGTAAACAATGGAGATGGATGGATACTAGTATACTTATGGATGGACTGCCGAGTGCCGACACAGAGGTAGCTACAGCCGTGGACTACCGTACTGTGTCTGCTGCTAATATAGACTGGATGATAATGAGATGAAATCAATATATATGTATATATAATATCACTAGTAATGCAGCCGGACAGGTATATATTATATATTTATTATGTAATGACTGATGACGGACCTGCTGGACACTGTCAGCTCAGCAGCACCGCAGACTGCTACAGTAAGCTACTATAGTAGTATGTATAAAGAAGAAAGAAAAAAAAACAACCACGGGTAGGTGGTATACAATTATGGATGGACTGCCGAGTGCTGACACAGAGGTAGCTACAGCCGTGGACTACCGTACTGTGTCTGCTGCTAATATAGACTGGATGATAATGAGATGAAATCAATATATATGTATATATAATATCACTAGTACTGCAGCCGGACAGGTATATATTATATATTTATTATGTAATGACTGATGACGGACCTGCTGGACACTGTCAGCTCAGCAGCACCGCAGACTGCTACAGTAAGCTACTATAGTAGTATGTATAAAGAAGAAAGAAAAAAAAAACAACCACGGGTAGGTGGTATACAATTATGGATGGACTGCCGAGTGCCGACACAGAGGTAGCTACAGCCGTGGACTACCGTACTGTGTCTGCTGCTAATATAGACTCTATGATAATGAGATGAAATCAATATATATGTATATATAATATCACTAGTACTGCAGCCGGACAGGTATATATTATATATTTATTATGTAATGACTGATGACGGACCTGCTGGACACTCAGCTCAGCAGCACCGCAGACTGCTACAGTAAGCTACTATAGTAGTATGTATAAAGAAGAAAGAAAAAAAAAACAACCACGGGTAGGTGGTATACAATTATGGATGGACTGCAGAGTGCCGACACAGAGGTAGCTACAGCCGTGGACTACCGTGCTGTGTCTGCTGCTAATATAGACTGGATGATAATGAGATGAAATCAATATATATGTATATATAATATCACTAGTACTGCAGCCGGACAGGTATATATTATATATTTATTATGTAATGACTGATGACGGACCTGCTGGACACTGTCAGCTCAGCAGCACCGCAGACTGCTACAGTAAGCTACTATAGTAGTATGTATAAAGAAGAAAAAAAAAACAACCACGGGTAGGTGGTATACAATTATGGATGGACTGCCGAGTGCAGACACAGAGGTAGCTACAGCCGTGGACTAACGTACTGTGTCTGCTGATAATATAGACTGGATGATAATGAGATGAAATCAATATATATGTATATATAATATCACTAGTACTGCAGCCGGACAGGTATATATTATATATTTATTATGTAATGACTGATGACGGACCTGCTGGACACTGTCAGCTCAGCAGCACCGCAGACTGCTACAGTAAGCTACTATAGTAGTATGTAGAAAGAAGAAAGAAAAAAAAAAAACACGGGTAGGTGCTAGGTGGTATACAATATTATATATATATTATATACAATTATATATATATATATATATATATATATATATATATATTAAACTCATAAACTGGTGGTGATTATTAAACTGGTGGTCAGGTCACTGGTCACACTATCAGCAACTTGCAAGTAGTACTCCTGAGTCCTAAGCAGACAATCACAATATATATTATACTGGTGGTCAGTGTGGTCACAAACAATGGCAGTGTGGCTGGCACTCTGGCAGCAAAAGTGTGCACTGTACGTTATATGTACTCCTGAGTCCTGAGTCCTGCTCTCAGACTCTAACTGCTCCCCACTGTCAGTGTCTCCCCCACAAGTCAGATAATACAGTCACACTATCTCTCTCTATCACTTCAGCAAGTACTAGTAGTAGTAGTACTCCTCCTAATGCTCCCCAAATTACTACTGTGTCTCTCTCTGTCTCACTCTCTTCTCGAATCTCTATAAACGGAGAGGACGCCAGCCACGTCCTCTCCCTATGAATCTCAATGCACGTGTGAAAAATGGCGGCGACGCGCGGCTCCTTATATAGAATCCGAGTCTCGCGAGAGAATCCGACAGCGTGATGATGACGTTTGGGCGCGCTCGGGTTAACCGAGCAAGGCGGGAAGATCCGAGTCGCTCGGACCCGTGTAAAAAAAACTGAAGTTCGGGCGGGTTCGGATTCCGAGGAACCGAACCCGCTCATCTCTAGTTTTTAGCAGCCGTGCAAACGCATAGTTGCCGCCCACGGGGGAGTGTATTTTCGCTTTGCAGGATTGCGAACGCCTGTGCAGCAGGGCGCCTGCAAACACATTTTGTGCAAAACAAGACCAGCCCTGTAGTTACTTATCCTGTGCGATGATTGCTGCGACGAGTGACACGGTAACGACGTCAGATACCCGCCCAGCAAACGCCCGGCCACGCCTGCGTTTTTCCAAACACTCCCAGAAAACGGTCAGTTGACACCCATAAACGCCCTCTTCCTGTCAATCTCCTTGCGTTCGGCTGTGCGATTGGAATCGTCGCTAGAATCAGTTCAAAACCACAAAGGACTTCGTACCCGTACGACGCGCGTGTGTATTGTGGTGCATATGCATGCGCAGATTAGCCTTTTTTCACTGATCGCTACGCAGCGAGCAACGGCAGCTGGCGATCAACTCGGAATGACCCCCATTGTAACGGTTGCTCCTGGAAATGTATTAGGAGGTGATTTACAGTGTTACTTTTCACTGTGTACTATTTCTTTTTTTTTTTTTTTAGAAAAGTTTTATTGGTCGATTTACAGTAATACACTTAAACGGTGTGTTTCATAGGCATAGGAAAACAATATAGTACTAAGATGCACACAACAAAGAAATAACAATAATCAAGTGAGTAAATCCTTTTTTTTTTTTAAGTGAGACGACAGAGATAGTGCAAGAAAAAGAAAAAAAAAGAGTCTTCTAGGTCCATGGTGTGGCCAACCAGCCCAGGGGAGTGAGAGAACGGGAAGAATAGAGACAGGAAGAGGAAGAAACAAGATTGTGGGCAAAAGGGGAAGTAGATAAAAGAGGAGGGGGGGCCCGAGTGGTGGGATACGGGCAGCCAGCATAAAAATAAGGGTGCGTAGCTTAATCAGCTACCGAATGGGGAGGGGGCATTTTGAAAAAGTGAGCCAGGGTGCGCAGATTTTATCAAACGCCCTGGCAGAGTGTCTAATGATACTGGTTATATATTCCATCTTATAAACGTACCAAATGTAAGTGACAACGGATTGTAGGGATGGTGGGGAGGGCAACCACCAGGCCTTCGCAATTTGACATGTTGTGGCAGTAGCTACATGACGTAATAACTTGTTCTGATGCGTAGTTAAAGTCGGAAGGTCTACAGGCAGTAAAAAGTATTTGGGGTCCAGAGGGATTGGGGTGGAAAATAGGGATGAGAGAAGTCGGACAACTTCTTTCCATAAAGGTACTAACTTCAGGCAGGTCCACCAAATATGTATGTATGTCCCCTCAGAAGAACAATCCCTCCAACAGCCATCTGTAACATCAGGGAACATTGCGTTCAAACGAGAAGGTACATAATACCAACGATATACCAGTTTATATACATTTTCCTTTATCCTAACACAGATAGAGCTAGAGGACGCATTATTCCATATTTCACCCCATTCCCCCTCATCCAAAGTGACACCCAAATCCCTCTCCCAGGCCAATTCTCTGTGATCTCTGGGAGAAGCAGAGCCCTGCAATAGCAAGGTATAGAGATCTGATACAAGACCTTTCGTAGAAGAGCGTCGCAAACATATATTTTCAAGAGTGGTGAGAGGCCTAGAAGAGAGAGTGGTATGAACCCCAGAGTGAAAGTGTCTAAGTTGGAGGTAGCGGAAAAATTCACTGTGAGGGAGAGAGTATTGTGTCTGAATCTGGGTAAACGAAGGAAAGGGTGTACCAGAGGTAATGTCGTTAAGAAAGGCAATGTTTCCCTGTTTCCAGAGTGAGAAAGGCGATTTAACCATTCCCGGAGGGAAGGCAGGGTTGTGGAACAGAGGTATGAGGGGGGATGGGTTAGGGGCCAATTGATGTTTCCTCACAACAAAATCCCAAATGTATAAAGAACGGGCCACCACTGGGTGAGATGAGGTGGCACGAGGGCGGGCGGTTCTCGGAAGCCACAAGAGGGAAGAGAGTGTGGAGAGTCCCAGCTCGCCAGCTTCGATAGCTATCCACACCCTGTCCGCCTCCGGGCCACACCACTGGACACAGGATGCCATCTGGGCTGCGTGGTAATAGTATTTAAAATTGGGTATGCCTAAACCTCCGCCCCATAAAGGCCGTTGTAGCAGCGAAAGTTTAATTCTAGGATGTTCATTGGCCCAAATAAAACGGGAAGTTTGATGCTGCAAGAATTTTAAAACGTAAGGGGGAATATAGATCGGGAGCGTCTGGAAAAGATAAGTAAGTCTGGGAAGAATATTCATCTGTACAGAATTGGCGCGTCCAATCCACAAAATGAAATAAGAGGACCAAGTTTGGAGATCAGAGCGAATTTGATCCAAAAGACGTGGGAAATTCGCCTGAAAGAGTTGATGGTGTCTGTGGGTTAGATAAATACCTAGGTATTTGAGTTTTCGGTTATGCCAGGAAAATGGAAATGTTGATTTAAGTTGCAACCTAGATGCAGGGGTAATGTAAAAATCGAGTACTTCTGTTTTAGTAGCGTTAATTTTATAACCCGAGTATTGCGAATAGAGGTCAATCTCAGAGAGGAGAGGAGAGAGTGACGATGTCGGGTTTGAAAGAGAAACCAGAACATCGTCAGCATAAAGTGCAATTTTGTGTTCCATGCGGCCGATTCGAATCCCCGTAATATTCGGATTGAGACGAACCCTGGCCGCTAAAGGCTCCATGACAAGGGCAAAAATCAAGGGCGAGAGCGGGTATCCCTGTCTGGTACCATTAGATATCTCAAAGCATGAGGAAGTGACCCCATTGACAGAGACCCGCGCTGAGGAGTTGTGATACAGTGCTGAGACACCATCATAAAACTTACCAGAAAAGCCCATGCGTTGGAGGACCGAGAAGGCGAAAGGCCACAAAATGCGATCAAACGCCTTCTCCACATCCAGGGCTAGCAACAGGGAAGAGGACTTTTGTTGGTGGATAGAATGGATAATATCAATGGCCCTTTTGGTGTTATCGGAGGCCTGTCGGCCTGGAATAAATCCAACCTGATCGGGATGTACTAGTGCAGAGAGAAGGGGGGACAATCTCAAAGCTAGGATTTTTGCATACATTTTCAAATCAACATTGAGCAATGAAATGGGCCCATAATTACCGCATTTAGTGGGGTCTCTGTCAGGGATCACAACAATATCAGCTTGAGTAGTTGCCGGAGCAAAGGATGCGCCCCCCAATATCTGGTTAAAAAGGGCGGTAAGATGAGGGGCTAAAATTTTAGCAAAGTGTTTGTAATAATGTGGCGTGAAACCGTCAGGGCCGGGAGCGGCTGAGGACAGCATGGATTTCACAGCTGTTAACGTCTCCTCTACTGAGATATCCTGATTTAGTGTGCCATTTGCGAACAGTGAGTGCGGAATGATGCAGACCATGAGAACTTAAACACCGGAATGGTCAGTCCAAGTGAAAGGGGTTATTCCCGCGTCAGTAATTCTAGAGGCAATGGAGGACGAAATATGTAACATATCAATCCGGGTGTAGTGTTGATGCGGGGCTGAATAGTGGGTATAGTCTCTGGCTACAGAGTGGCAGAGACGCCACAAATCCTGCAGGTCGTGAAACTTAAGGGAGGCTGCAAGCGTGCGTGAAGCTCTAAAGGCAAGGGGGGGACCAGTCCTATCTAAACTGGGGTCAAGAATGTTGTTAAAATCCCCACCCAACACAATGTGGCCCTGTGCAACCTTGCCAATGTGGCGGAAAAGGGAATGGAAAAACTGAGGCTGATCCTGGTTAGGAGCATATACAGAAATAAGTGTCAGGACTTCAGAACGGAGAGTACCAATAACTAGAGATGAGCGGGTTCGGTTTCTCTGAATCCGAACCCGCCAGAACTTCATGTTTTTTTTCACGGGTCCGAGCGACTCGGATCTTCCCGCCTTGCTCGGTTAACCCGAGCGCGCCCGAACGTCATCATGACGCTGTCGGATTCTCGCGAGGCTCGGATTCTATCGCGAGACTCGGATTCTATATAAGGAGCCGCGCGTCGCCGCCATTTTCACACGTGCATTGAGATTGATAGGGAGAGGACGTGGCTGGCGTCCTCTCCGTTTAGAATAGATTAGAGAGACACTTGATTTACTAATTTTGGGGAGCATTAGGAGTACTCAGTACAGTGCAGAGTTTTGCTGATAGTGACCAGTGACCACCAGTTTTATTTGTAATCCGTTCTCTGCCTGAAAAAAGCGATACACAGCACACAGTGACTCAGTCACATACTATATCTGTGTGCACTGCTCAGGCTCAGGCCAGTGTGCTGCATCATCTATTATCTATATATAAATAATATTATATATATCTGTCTGACTGCTCAGCTCACACAGCTTATAATTGTGGGGGAGACTGGGGAGCACTACTGCAGTGCCAGTTATAGGTTATAGCAGGAGCCAGGAGTACATAATATATTATATAGTGAGTGACCACCAGACACACAGTGCAGTTTATTTAATATATCCGTTCTCTGCCTGAAAAAAGCGATACACACAGTGACTCAGTCAGTCACATACCATATCTGTGTGCACTGCTCAGGCTCAGGCCAGTGTGCTGCATCATCTATATATATTATATATCTGTCTGACTGCTCAGCTCACACAGCTTATAATTGTGGGGGAGACTGGGGAGCACTACTGCAGTGCCAGTTATAGGTTATAGCAGGAGCCAGGAGTACATAATATTATATTAAAATTAAACAGTGCACACTTTTGCTGCAGGAGTGCCACTGCCAGTGTGACTAGTGACCAGTGACCTGACCACCAGTATATATAATATTAGTAGTATACTATCTCTTTATCAACCAGTCTATATTAGCAGCAGACACAGTACAGTGCGGTAGTTCACGGCTGTGGCTACCTCTGTGTCGGCACTCGGCAGCCCGTCCATAATTGTATATACCACCTAACCGTGGTTTTTTTTTCTTTCTTTATACATACATACTAGTTACGAGTATACTATCTCTTTATCAACCAGTCTATATATTAGCAGCAGACACAGTACAGTGCGGTAGTTCACGGCTGTGGCTACCTCTGTGTCGGCACTCGGCAGCCCGTCCATAATTGTATATACCACCTAACCGTGGTTTTTTTTTCTTTCTTTATACATACATACTAGTTACGAGTATACTATCTCTTTATCAACCAGTCTATATATTAGCAGCAGACACAGTACAGTGCGGTAGTTCACGGCTGTGGCTACCTCTGTGTCGGCACTCGGCAGCCCGTCCATAATTGTATATACCACCTAACCGTGGTTTTTTTTTCTTTCTTTATACATACATACTAGTTACGAGTATACTATCTCTTTATCAACCAGTCTATATTAGAGATGAGCGGGTTCGGTTTCTTTGAATCCGAACCCGCACGAACTTCACTTTTTTTTTCACGGGTCCGAGCGACTCGGATCTTCCCGCCTTGCTCGGTTAACCCGAGCGCGCCCGAACGTCATCATGACGCTGTCGGATTCTCGCGAGACTCGGATTCTATATAAGGAGCCGCGCGTCGCCGCCATTTTCACACGTGCATTGAGATTGATAGGGAGAGGACGTGGCTGGCGTCCTCTCCATTTAGATTAGATTTAGAAGAGAGAGAGAGAGAGAGATTGCTGTGATACTGTAGATTAGAAGAGAGTGCAGAGTGCAGACAGAGTTTAGTGACTGACGACCACAGTGACCAGTGACCACCAGAGACAGTGCAGTTGTTTGTTTTATTTAATATATCCGTTCTCTGCCTGAAAAAAACGATACACAGTCACACAGTGACTCAGTCTGTGTGCACTGCTCAGCCCAGTGTGCTGCACATCAATGTATTGTATATAAAGCTTATAATTGTGGGGGAGACTGGGGAGCACTGCAGGTTGTTATAGCAGGAGCCAGGAGTACATGATAAATAATATTATATTAAAATTAAACAGTGCACACTTTTGCTGCAGGAGTGCCACTGCCAGTGTGACTAGTGGTGACCAGTGCCTGACCACCAGTATATTAGTAGTATTGTATACTATCTCTTTATCAACCAGTCTATATTAGCAGCAGACACAGTACAGTGCGGTAGTTCACGGCTGTGGCTACCTCTGTGTCGGCACTCGGCAGGCAGTCCGTCCATCCATAATTGTATTATATACCACCTAACCGTGGTTTTTTTTTTCTTTCTTTATACCGTCGTCATAGTCATACTAGTTGTTACGAGTATACTACTATCTCTTTATCAACCAGTGTACAGTGCGGTAGTTCACGGCTGTGGCTACCTCTGTGTCGGAACTCGGCAGGCAGTCCGTCCATCCATAATTGTATTATAATATATACCACCTAACCGTGGTTTTTTTTTCGTTCTTTATACCGTCGTCATACTAGTTGTTACGAGTATACTACTATCTCTTTATCAACCAGTGTACAGTGCGGTAGTTCACGGCTGTGGCTACCTCTGTGTCGGCACTCGGCAGGCAGTCCGTCCAACCATAATTGTATTATATACCACCTAACCGTGGTTTTTTTTTCATTCTTTATACCGTCGTCATACTAGTTGTTACGAGTATACTACTATCTCTTTATCAACCAGTGTACAGTGCGGTAGTTCACGGCTGTGGCTACCTCTGTGTCGGCACTCGGCAGGCAGTCCGTCCAACCATAATTGTATTATATACCACCTAACCGTGGTTTTTTTTTCATTCTTTATACCGTCGTCATACTAGTTGTTACGAGTATACTACTATCTCTTTATCAACCAGTGTACAGTGCGGTAGTTCACGGCTGTGGCTACCTCTGTGTCGGCACTCGGCAGCCCGTCCATAATTGTATATACCAGTGACCTAACCGTGGTTTTTTTTTCTTTCTTTATACATACATACTAGTTACGAGTATACTATCTCTTTATCAACCAGTCTATATATTAGCAGCAGACACAGTACAGTGCGGTAGTTCACGGCTGTGGCTACCTCTGTGTCGGCACTCGGCAGCCCGTCCATAATTGTATATACCACCTAACCGTGGTTTTTTTTTTCTTTCTTTATACATACATACTAGTTACGAGTATACTATCTCTTTATCAACCAGTCTATATATTAGCAGCAGACACAGTACAGTGCGGTAGTTCACGGCTGTGGCTACCTCTGTGTCGGCACTCCGCAGCCCGTCCATAATTGTATATACCAGTGACCTAACCGTGGTTTTTTTTTCTTTCTTTATACATACATACTAGTTACGAGTATACTATCTCTTTATCAACCAGTCTATATATTAGCAGCAGACACAGTACAGTGCGGTAGTTCACGGCTGTGGCTACCTCTGTGTCGGCACTCGGCAGCCCGTCCATAATTGTATATACCAGTGACCTAACCGTGGTTTTTTTTTCTTTCTTTATACATACATACTAGTTACGAGTATACTATCTCTTTATCAACCAGTCTATATATTAGCAGCAGACACAGTACAGTGCGGTAGTTCACGGCTGTGGCTACCTCTGTGTCGGCACTCGGCAGCCCGTCCATAATTGTATATACCAGTGACCTAACCGTGGTTTTTTTTTCTTTCTTTATACATACATACTAGTTACGAGTATACTATCTCTTTATCAACCAGTCTATATATTAGCAGCAGACACAGTACAGTGCGGTAGTTCACGGCTGTGGCTACCTCTGTGTCGGCACTCGGCAGCCCGTCCATAATTGTATACTAGTATCCAATCCATCCATCTGCATTGTTTACCTGAGGTGCCTTTTAGTTGTGCCTATTAAAATATGGAGAACAAAAATGTTGAGGTTCCAAAATTAGGGAAAGATCAAGATCCACTTCCACCTCGTGCTGAAGCTGCTGCCACTAGTCATGGCCGAGACGATGAAATGCCAGCAACGTCGTCTGCCAAGGCCGATGCCCAATGGCATAGTACAGAGCATGTCAAAACCAAAACACCAAATATCAGTAAAAAAAGGACTCCAAAACCTAAAATAAAATTGTCGGAGGAGAAGCGTAAACTTGCCAATATGCCATTTACCACATGGAGTGGCAAGGAACGGCTGAGGCCCTGGCCTATGTTCATGGCTAGTGGTTCAGCTTCACATGAGGATGGAAGCACTCAGCCTCTCGCTAGAAAACTGAAAAGACTCAAGCTGGCAAAAGCACCGCAAAGAACTGTGCGTTCTTTGAAATCCCAAATCCACAAGGAGAGTCCAATTGTGTCGGTTGCGATGCCTGACCTTCCCAACACTGGACGTGAAGAGCATGCGCCTTCCACCATTTGCACGCCCCCTGCAAGTGCTGGAAGGAGCACCCGCAGTCCAGTTCCTGATAGTCAGATTGAAGATGTCAGTGTTGAAGTACACCAGGATGAGGAGGATATGGGTGTTGCTGGCGCTGGGGAGGAAATTGACCAGGAGGATTCTGATGGTGAGGTGGTTTGTTTAAGTCAGGCACCCGGGGAGACACCTGTTGTCCGTGGGAGGAATATGGCCGTTGACATGCCTGGTGAAAATACCAAAAAAATCAGCTCTTCGGTGTGGAGGTATTTCACCAGAAATGCGGACAACAGGTGTCAAGCCGTGTGTTCCCTTTGTCAAGCTGTAATAAGTAGGGGTAAGGACGTTAACCACCTCGGAACATCCTCCCTTATACGTCACCTGCAGCGCATTCATAATAAGTCAGTGACAAGTTCAAAAACTTTGGGTGACAGCGGAAGCAGTCCACTGACCAGTAAATCCCTTCCTCTTGTAACCAAGCTCACGCAAACCACCCCACCAACTCCCTCAGTGTCAATTTCCTCCTTCCCCAGGAATGCCAATAGTCCTGCAGGCCATGTCACTGGCAAGTCTGACGAGTCCTCTCCTGCCTGGGATTCCTCCGATGCATCCTTGCGTGTAACGCCTACTGCTGCTGGCGCTGCTGTTGTTGCCGCTGGGAGTCGATGGTCATCCCAGAGGGGAAGTCGTAAGCCCACTTGTACTACTTCCAGTAAGCAATTGACTGTTCAACAGTCCTTTGCGAGGAAGATGAAATATCACAGCAGTCATCCTACTGCAAAGCGGATAACTGAGTCCTTGACAACTATGTTGGTGTTAGACGTGCGTCCGGTATCCGCCGTTAGTTCACAGGGAACTAGACAATTTATTGAGGCAGTGTGCCCCCGTTACCAAATACCATCTAGGTTCCACTTCTCTAGGCAGGCGATACCGAGAATGTACACGGACGTCAGAAAAAGACTCACCAGTCTCCTAAAAAATGCAGTTGTACCCAATGTCCACTTAACCACGGACATGTGGACAAGTGGAGCAGGGCAGGGTCAGGACTATATGACTGTGACAGCCCACTGGGTAGATGTATGGACTCCCGCCGCAAGAACAGCAGCGGCGGCACCAGTAGCAGCATCTCGCAAACGCCAACTCTTTCCTAGGCAGGCTACGCTTTGTATCACCGCTTTCCAGAATACGCACACAGCTGAAAACCTCTTACGGCAACTGAGGAAGATCATCGCGGAATGGCTTACCCCAATTGGACTCTCCTGTGGATTTGTGGCATCGGACAACGCCAGCAATATTGTGTGTGCATTAAATATGGGCAAATTCCAGCACGTCCCATGTTTTGCACATACCTTGAATTTGGTGGTGCAGAATTTTTAAAAAAACGACAGGGGCGTGCAAGAGATGCTGTCGGTGGCCAGAAAAATTGCGGGACACTTTCGGCGTACAGGCACCACGTACAGAAGACTGGAGCACCACCAAAAACTACTGAACCTGCCCTGCCATCATCTGAAGCAAGAAGTGGTAACGAGGTGGAATTCAACCCTCTATATGCTTCAGAGGTTGGAGGAGCAGCAAAAGGCCATTCAAGCCTATACAATTGAGCACGATATAGGAGATGGAATGCACCTGTCTCAAGTGCAGTGGAGAATGATTTCAACGTTGTGCAAGGTTCTGATGCCCTTTGAACTTGCCACACGTGAAGTCAGTTCAGACACTGCCAGCCTGAGTCAGGTCATTCCCCTCATCAGGCTTTTGCAGAAGAAGCTGGAGGCATTGAAGAAGGAGCTAAAAGGGAGCGATTCCGCTAGGCATGTGGGACTTGTGGATGCAGCCCTTAATTCGCTTAACAAGGATTCACGGGTGGTCAATCTGTTGAAATCAGAGCACTACATTTTGGCCACCGTGCTCGATCCTAGATTTAAAGCCTACCTTGGATCTCTCTTTCCGGCAGACACAGGTCTGCTGGGGTTGAAAGACCTGCTGGTGACAAAATTGTCAAGTCAAGCGGAACGCGACCTGTCAACATCTCCTCCTTCACATTCTCCCGCAACTGGGGGTGCGAGGAAAAGGCTCAGAATTCCGAGCCCACCCGCTGGCGGTGATGCAGGGCAGTCTGGAGCGACTGCTGATGCTGACATCTGGTCCGGACTGAAGGACCTGACAACGATTACGGACATGTCGTCTACTGTCACTGCATATGATTCTCTCAACATTGATAGAATGGTGGAGGATTATATGAGTGACCGCATCCAAGTAGGCACGTCACACAGTCCGTACTTATACTGGCAGGAAAAAGAGGCAATTTGGAGGCCCTTGCACAAACTGGCTTTATTCTACCTAAGTTGCCCTCCCACAAGTGTGTACTCCGAAAGAGTGTTTAGTGCCGCCGCTCACCTTGTCAGCAATCGGCGTACGAGGTTACATCCAGAAAATGTGGAGAAGATGATGTTCATTAAAATGAATTATAATCAATTCCTCCGCGGAGACATTGACCAGCAGCAATTGCCTCCACAAAGTACACAGGGAGCTGAGATGGTGGATTCCAGTGGGGACGAATTGATAATCTGTGAGGAGGGGGATGTACACGGTGATATATCGGAGGGTGAAGATGAGGTGGACATCTTGCCTCTGTAGAGCCAGTTTGTGCAAGGAGAGATTAATTGCTTCTTTTTTGGGGGGGGTCCAAACCAACCCGTCATATCAGTCACAGTCGTGTGGCAGACCCTGTCACTGAAATGATGGGTTGGTTAAAGTGTGCATGTCCTGTTTTGTTTATACAACATAAGGGTGGGTGGGAGGGCCCAAGGATAATTCCATCTTGCACCTCTTTTTTCTTTTCTTTTTCTTTGCATCATGTGCTGATTGGGGAGGGTTTTTTGGAAGGGACATCCTGCGTGACACTGCAGTGCCACTCCTAAATGGGCCCGGTGTTTGTGTCGGCCACTAGGGTCGCTAATCTTACTCACACAGTCAGCTACCTCATTGCGCCTCTTTTTTTCTTTGCGTCATGTGCTGTTTGGGGAGGGTTTTTTGGAAGGGACATCCTGCGTGACACTGCAGTGCCACTCCTAGATGGGCCCGGTGTTTGTGTCGGCCACTAGGGTCGCTAATCTTACTCACACAGCTACCTCATTGCGCCTCTTTTTTTCTTTGCGTCATGTGCTGTTTGGGGAGGGTTTTTTGGAAGGGACATCCTGCGTGACACTGCAGTGCCACTCCTAGATGGGCCCGGTGTTTGTGTCGGCCACTAGGGTCGCTAATCTTACTCACACAGTCAGCTACCTCATTGCGCCTCTTTTTTTCTTTGCGTCATGTGCTGTTTGGGGAGGGTTTTTTGGAAGGGCCATCCTGCGTGACACTGCAGTGCCACTCCTAGATGGGCCCGGTGTTTGTGTCGGCCACTAGGGTCGCTAATCTTACTCACACAGTCAGCTACCTCATTGCGCCTCTTTTTTTCTTTGCGTCATGTGCTGTTTGGGGAGGGTTTTTTGGAAGGGCCATCCTGCGTGACACTGCAGTGCCACTCCTAGATGGGCCCGGTGTTTGTGTCGGCCACTAGGGTCGCTAATCTTACTCACACAGCTACCTCATTGCGCCTCTTTTTTTCTTTGCGTCATGTGCTGTTTGGGGAGGGTTTTTTGGAAGGGCCATCCTGCGTGACACTGCAGTGCCACTCCTAGATGGGCCCGGTGTTTGTGTCGGCCACTAGGGTCGCTTATCTTACTCACACAGCGACCTCGGTGCAAATTTTAGGACTAAAAATAATATTGTGAGGTGTGAGGTATTCAGAATAGACTGAAAATGAGTGTAAATTATGGTTTTTGAGGTTAATAATACTTTGGGATCAAAATGACCCCCAAATTCTATGATTTAAGCTGTTTTTTAGTGTTTTTGGAAAAAAACACCCGAATCCAAAACACACCCGAATCCGACAAAAATAATTCGGTGAGGTTTTGCCAAAACGCGTTCGAACCCAAAACACGGCCGCGGAACCGAACCCAAAACCAAAACACAAAACCCGAAAAATTTCAGGCGCTCATCTCTAGTCTATTTATTAGCAGCAGACACAGTACAGTGCGGTAGTTCACGGCTGTGGCTACCTCTGTGTCGGCACTCGGCAGCCCGTCCATAATTGTATATACCACCTAACCGTGGTTTTTTTTTCTTTCTTTATACATACATACTAGTTACGAGTATACTATCTCTTTATCAACCAGTCTATATATTAGCAGCAGACACAGTACAGTGCGGTAGTTCACGGCTGTGGCTACCTCTGTGTCGGCACTCGGCAGCCCGTCCATAATTGTATATACCACCTAACCGTGGTTTTTTTTTCTTTCTTTATACATACATACTAGTTACGAGTATACTATCTCTTTATCAACCAGTCTATATATTAGCAGCAGACACAGTACAGTGCGGTAGTTCACGGCTGTGGCTACCTCTGTGTCGGCACTCGGCAGCCCGTCCATAATTGTATATACCACCTAACCGTGGTTTTTTTTTCTTTCTTTATACATACATACTAGTTACGAGTATACTATCTCTTTATCAACCAGTCTATATATTAGCAGCAGACACAGTACAGTGCGGTAGTTCACGGCTGTGGCTACCTCTGTGTCGGCACTCGGCAGCCCGTCCATAATTGTATATATCACCTAACCGTGGTTTTTTTTTCTTTCTTTATACATACATACTAGTTACGAGTATACTATCTCTTTATCAACCAGTCTATATATTAGCAGCAGACACAGTACAGTGCGGTAGTTCACGGCTGTGGCTACCTCTGTGTCGGCACTCGGCAGCCCGTCCATAATTGTATATACCACCTAACCGTGGTTTTTTTTTCTTTCTTTATACATACATACTAGTTACGAGTATACTATCTCTTTATCAACCAGTCTATATATTAGCAGCAGACACAGTACAGTGCGGTAGTTCACGGCTGTGGCTACCTCTGTGTCGGCACTCGGCAGCCCGTCCATAATTGTATATACCACCTAACCGTGGTTTTTTTTTCTTTCTTTATACATACATACTAGTTACGAGTATACTATCTCTTTATCAACCAGTCTATATATTAGCAGCAGACACAGTACAGTGCGGTAGTTCACGGCTGTGGCTACCTCTGTGTCGGCACTCGGCAGCCCGTCCATAATTGTATATACCACCTAACCGTGGTTTTTTTTTCTTTCTTTATACATACATACTAGTTACGAGTATACTATCTCTTTATCAACCAGTCTATATATTAGCAGCAGACACAGTACAGTGCGGTAGTTCACGGCTGTGGCTACCTCTGTGTCTGCACTCGGCAGCCCGTCCATAATTGTATATACCACCTAACCGTGGTTTTTTTTTCTTTCTTTATACATACATACTAGTTACGAGTATACTATCTCTTTATCAACCAGTCTATATATTAGCAGCAGACACAGTACAGTGCGGTAGTTCACGGCTGTGGCTACCTCTGTGTCGGCACTCGGCAGCCCGTCCATAATTGTATATACCACCTAACCGTGGTTTTTTTTTCTTTCTTTATACATACATACTAGTTACGAGTATACTATCTCTTTATCAACCAGTCTATATTAGCAGCAGACACAGTACAGTGCAGTAGTTCACGGCTGTGGCTACCTCTGTGTCGGCACTCGGCAGCCCGTCCATAATTGTATATACCACCTAACCGTGGTTTTTTTCTTCTTTCTTTATACATACATACTAGTTACGAGTATACTATCTCTTTATCAACCAGTCTATATATTAGCAGCAGACACAGTACAGTGCGGTAGTTCACGGCTGTGGCTACCTCTGTGTCGGCACTCGGCAGCCCGTCCATAATTGTATACTAGTATCCAATCCATCCATCTCCATTGTTTACCTGAGGTGCCTTTTAGTTGTGCCTATTAAAATATGGAGAACAAAAATGTTGAGGTTCCAAAATTAGGGAAAGATCAAGATCCACTTCCACCTCGTGCTGAAGCTGCTGCCACTAGTCATGGCCGAGACGATGAAATGCCAGCAACGTCGTCTGCCAAGGCCGATGCCCAATGTCATAGTACAGAGCATGTCAAATCCAAAACACCAAATATCAGTAAAAAAAGGACTCCAAAACCTAAAATAAAATTGTCGGAGGAGAAGCGTAAACTTGCCAATATGCCATTTACCACACGGAGTGGCAAGGAACGGCTGAGGCCCTGGCCTATGTTCATGGCTAGTGGTTCAGCTTCACATGAGGATGGAAGCACTCAGCCTCTCGCTAGAAAAATGAAAAGACTCAAGCTGGCAAAAGCAGCACAGCAAAGAACTGTGCATTCTTCGAAATCCCAAATCCACAAGGAGAGTCCAATTGTGTCGGTTGCGATGCCTGACCTTCCCAACACTGGACGTGAAGAGCATGCGCCTTCCACCATTTGCACGCCCCCTGCAAGTGCTGGAAGGAGCACCCGCAGTCCAGTTCCTGATAGTCAGATTGAAGATGTCAGTGTTGAAGTACACCAGGATGAGGAGGATATGGGTGTTGCTGGCGCTGGGGAGGAAATTGACCAGGAGGATTCTGATGGTGAGGTGGTTTGTTTAAGTCAGGCACCCGGGGAGACACCTGTTGTCCGTGGGAGGAATATGGCCGTTGACATGCCAGGTGAAAATACCAAAAAAATCAGCTCTTCGGTGTGGAGGTATTTCACCAGAAATGCGGACCACAGGTGTCAAGCCGTGTGTTCCCTTTGTCAAGCTGTAATAAGTAGGGGTAAGGACGTTAACCACCTCGGAACATCCTCCCTTTTGCGTCACCTGCAGCGCATTCATAATAAGTCAGTGACAAGTTCAAAAACTTTGGGTGACAGCGGAAGCAGTCCACTGACCAGTAAATCCCTTCCTCTTGTAACCAAGCTCACGCAAACCACCCCACCAACTCCCTCAGTGTCAATTTCCTCCTTCCCCAGGAATGCCAATAGTCCTGCAGGCCATGTCACTGGCAATTCTGACGAGTCCTCTCCTGCCTGGGATTCCTCCGATGCATCCTTGCGTGTAACGCCTACTGCTGCTGGCGCTGCTGTTGTTGCCGCTGGGAGTCGATGGTCATCCCAGAGGGGAAGTCGTAAGCCCACTTGTACTACTTCCAGTAAGCAATTGACTGTTCAACAGTCCTTTGCGAGGAAGATGAAATATCACAGCAGTCATCCTACTGCAAAGCGGATAACTGAGTCCTTGACAACTATGTTGGTGTTAGACGTGCGTCCGGTATCCGCCGTTAGTTCACAGGGAACTAGACAATTTATTGAGGCAGTGTGCCCCCGTCACCAAATACCATCTAGGTTCCACTTCTCTAGGCAGGCGATACCGAGAATGTACACGGACGTCAGAAAAAGACTCACCAGTGTCCTAAAAAATGCAGTTGTACCCAATGTCCACTTAACCACGGACATGTGGACAAGTGGAGCAGGGCAGGGTCAGGACTATATGACTGTGACAGCCCACTGGGTAGATGTATGGACTCCCGCCGCAAGAACAGCAGCGGCGGCACCAGTAGCAGCATCTCGCAAACGCCAACTCTTTCCTAGGCAGGCTACGCTTTGTATCACCGCTTTCCAGAATACGCACACAGCTGAAAACCTCTTACGGCAACTGAGGAAGATCATCGCGGAATGGCTTACCCCAATTGGACTCTCCTGTGGATTTGTGGCATCGGACAACGCCAGCAATATTGTGTGTGCATTAAATATGGGCAAATTCCAGCACGTCCCATGTTTTGCACATACCTTGAATTTGGTGGTGCAGAATTTTTTTAAAAACGACAGGGGCGTGCAAGAGATGCTGTCGGTGGCCAGAAAAATTGCGGGACACTTTCGGCGTACAGGCACCACGTACAGAAGACTGGAGCACCACCAAAAACTACTGAACCTGCCCTGCCATCATCTGAAGCAAGAAGTGGTAACGAGGTGGAATTCAACCCTCTATATGCTTCAGAGGTTGGAGGAGCAGCAAAAGGCCATTCAAGCCTATACAATTGAGCACGATATAGTAGGTGGAATGCACCTGTCTCAAGTGCAGTGGAGAATGATTTCAACGTTGTGCAAGGTTCTGATGCCCTTTGAACTTGCCACACGTGAAGTCAGTTCAGACACTGCCAGCCTGAGTCAGGTCATTCCCCTCATCAGGCTTTTGCAGAAGAAGCTGGAGGCATTGAAGAAGGAGCTAAAAGGGAGCGATTCCGCTAGGCATGTGGGACTTGTGGATGCAGCCCTTAATTCGCTTAACAAGGATTCACGGGTGGTCAATCTGTTGAAATCAGAGCACTACATTTTGGCCACCGTGCTCGATCCTAGATTTAAAGCCTACCTTGGATCTCTCTTTCCTGCAGACACAGGTCTGCTGGGGTTGAAAGACCTGCTGGTGACAAAATTGTCAAGTCAAGCGGAACGCGACCTGTCAACATCTCCTCCTTCACATTCTCCCGCAACTGGGGGTGCGAGGAAAAGGCTCAGAATTCCGAGCCCACCCGCTGGCGGTGATGCAGGGCAGTCTGGAGCGACTGCTGATGCTGACATCTGGTCCGGACTGAAGGACCTGACAACGATTACGGACATGTCGTCTACTGTCACTGCATATGATTCTCTCAACATTGATAGAATGGTGGAGGATTATATGAGTGACCGCATCCAAGTAGGCACGTCACACAGTCCGTACTTATACTGGCAGGAAAAAGAGGCAATTTGGAGGCCCTTGCACAAACTGGCTTTATTCTACCTAAGTTGCCCTCCCACAAGTGTGTACTCCGAAAGAGTGTTTAGTGCCGCCGCTCACCTTGTCAGCAATCGGCGTACGAGGTTACATCCAGAAAATGTGGAGAAGATGATGTTCATTAAAATGAATTATAATCAATTCCTCCGCGGAGACATTGACCAGCAGCAATTGCCTCCACAAAGTACACAGGGAGCTGAGATGGTGGATTCCAGTGGGGACGAATTGATAATCTGTGAGGAGGGGGATGTACACGGTGATATATCGGAGGGTGAAGATGAGGTGGACATCTTGCCTCTGTAGAGCCAGTTTGTGCAAGGAGAGATTAATTGCTTCTTTTTTGGGGGGGGTCCAAACCAACCCGTCATATCAGTCACAGTCGTGTGGCAGACCCTGTCACTGAAATGATGGGTTGGTTAAAGTGTGCATGTCCTGTTTTGTTTATACAACATAAGGGTGGGTGGGAGGGCCCAAGGACAATTCCATCTTGCACCTCTTTTTTCTTTTCTTTTTCTTTGCATCATGTGCTGATTGGGGAGGGTTTTTTGGAAGGGACATCCTGCGTGACACTGCAGTGCCACTCCTAGATGGGCCCGGTGTTTGTGTCGGCCACTAGGGTCGCTAATCTTACTCACACAGTCAGCTACCTCATTGCGCCTCTTTTTTTCTTTGCGTCATGTGCTGTTTGGGGAGGGTTTTTTGGAAGGGACATCCTGCGTGACACTGCAGTGCCACTCCTAGATGGGCCCGGTGTTTGTGTCGGCCACTAGGGTCGCTAATCTTACTCACACAGCTACCTCATTGCGCCTCTTTTTTTCTTTGC
The DNA here is from genome assembly GCF_028390025.1 of Pseudophryne corroboree. Taxonomy (NCBI): domain Eukaryota; kingdom Metazoa; phylum Chordata; class Amphibia; order Anura; family Myobatrachidae; genus Pseudophryne; species Pseudophryne corroboree. The sequence goes on from NC_086444.1 coordinate 594,835,812, forward strand.
GTCATGTGCTGTTTGGGGAGGGTTTTTTGGAAGGGACATCCTGCGTGACACTGCAGTGCCACTCCTAGATGGGCCCGGTGTTTGTGTCGGCCACTAGGGTCGCTAATCTTACTCACACAGCTACCTCATTGCGCCTCTTTTTTTCTTTGCGTCATGTGCTGTTTGGGGAGGGTTTTTTGGAAGGGCCATCCTGCGTGACACTGCAGTGCCACTCCTAGATGGGCCCGGTGTTTGTGTCGGCCACTAGGGTCGCTAATCTTACTCGCACAGCTACCTCATTGCGCCTCTTTTTTTCTTTGCGTCATGTGCTGTTTGGGGAGGGTTTTTTGGAAGGGACATCCTGCGTGACACTGCAGTGCCACTCCTAGATGGGCCCGGTGTTTGTGTCGGCCACTAGGGTCGCTTATCTTACTCACACAGCGACCTCGGTGCAAATTTTAGGACTAAAAATAATATTGTGAGGTGTGAGGTATTCAGAATAGACTGAAAATGAGTGTAAATTATGGTTTTTGAGGTTAATAATACTTTGGGATCAAAATGACCCCCAAATTCTATGATTTAAGCTGTTTTTTAGTGTTTTTTGAAAAAAACACCCGAATCCAAAACACACCCGAATCCGACAAAAAAAATTCGGTGAGGTTTTGCCAAAACGCGTTCGAACCCAAAACACGGCCGCGGAACCGAACCCAAAACCAAAACACAAAACCCGAAAAATTTCAGGCGCTCATCTCTACCAATAACCATCAAGTACCAACCGTCTGGATCCGCCACAGTTTTGCTATGTGTAAATGGAACGTGGCGATTAATTAAAATTGCATCCCCACGTTTCTTACAATCTGCTGAAGCAAAGAAAGTTTGTGTAAATTGCCTACTGCGGAGTTGTGTATGGGAGCCCGTAAGGTGGGTTTCCTGAAGAAAAACTACGTCAGCTTTCTCTTGTCTACAGGCACCCAAGAGCACCGTCCATTTTTTGGGGGAGTTGAGGCCATTTACATTAACAGATAATATCTTTAGGGGCATGGTGGCCTGAGTAACAACATCTCATTGAGAGCCATAAAAAAGGGGGCACAAAAACAAAGGCCTCCCGGGACCCAAATACCCATAAAGGAATAAGGGCAAACAGAATGGATACCCAGAACCCACCACAAGGACGAGGGGAGAAAAGGGAAATGAGAGAAAAGAAGGCCACAGAAGGAAAGTAAAGAAGAGCAAGAAGAGAGGAAAAATAGCCCATTCGGGCAAAAACCCTGTATCAAAGGGGCCCGTAACAGGACCGCCAAACAAAAGAAAAAAATAGACAATATAGCAATCAAAGCAGGGAGCATGGGGATGGTGTGGCACGAACCACCATATCAGGCTGTGCGGCCTGACCGAGAACAAAATGGCCGAGGCCAAAAAAGTATAACCTGCAAAGATAAAACCTGTGTCAGGAGGGGAAGGAAGGGGGAGGGAGGGAGGAGGGGAAGAAAAAAAAAAGAGGGAGGGGGGAAGAGGGGCATCAAGGGGAGTAGTATAGCAATAACATGTGGTCCACATGATAGGGTAGGCATCGTAAGACCAAACCGCAAGACGACCGGTTATCTCGTGACCGTGAATCTGAAAGCAAAATGTACAATAGAAGACATAACAAGTGGACCATTTAAAGAACCAACATAGATAGTGCCTGAGATAAACCAGGGGGACCAGGAAGCAGGGACCAGGTCAACCCACTCCGTGGAGGGCCCCCAGTACCAATAAAAAAAAAAAAAACAACTATTGTCATTGGATATAGAACATTAAAGGCAAAATATCAATCAACATATAAAAAAAAACAAAGAAGGTCCAAAGAACCAGGGACGGTCAGTCCAGTCCAGGGGGAACCTCCAGCAAACTGGTACAACGGCATAGTGAAACCAATAGTTGAGGAGGGGGCAGGCAATCAGGGGGGAGCATCATCTTCACCCCTATAACGAGACACTCTCGTCCAGTCCGGCTGAGGCGGACGGGGTCGTTGCAATTTTGGTGAGGCAGGTGGGTCGACAGAGAAGGAGGACGATTCTGGAAGGAGATCAAGCTTGCGAAGCAGTTCCTGCCCTTGTGCCAGGGTCTTAAATGTATGGTTGACGCCATTAAAAGAAAGCTGCAACTGAAAGGGGAATCCCCAGCGATAGCGAATTTGGTGTTGGCGCAGAATTTGGTGTTGGCGCAGAAACCTAGTAGTTGGTTGGAGGTCCCGTCGTTTCTGGATGGTCGAGGGCGCCAAGTCCTGGTAAATCTGCAATTGCATACCCCGGAAGGCTATATCAGAGGAATCCCGGACGGAAGCAATTATTTTTTCCTTCGAGCGGTAATAATGGAGACGGGCTATAATGTCCCGAGGGGGTTGTGATGTTGAACGTTTGTCCCGCAGGGCCCTGTGTGCCCAATCAAAGAGGCAATCCTCATCAGATAAGTCCGGGACTAAATGCTGGAAAAGGTCTTTCAAAAAGGAGGGCAACGTAGAGCTGTGGACTGATTCCGCAACTGATTCTCTTGGTCTAGTTCGTGGTCTAGACGCTGTTGCGAGCGACATAAGTCATCAGTCTTCGTCTCCAGGGCATCCGTACGATTTCCAAGCGAGGCAATCTCCATTTGAAATCCAAGACAGTCCGCTGTTTGCACGCCTTCCAGGAGGCCGGACATCACTGCCTGTATCTGAGGGTCAATACCCAACTCCGAAGAGCGTGGGGATGAAGGGGACTCCGGGGAATGCGCCATGTTCTGGGGACCCTTAGCCTTGCTGCCGAAGAAGTTTGCGGAGGCCTGGGGAGCTTTCTTGTTCCTTTGTGACATAATGGATGCAAGCCGGGGAGAGAGCTATCTTCTCCAGTAAAGTTGCAATAGAGAGGGGGAAGGAGCGGCGGGGTAGAGAATAGGAATTGACACAGGTGGGTTATGAGGCGGTCAGGCCGACCGTGGGGTGTTATTCATCCAGAGACCATCACAGCCGCGAGGAACACCAGGGCCAGACTGTATAGGCAGAAAAGGCAATATCATAGCCGTGGTAACAGCGACCACTGGAGGAGGTCAGTGGATCAAAAATGGATCAGCAGAATCCAAACAGGGGCGTTATATCAGAGTACGCTGTGGAAAGACAAAGGTATAGGTGTCGTGCCCCTTAGTAGAGGGTAACGGCTATTTGTGGACCCTCAGCAGTGCCTCCTGGAGCGGCCTGTCACTAGAGGCCGCGGCTTCACCAGCAGAGGTAGGCCCCCTTCCGCGGACCTCAGCCAGCGGGTCCCACTGCCCCCCAAACAGCAGACAGGTCAGCAGAAGGGGCTCCGGTGGTTGGGTGAGGGAACTGGCAGGTCGGATGTGCAGGGAAAAGTGAGATCAGAGCCACCTTAGCAGGAGCTCAATTAAGAATGGACCTCACCAATAGGCAGTCACGAGGCTGTGCTTTTCAGCTCACTTGAGGGGTGCCAGCAGGAAGCTAGGGGCAGTGGACCAGGCAGCAGAGGGCACCAGCTTCAAATTTGGCAAGTGCTGCAGCACCTCAGCATCTTCACGGCTGCGGAGCAGGGCAAGTGTGACACCAATCGCAAGATGGCCACCGCCCGCCAGTGTCCAGCGCCTCTCCCGCGAGTCCCCCAGCCCTTGGCCGCCGACAGAGCAGAGGAGTCCACAGATCGAGGGTGCAGGAGATGGGGGCCGGGACCCGGGGGCGCAAAAGAGCCGCGGTGCGGGCGGAGCAGGTCTCAGAGATCAAGCGGTGCCAACCGCAAGATGGCCGCCGCCCACCCGGGAGACGTGCACCGACCCCGTCCTCCAGCGATCTCCCAGGCCTCCGGCCGCCTGCCGGGTCGTGGAGTCCGCAGGGCGAGGGGCGGAACACGGAGACCAGAAGGAAGGGGGGTCCACGATACAGGTGGAGCTGAGCCCGGGAGTGAACTTCCACGGCGGCCGCCACCCGAAATCCAGGTCCCGGCTTCTATGCTGAAGGTAGGCCGCAATCGGGCAACACGGGGCCCCCCGGATTCCGCAGCACCAACCTCCAGGTACAGGGTGATTCAGTAGGCCCAGGGGACCGTGTCACTGGTGATGGGCCACTAAACCAAGGTGAGGGCTGTGTATAGGGGATATTGCATATGTGTACTATTTCTTATGCTTAAATCATATACTTATGTCTGCAGAATTGTGTACAGTGCTTTTGCTTCAATAAATACAAATATACATTAAAAAAAATACATCAAGGACTATCTGTTTTATAGAGAGAGTCTTCATGTGACTCATAAACAATACAGAGAGCATTCTAGTGAGTAATATACAATGCAAAGCGCCTTATAGTGATTAATACATAATACAGAGAGCATTTAAGTGAGTAATATACAATGCAAAGCGCCCTATAGTAATTACTACATAATACAGAGAGCATTCTAGTAATGATTATCCAGATACCTTATAGGCTGACCCAGAAGACATTGCTTTACTTCTGTACATTGACTATGCCAATTTGTCAGTCCACAAATTTGATCATAAACTTTTTGAGCAAGCAGGGAGGCCAAGTGTCCAACCAACAACTGGCATTGCTGGCTGAGCTTTCCCCAAGAGTCCTGCCATTGGCCCTCATTCCGAGTTGTTCGCTCGCTAGCTGCTTTTAGCAGCATTGCAAACGCTAGGCCGCCGCCCTCTGGGAGTGTATCTTAGCTTAGCAGAATAGCGAACGAAAGATTAGCAGAACTGCTACTAAATAATTCTTTGCAGTTTCTGAGTAGCTCCAGACCTACTCCTAGATTGCGATCAACTCAGTCCGTTTAGTTCCTGGTTTGACGTCACAAACACGCCCTGCATTCGGCCAGCCACTCCCCCGTTTCTCCAGCCACTCCTGCGTTTTTCCCTGGCACGCCTGCGTTTTTTAGCACACTCCCTGAAAACGCTCAGTTACCACCCAGAAACACCCACTTCCTGTCAATCATTCACCGATCAGCAGTGCGACTGAAAAGCGCCGCACGAACACCAGCAAATCTACTAAGTTTTGTGTTAAATAACTTAGCGCATGCATGCTGCGTACCATGCGTATGCGCATTTTCCACCTAATCGCTGCGTTGCGAAAAACGGCAACGAGCGAACAACTCGGAATGACCACCACTGTCTGCTGTGGTTTCATGAACAACGTGGGCAGTGTGTCTGCAAGTAAAAGAAAAAAATATGCCAGAAGAGCTACCATGGTACAGTACCTACTGATCTTTTGGTAAAACTTCATTATCTCTTGGTACTAATTCAACTCATCTCATGGTGCCAACTTCCACTGTATCTGTATAAATGAAATTAAAATAATTCAGCTCTAAATGAGACTGTCTCAATACTTTTATTGTGAATGTTATTAATATACAAAATAAAAGTATTTGATGCAGTTAGCATATCTGTCCCTCTAGCAGTTTTGCACTAATGTGGGCCTATAAGTGTTTATTACCAGTTGGTTCACTCTACAGTGAGTATCATTTCACATACCCCAAAAAATGAACAGTAAGAATGAGGATGGGGTGCAGTAATGCTATAATGCAGTCACAACAATGAAAACTGTTATTTTCAGAGTTTTAAATGAATTTCCCATATGTTGAAAGCTCCAGAATATGAAACCTTCCAGAGCTTGCACCTGATAGGAAACACATGCACTCATGAAAGGTGCACTGTGCAGCGGGAACGGCTTTGATCCCTCTTTATTACCCTAGACCTACTTCCCATAGAAAGAAGCGGGGCTACGACAACCAGCACAATCTGAAGATGACATCTGACCTTGCAAGCAAACTCTAAAAAAGTTCAGTTTGTGATGTTTGCTATCTACTAGGCGGCCCTAAGAGGCCCCTAATTATAAATGGACCCATTACTTAAATCATGCAGTAACTAGCATTTCCGCATGCGTAATAGGTCTATAAGTGATAATGAATAGGCCACCAAAAGTCTTTTTACAAATAGATTCGTATACATTTATTTATTGTTCCTCACTGTCAAAGAATGCTGAAAATAGGATTTTAATACCTACCGGTAAACCCTTTTCTCCTAGTCCGTAGAGGATGCTGGGGACTCCAAAAGGACCATGGGTATAGACGGGATACGCAGGAGACATGGGCACACTAAAAAGACTTTGACTGGGTGTGAACTGGCTCCTCCCTCTATGCCCCTCCCCCAGACCTCAGTTATAGGAACTGTGCCCAGGAAAGACGGACATTTCGAGGAAAAGATTTTTGATAACTAAGGGCAAGAAACATACCAGCCCACACCACAAACATACCGTACAACTGGAGTAGCAGGAAACCAGATAACAGTATGAACTAACAACAGCAACAAGCTGAATACAACTGATACACAAACCTCGTGTAACCGAAAATAACCAGTAACAATAATACTGCAAGTAACAATACACACTGGGATGGGCGCCCAGCATCCTCTACGGACTAGGAGAAAAGGATTTACCGGTAGGTATTAAAATCCTATTTTCTCTTACGTCCTAGAGGATGATGGGGACTCCAAAAGGACCATGGGGTCTATACCAAAGCTTCAGACCAGGCGGGAGAGTGCGGACTACTCTGCAGCACCAATTGAGCAAACATAAGGTCCTCATCAGCCAGGGTATCAAACTTGTAGAACTTAGCAAAAGTGTTTGAACCCGACCATGTAGCTGCTCGGCAAAGTTGAAATGCCGAGACCCCTCGGGCAGCCGCCCAAGATGAGCCCACCTTCCTGGTAGAATGGGCCTTTACTGACTTCGGCAACGGTAGCTCAGCCGAAGAATGAGCGTGCTGAATTGTATTACAAATCCAGCGTGCAATAGTCTACTTAGAAGCAGGATTTCCAATCTTGTTGGAAGCATACAGGACAAACAGAGCCTCTGTTTTTCTAGTAAGAGCTGTTCTGGCGACATAAATTTTCAAAGCTCTTACAACATCAAGAGATTTTGGGACTGCCACAGCATCCGTAGCCACAGGTACCACAATAGGTTGATTAATGTGAAACGAAGAAACCACCTTCAGCAGAAATTGTGGACGAGTCCTCATTTCCGCTCTATCCACATGAAAAATCAAATATGGGCTCTTGTGAGACAAAGCCGCCAATTCGGACACTCGTCTGGCAGACGCCAAAGCCAAAAGCATGACCACTTTCCAAGTGAGAAACTTTAACTCAACCTTACGCAAAGGTTTAAACCAGTGAGACATAGGAAACTGCAACACCACTTCACGGTGCCACGGGTGGCACAAATGGAGGATGGATATGCAGCACTCCCTTCACAAAAGTCTGAACCTCAGGAAGGATGGCCAATTCTTTTTGAAAGAAAAAAGATAAAGCCGAAATCTGCACTTTGATGGAACCCAATTTCAGGCCTGCATCCACGCCTGCCTGCAAAAAATGGAGGAAACGACCCAAGTGAAACTCCTCCGCAGGAGCTGCTTTGGTTTCACACCACGACACATACCTTTTCCAAATACTGTGATAATGTTTCGCCGTGACCTCCTTCCTAGCCTTAAGGAGGGTGGGGATGACCTCCCCGGGAATACCCTTCCGGGCTAGGAACTGGCGTTCAACTTCCATGCCGTCAAACGAAGCCGCGGTAAGTCCAGGAACACGCAGGGCCCCTGCAGTAACAGGTCCTCTCTTAGAGGAAGCGGCCAGGGATCTTCCACTAGTAATTCCTGAAGATCCGGATACCAGGCCCTCCGAGGCCAATCGGAAGCGACGAGTACAGACTGAACCCTTGTTCGTCTTATGATCCTCAACACCTTTGGAATGAGAGGAAGCGGAGGGAACACATACACCGACTGAAACACCCACGGAGTTACCAGGGCGTCCACCGCACAGGCTTGGCGGTCCCTCGACCTGGAACAATACTTCGGAAGCTTCTTGTTGAGGCGAGATGCCATCATGTCTATCAGAGGAACGCCTTGTCACTTCTGCAAATACCTCTTGATGAAGAGCCCACTATCCTGGATGGAGATCGTGTCTGCTGAGGAAGTCTGCTTCCCAGTTGTCCACGCCCGGGAGGAAGACTGCTGATAGAGCGCTCACGTGCTGGCTTCCGCCACTGCCGCCCTGCTCCTTGGTCCGCCTTGTCGGTTTACGTATGCCACCGCTGTTATGTTGTCCGACTGGATCAGGACAGGGAAACCCTGAAGAAGGTTCTTCGCTTGCAGGAGGCCGTTGTAAATGGCTCTTAACTCGAGAACATTTATGTGGAGACAAGATTCCTGGCTTGACCATTTTCCCTGGAAACTTCTTCCTTGCGTGACTGCGCCCCAGCCTCGGAGACTTGCATCTGTGGTCAGCAGGACCCAGTCCTGGATTCCGAGTCGGCGTCCCTCTAGAAGGTGAGATCCTTGCAGCCACCACAGGAGAGAAATCCTGGCCCTGGAAGATAGACTTATTTTCCGGTGCATGTGCAGGTAAGACCCGGACCATTTGTTCAGCAAATCCCACTGAAAAACCCGAGCATGAAACCTGCCAAACGGAATGGCTTCGTAAGCCGCAACCATCTTCCCTAGCACTCGAGTGCATTGATGAATCGACAATCTTGCCGGTCTCAGAAGCTCCTTGACCATGGTCTGTATTTCCAGAGCTTTGTCCTCCGGAAGAAACACTCTCTGTAGCTCCGTGTCTAGGATCATGCCCAGGAAGGGCAGGCGAGTTGTCGGGATCAACTGAGACTTTGGCAAATTTAGAATCCAACCGTGATGTCGCAGAACCGACAGGGAGAGTTCCACATTTCTTAGCAACTGTTCTCTTGATCTTGCCTTTATCAGGAGAACGTCCAAGTACGGGATAATTGTGACCCCTTGCTTGCGAAGGAGTAGCATCATTTCCGCCATAACCTTGGTGAAAACCCTTGGGGCCGTGGAAAGCCCAAACGGCAACGTCTGAAATTGGTAATGACAATCCTGTACCGTAAATCTCAGGAAGGCCTGATGAGGAGGATATATCGGGACGTGTATGTAGGCATCCTTTATGTCGACTGACGCCATAAAATCCCCCCCTTCTAAGCTGGAGAACACAGCTCGAAGAGATTCCATCTTGAACTTGAAAGTTTTCAAGTATGGATTGAGGGATTTTAGGTTCAGAATCGGTCTGACCGAGCCGTCCAGCTTCGGCACAACAAAGAGGCTCAAATAGAACCCTTCCCCCCATTGGGACGGGGGAACCGGCACCACGACCCCCTGTTGACACAGCTTTTGTATCGCAGCAGCGGTGGGAGGGCATCTCCTGAAACTCCAGTTTGTACCCTTGGGACACTATGTCTAAAACCCAAGGATCCAGGGCCGATTGAAACCAGACCTGACTGAAGAATCGGAGATAGCCCCCCACCGGCACGGACTCCCGCAGGGGAGCCCCAGCGTCATGCGGTGGACTTGGTAGAGGCTGGGGAGGACTTTTGGTCCTGGGCACCTGACACTGCAGGCGACCTCTTTCCCCTTCCTCTACCCTTTGAAGCGAGGAAGGACAAACCTTTTCCTCTTATGTATTTATTAGGCCGAAAGGACTGCATCTGCTGATGGGGCACCTTTTTCTGTTGTGTAGGAACATAAGGAAGAAAAGATGACTTACCCGCAGTAGCGGTAGACACTAGGTCAGCAAGGCCGTCACCAAACAAGACACTACCTTTAAAGGGGAGAGCTTCCATATTTTTCTTGGAGTCGGCATCAGCATTCCATTGATGAGTCCACAGCGCCCTCCTGGCCGGGACCGCCATGGCATTGGCTCTTGATCCCAAGAGGCCAACATCCCTCGCCGCATCCTTTAGGTAATCTGCAGCGTCCTTGATATAACCAAGAGTCAAAAGAATGTTATCCTTATCAAGGGTATCCATATCAGAAGCCAAATTATCAGCCCATTTAGCAATAGCACTACTTACCCACACCGACGCCACAGCAGGTCTGAGCAATGCACCAGTATTAACGAAAATGGCCTTCAATGTCGTCTCCAGCTTGTGATCCGCCGGATCCTTGAGAGCAGCCGTGTCAGGGGACGGAAGCGCCACCTTCTTGGACAATCGGGATAGAGCCTTGTCGACATTGGGAGATGACTCCCATTTCTCCCTGTCATCAGAGGGGAAAGGATATGCCATAAAAATTCTCTTGGGAATCTACCACCTCTTGTCCGGCGACTCCCAAGCCTTTTCACAAAGAGCATTCATTTCATGAGAGGGGGGAAACTTCACCTCAGCCTTTTTCCCTTTAAACAAGCAAACCCTTGTGTCTGGAACAGCAGGTTCCTCAGAGATATGTAAAACATCTTTAATAGCCACAATCATGTACTGAATACTCCTAACTACCCTTGGGTGTAAAGTAGCCTCATTGAAATCGACATTGGAATCAGAATTCGTGTCGGTATCTGTATCTACCATCTGGGTAAATTAACGTTTCTGTGACCCTGAGGGGGTCTGTACCTGAGACAAAGCGTCCTCCATGGACTTTCTCCATGTTTGTGTCTGAGAATCAGATTTATCCAGCCTCTTAGACAATAAAGCCACATTTGCATTCAGTGTACTCAACATATTCATCCAATCAGCAGTCGGCTGTGCCGACAGAGTCATTCCCAAATCCTTCTCTGCGCCCCCAGTAACTTCCTCCGGGGAGGAACCCTCAGCCTCAGACGTGTAGTACCGACACACCCACACTCACACCGGCCAAAACAAGGGGACAGACCCACAGGGAAGCCTGTAGAGAGAAACACAGAGGGAGTATGCCAGCTCACACCCCAGCGCCCATATACTAAAAAGCAATAATATATGAGGTTAGCGCTGCCATATAACAATAAAAAGCACCAAATTATATGTGCCCCCCCCCGTTTTGCTCCCTTGTTACTTGGAAGGAGCTTGGAGGCCTGGGCCAGCGTCTCTGCAGCGGCTGTGGAGAGAGTAAATGGCACTGGTGAGCTGTGCGGCTAAGCCCCGCCCCTTCCCGGCGCGCTGTAGTCCCGCTCAAATTTGAAATTTTTATACTGGCGGGGGTATTGTATACGGTGCCCGGGCACCGAATATGCCTTCTGCCAGGTAAATTGACCCTCAGTAACTGCTGCCCAGGGCGCTCCTCCCCAGCGCCCTGCACCCTGTAAGTGCCGTTGGCAGAGGCGGATTGGCCATAGGGCTTACAGGGAAGATCCCCGGTGGGCCGACGCACCCGCGGGCCCTGTTTTGTTTGAGGATAAGATGCAAAATAATTTGCATATATGAAAATGTATTTGCCACTTAGCCTGTGATTGCAGATGATCTAGTGAATGCTCTGTCTGCCTGCTTGGTAGACATATAAGATTGAGTGAATAGTGATTGGGATACGGTTGGTGTAATAAGCAAGAAAATATATCTTTCTAAAGAATTATATAGTTTCCTAAATTCTAAAGGTGTATCATATAATGTGCTCATAATATTTAATTATTTCCTTTTAACTTCCCCCTTGATGCTGGACATGCCCACTATCTGGAAAGTCTTAGGGGGAAGGTGCTGCTGCCATGGCCAGAGCCGGATTAAGAAGGGGGCCCCAGGGATAAGTACCCCGTGCCCCCTTTTTTCAAAGGGCCCCCCGCCGCCACAGATCGGATCTCTGTTTCCGATCTGCGGTTTTGCGCTGCACTCCCGTCTCCCGGGAGCCGGCCGGCGCCACACGCGTCACCAGGGCAGCTCAGCAACTGCTGTCCTGGCGGCTCCGGCTCCCGCTCCAAGGCTGGCGCTGTCTCTAATGGAAGGGCAGCTGAGCGACGGCTCAGCTGCCCAATAATGTGACGAACAGCAGCCTGCGGCTCAGTCATTGGCTGGGCGCGCAGGCTGCACTGCAGGGAAGGAGGACGGCGCGGGGGGAGCAGCAGGCACCCATTTGCTGGCAGCTCTCCCATCCTACCTGTGCTGTGCCAAAGCACACAAAAACGTATGGCTCTTTCTATTACATTATGTACTGGGTTTTAATATGTATGTATATATATATATATTAATATATATATATGTATATATACATATGTGTGTGTGTGTGTGTGTGTGTGTATATATATATATATATATATATATATATATATATATATATATATATATTTATGTGTGTATATATACATATGTGTGTGTGTGTGTATGTGTATATATATATATATATATATATGTGTGTATATATATATATATATATATATATTATATATATATGTATGTATATGTGTGTGTATATATATATATATATATATATATATATATGTATATATATATATATATGTGTGTGTGTTTACATACCTGTGTGTGTATATATATATATATATATATATATATATATATTTATCATAGGCGTGCGCACGGGGGTGCCTGGTGCACACATGCACCCCCTAATGTCCAGCACACACCCGTAGCTGACTTATTGCCGAGCATGCAGTTCTATTCCTGACTGTGACCGCACTGTACGCCCGCCCACGCTTTACGCCTGCCGGCACTGACAGCCCGCTATCGACGGCCGTCCGCCTGCACAGACTTCCAACGCTCAGAGACCTTCCGCTCTTTACGGCCGCTCACTACGCCCGCCCACACCCGCTCTCTACACCCGCGCCCGTCATCCACCCGACCCTTTCCTGTCTACACTCGCCCTCTATGCCCGGTCAGCAGGCCCGGCGACAGACATGCAGGGGCAGTAGAGTACATTTGTCAGCAGCACCTGCTACCGGAAGCCACATTTGAACAGGACTGCACCCAGAAGTAATGTATAATGGCCCTCATTCCGAGTTGTTCGCTCGCAAGCTGCTTTTAGCAGCTTTACACACGCTAAACCGCCGCCTACTGGGAGTGTATCTTAGCTTCTCAAAATTGCGAACGACGGATTCGCAATATTGCGATTAGACCTCTCTTAGCAGTTTCTGAGTAGCTCCAGACTTACTCTGCCATTGCGATCAGTTCAGTCAGTTTCGTTCCTGGATTGACGTCACACACACGCCCAGCGTTCGCTCAGGCACTCCCCCGTTTCTCCAGCCACTCCCGCGTTTTTCCAAAATACGTCAGCGTTTTTTCACACACACCCATAAAACGGCCAGTTTCCGCCCAGAAACACCCACTTCCTGTCAATCACATTACGATCACCAGAACGAAGAAAAATCCTCGTAATGCCGTGAGTAAAAAACCTGACTGCATAGCAAATTTACTTGGCGCAGTCGCAGTGCAGACATTGCGCATGCGCGTTAGCGACTGATCGCTCCGTTGCGAAAAAAAAATAACGAGCGATCAACTCGGAATGACCACCAATGTGTGTTATATAATGTATTTGGAGGGGCACCATGTGTCACATAATGTGTTTGGGGGCACTGTGTATTATATAATATGTTTGGGGGGTACTATGGGGTCTTTTCAGGCCAGGCCGCAGCTGCTCATTCGCACGTGGCATAATGTGAATTTTGCCTCATACCGCGTGGCGTAATGTAAATTTCAGCTCATACCGTGTGACGTAATGCGATTATCTCTTGCTGTGTGGCAGAATGTAAATTTTGGCTCATACAGTGTGGCGTAATGTGAATTTTATCTCATAAAGCGTGGTGTAATGTAAATTTTGTTTCCTACCGTGTGGCGTAATGTGAATTGCGGCTCATACAGTGTGGTGTTATGTGAGTTGTGGCTCATACACTGTGGCGTAATGTGAATTGCGGCTCATACAGTGTGGTGTAATGCGAATTGCGGCTCATTCAGTGTGATGTAATGTGAATTGTGGCTCATACAGTGTGGCGTAATGTGAATTTTATCTCTTGGTGTGTGGCACAATGTAAATGTTTACTCATACTGTGAGGCGTAATATAGATTTTGGCTCATACCGCGTGGCGTAATGTAAATTTCAGCGGTGGCGTAATGTAAATTTCAGCTCATACCGTGTGACGTAATGTAATTATCTCTTGCTGTGTGGCAGAATGTAAATTTTGGCTCATACAGTGTGGCATAATGTGAATTTTATCTCATACTGTCTGGCGTAATGTAAATTTTGGCTCATACCATGTTACATAATGTGAATTTTGGCTTATGCCATGCGATGTAATGTGAATTTTAGCTTATACCATGTGGCGTTATGTGAATTTCGTCTCATATCGTGTGGTGAAATGTTCATTTTGACTCATACTGTGTGGTGTAATGTGAATTTTACACCAAGGCACACCACTCTCTAGTTCCGCCACTAGGTCAAGGATAGGTTGGGGAAGTGTAAGTAACGATAGGATGCAGCGGCAGCTAGGACTCAGGGTTATGCCTTAGCGGACAGTCAGTACCGTCCAGTGGTCTCACCATTATGTTTCATTTTATTTCTCTGGGGTGTATTATATCTACTTGTATTATTAGGAACTAGGGAGAAATTAGATTACGCCATGTGATTTTACCGATAGAATGTAAAATAGTGCTAGACACGCCCAAAAGGCGGTGCGAGACATGCCGAAAAGGTGGTTCACCCCTTAGCAATATTTTGAAAGGGCCCCTGTTCCAATGCTGTAGAGAGACACCTCTCCCCAGCAGTTGCCAATTTTATGACCTATAATTGCATAGTAGTGACTTAGTTAATTTTATACCCCATAGTTTGTTTTATGAACCATAGTAGTTCCTTAGTTCATATTATGTCTTATTGTAGAGCTGCCAGTACACATTATACCACACAGTACCTCCAATTCATATTATGACATAGTGTCCCCAGTTCATATTATGCCACATTATAGCGCCCATTTATAACATTCACTACACACTCATCTATTTAGGCTGGACAGTGGCTCGGACCCAATTGCTTGGGTGTGTGTGGTATGGTATGCCGGCGGTCGGGCTCCCGGCGACCAGCATACCGGCGCCGGGAAGTCGACAGTCGGCTTACCGACAGTGTGGCAAGCGCAAATGAGACCCTTGCGGGCTCGCCGGGCTCACCGCGCTGCCGGCATGGTGGCGCGCTATGCGCGCCACGCTATTTTATTCTCCCTCCAGGGGGGTCGTGGACCCCCACGAGGGAGAATAAGTGTCGGTATGCCGGCTGTCGGGATTCCGGTGCTGGTATACTGTGCTCCGGGATCCCGACAGCCGGCATACTGAAGACCACCCCAATTGCTTAGTAGGCAAATCTGGGAATTTGGTATGCAACTATATAACCTGGTTCAGTACTCCCTAAGCCTCTGGACCCAATAGCAATTGCACCTCTTGAAACCACTATAGCTAACCCCATGCTTTTACTGTATGTAAATCCATGAAGTTGGTGCAGGGAAAATCTAGATATAAGACATCAGAGCCTGTCAGACACAAGAGCAGCTCACAGTGTTGTAATACACAGATATCTTTATTAGCAGAAATTCATAGCTAAAATAGTATTAACCTGCCCTGCTCTATATATCTATATATATCTATATATATATATATATATATATATATATATATATATATGTGTCTAGCTATATCTGTTTATCTATATATCTTTTTTTCAGTCCTTCAAAATGCCAAAAAGACTTTTAGCTTCAGGAGCTCAAAAGCGCAAACAGGCAAAAGAGAAGAAGCGAAGTGCTGATGCAGTCTTGGCAAAGATGCCCAAGTTAAATTATTTCTTTCAACCAAATACGTCTACTACCAGTCCAAGCACCACACAAATGCCAATCAGACATTCAACAGAAATAACTGAACAACATAATTTGAAGCGTACAGAGTCAAATATTGCAAAATCTTTTGATGATGAATGTGAAGACACTGTTCCTGAAAGCGGTCACTGCAGACACAAGTGCACCACATAATCAGAAAGAAACAGAGTCAACATTTTCAAAATCTGTTGATGAAGAAAGTGGAGAAATTGGACAAAGTCCTTTTGAAGGCAGTGATAATTAAAATCAGCAATTGACAGAACATGGTGGACCTTCAACAAGTAAAGGTACTGAAGAACAAAGTCATGCTCTCGCTACACTAAGTGAACACCAATCAACAGATCCTGCAAAGTGGTTTCCAATCAGCTCTGCAACAGTTGATTATTGGCTAAAACAAGGATTAGAGAACTGCCAAAACAAATGTGAGTCTGACAAATATCACAAGTCATCACGCTACTACAAACCTTCTCAGGCCAGACCAAGAGGATATCATCGTTTCTTTAAAAACACCATGTTTTATGGATGCTGGCCTAATGGTGTAGTCCATCACAGAAAATGGATGTCATATAGTGATTCAAAGGGTTCCATTTATTGTACTTATTGTACACTGATGGGAAGTAAAAAAGACAAGTTCTCACTTGCTGATGGATTCTCTCACTGGAAAAAGGCACAAGAGAGGATAAAAATCCATGAAGAAAGTGATGCGCACCGGAACTGCATTTTGCAAGCCCGTGAACTTGGTGAAAAATTAGGTCATATTGACAGTTATATGGAACGACAGTTCGTGGAAAGAAAACAATACTGGTGTGAAGTACTACGCAGAGTTGTAGCAGTTGTGAAACTTTTAGCAGAGAGAGGTTTAGCTTTTCGCGGGAGTGATGAGACAGTTGGTTCAAAGTATAATGGTAACTTTCTTGGAATCATTGAATTGATAGCACAATTTGATCCTTTCCTGGCAAAACATATCCAAGACTTTGGAAACAGTGGACGCGGCAGGACAGGCTATCTTTCATCAACAATTGTTGAAGAGTTTATCGAACTTATAGCAAAGCAGGTGACAAACCATATTGTGAAAGAGATTTCACTTTCTAAATATTTCTCAGTGTCGGTTGATTCAACACCAGATGTAACCCATGCTGATCAGCTCAGTGTTACTGTACGTTATGTATTGAATGGCATACCAGTTGAGCGGTTTCTCACATTTCTAAGGATTTATAGTCATAAGGCTGCAGACCTCACAGAAGACTTGCTAGAATATTTGAAGTCTGAAAACATTGATATCATGGATTGCCGTGGTCAGACTTATGATAATGCAAGCAACATGGCTGGAAAATATTCTGGAATGCAAGCAAGGGTGAAGGAATCTAATCCTCTGGCTGTGTTTGTGCCATGCACAGCGCATTCCTTAAACCTTGTTGGATCAAATGCTGTTGATTGCTGTGTGGAAGCTGTAAACTTCTTTGGTTTTCTCTCAAGTGTTTACCAATTCTTTTCTGCTTCCACCCACCGTTGGTCTGTTTTAATGAATCATCTGGGAAAGCAAGGACTCACAGTGAAGAATCTATCAGAAACAAGATGGTCTGCTCGTGCAGATGCAACTGCTGCCTTAGCCAAAGGATACAAAAACATTCAAGATGCCTTTGATGAAATTTTCGAAGATAAACAACAAAGTTCAGCTACAAGACACAAAGCGGACACCTTGTCTCAGGATATGGATTTGCTGGAAATTGCATTCCTCTGTCACCTCTGGAACACCATTCTGTCCAGATTTAATACAACAAGCAAAGCACTGCAATCCATGACTATTGACCTCAAGGTTGCTGTAGATTTACTAGAATCTCTAGGTCACTTTTTAGATTCACTGCGTGGAAGTTTTGATAACTTGGAGAAGGAGGCACAAGCAGCAAGTGGTATATCAGACTATAGAGTAACTCGTGCAAGAAAGAAAAAAAGGAATGTGGATAGTGTGGAGTCAGAAGAAACCACATTTTCTGCAAGAGAAAAATTTCGTGTGGAGACATACTTGCACATACTTGATTGCCTCAAAATGGCACTGAATGATAGAATTGTTGCCTATTCTGTTATATATGATCGTTTCAAGGTTGTGCTAAGCTCTTCCAAAATGACGGATGGAGAAATAGTGGCAGAGGCTACGAAACTTGCTGAACATTATCCACTAGATCTAGACAAAGAAGTGTATCCTCAAGAAATGGTTCAGTTTGTACAGTTTGCCAAAGGAAGGAGCTGTCACACACCTTCATCTCAAGCAAAGTTGTATGAACAAAAGATCGAGGATGTTTTTCCTAATGTAGCTGTCTCTCTGAGAATCTACCTTTGTTTAATGGTCACAAACTGCTCAGGAGAGCGTTCATTTAGCAAATTAACACTTATAAAAAATAAACTGAGATCGACAATGCGGGATGAGCGCCTAAAGGCATTAACTCTTCTAAGTATTGAAAGTGAACTGATGCGAGGAATCTGCTTTGAAACCATTATTGAAAACTTTGCCCGTGTTAAAGCAAGAAAACATAAGTTTTGATATAATGTTATCCTATGGTTGCTGTATTTCTGTTAAAATGCAGCCCAATGTTATTGCCTGCAAGTGTGAAACAAAATACAATGTCAGGTCACTCATTTCACCTGTTAGGATTTTGCACAGTCTTTGGACATATTTTATTTATTTGCACTTTTTATTTATACTGGGTATTGTTTAGCAGCAGTTAAATAGTCTGCAACGTTTGTATTGTTAATTTCAAAACTGTATTAAAAAAACCTTGATTAAAATATATTGTATATTGTTTTTGTGTAAAATATGAAATAAAAATATTCCATTTAAGATGGATTAGTCTGAAAGATTCTGTCAAATTTACCATCTAATCGTAATTTTCTTTGTAGTGATTGAAGACGCTATGATCTTAATTTTAAATCTTAGGGCCCCCCTGTCTTAAGTACCCCAGGCCCCCCGAAGCCTTAATCCAGCTCTGGCCATGGCCCATGGCTAGACCTTACACCGCTGGTGCTGCCCATGTGGGGCCACTAGTACATATTTTTCCAGGGCCGCTTTTTGTTCCCAATCCGCCCCTGGCCGTTGGTGATGTGTGTGGGAGCATGGAGCGCAGCACTACCGCTGCGCTGTACCGTTACTGAAGTCTTCTGCCGTCTGATGTCTTCTGTTCTTCTAATACTCACCCGGCTTCTTTCTTCTGGCTTCTGTGAGGCGGGTGATGGCGCGGCTCCGGGAACAAGCAGCTAGGTGAACCAAGTGATCGAACCCTCTGGAGCTAATGGTGTCCAGTAGCCTAAGAAGCAGAGCCCTTAACTCAGAAGAAGTAGGTCTGACTTCTCTCCCCTCAGTCCCACGAAGCAGGGAGCCTGTAGCCAGCAGGTCTCCCATAAAATAAAAAAGCCTAACATAAGTCTTTTCCAGAGAAACTCAGGAGAGCTCCCCTAGTGTGTGTCCAGTCAGTCCTGGGCACAGAGTCTAACTGAGGTCTGGGGGAGGGGCATAGAGGGAGGAGCCAGTTCACACCCAGCCAAAGTCTTTTTAGTGTGCCCTGCGGATCCCGTCTATACCCCATGGTCCTTTTGGAGTCCCCAGCATCCTCTAGGACGTAAGAGAAAATTATTTATAAACGTATAACAAAAAAATGGTAACAAAATTGGTCACTGCACACTCTGTGTATTTATTATTAATAATAATAATAATAATAATAATAACATAAAAACAATATCCTGAGGCAGTGGTACAGATAAGCTGTTACCAGGATAAAGACTTAACTCAGCATCTTCCTTCCCCCAGTAGATATTCATCCCCTACCACGGGCGTCAGTACGTTTTTATGTGTGTGTGTGTGGGGGGGGGCAAGATATAATCTCATTTTGGCGCCCCTAAATTGCTGAATCGCTGAAGGCCAGATCCACCTGAAATACATTGAGAAGGCCAGATCCACACTAAGGGGATCATTCAGATCTGATGTATGTTTTTGCACAGCGGGCAATCAGGTATTAACTACGCACGCGCATTGGACAGCAACAATGGGTATCTCTGGTCAGCGAGGAGATGATGCGAAAAATTTGTTGGCACGGGCGTTTGCAAGGTGATTGACAGGAAGAGGCCGTTTGTTGGTGGTAACTGACCATTTACTGGGAGTGTCCGGAAAATCGCAGGTGTGCCCAAGCATTTTCAGGGAGGGTGTCTGACGTCAGCTCCGGCCCCGATCAGCCTGATGTGATCGCACTGTAGGACTAAGTCCTAAGCTGCGCAGAGACTGCACAAAGTTGATTTTAGTGAATTTTAGCAGCTCAGCGTACACATGCAATCGCACACTTGCACGGCAAATATACACTCCCCCTGGAGGTGGCGACTATTTGAACACAGAACAGCAAAATTAGCAGCTCAGCTCTCCCATGTCACTCTAGTTTCCCACCACGTGCCCCATGTAGCAGGGGGAGTAGGTCAAGCACTAGCAGTGCTGGCGTCGAGGTGACTTTTAGTAGTGGCCGTGGGAGTTACAGGGAGGGTGAGGGCAGGGATGCTGAGGGGGAATTACAGGGAGGCTGAGGGCATGGATGCTGACAGGGAGTTAGAAGTGTGAGGAGCACTAAGGTGGAAGTTACAGGGAGGGTGAGGGCAGGGGCACTGAGGGTGGAGTTAGAGGGAAGGGTTACAGGGAGGGTGAGAGTAGTGATGCTGAGGGGGGAGTTAGAGGGAGAGTGAGTGCACACTGAGGGAGGAGCTACATGAAGGGTGAGGGCAGGGACGCTGACGGGGAGTTTCATGGCGGGTGAGGGCAGGGACACTGAAGGGGAGTTATGTGGGAGTGCTGGCGCGAACCACTCCACCCCCCAGTGCCGGTCCGGGGCCTCCCCCCCCCGCGCTGCCGCCCGCCGCAGCAGAAGGCGCGCCCACGTGTTGTGGCGCATCATCACTGGGCGACGCGGCGGGCCAATGAGGACCTGCCGCGTCACCCATCCCAGAGAGCAGCGCGGCGGGGCTTTTAAACGCCCGCACGCGTCGGGAAGAGGAGGTGTTCGGACGGCGAGCGGACGGAGGACGTCGGCGCGGTCAGCGGAGGCGGCACTGCGGAGGATTCGGGATCGGATGTCCGGACGTCGGTAGATCAGGTAAGCCCTCGGTGAGGCCCTTTTCTCCCGCAGGTACCATCACCGGGTCTGCTCCCACCGCACCACCAACGCCGGCGTTAGGCCAAGGCCCCCATTGTTCCACCACCGTCAGGCAGGCCACGGCCTGAGCCGCAGCGGGCGCTAGGCCCCCCCCCATTGTTCCCCCACCGTCAGGCAGGCCACGGCCTGAGCCGCAGCGGGCGCTAGGCCCCCCCATTTTTTACCCCCACCGTCAGGCAGGCCACGGCCTGAGCCGCAGCGGGCGCTAGGCCCCCCCCATTGTTCCCCCACCGTCAGGCAGGCCACGGCCTGAGCCGCAGCGGGCGCTGGGCCCCCCCATTGTTCCCCCACAGTCAGGCAGGCCACGGCCTGAGCAGCAGCGGGCGCTGGGCCCCCCCATTGTTCCCCCACAGTCAGGCAGGCCACGGCCTGCCTGACTGTGGGCCCACCATTGTTATCCTGGGGTGTGTCGCACCCGTTGTAGCACACTGTTTACCATTGTACCACTGTGTTTGTTATCGTTGTACACTGTTCACCTTTCCATACACTGCCCGCACCGTCTTGCTATCGCGCCAACATCGAGCGCCGTCGTATACTATTTACATGGCGAGGTGTAATACCCGTGACTGTCCACGGGCCCTCCACCGGTAGGTCCCTAGGGAAGGTAAGGTGCCGTTTGTTGTTGTTGTGGTTGTTGTTGCTGTTGTGTTTTGAAGTTCGTTCCAGGTGCTGAGACCAAGACATCGGACCATCAAGGGGACCAACATATACCCGGTGAGGATAGCTTGTTCGAGCCTGTTTTGTGTACCGTACGTGACCCCTTCCCCCCCCCCCCTTGGTTTCGTAGGGCGCTTCCGTCCGGGTCGCACCCACCGTGCCTCGCACGCGGGTGTAACCAGTCTGAGGCCACAAGTGCCAATGATGACCATCTTCTAGTTCAGCGAGCGTCTGCCCGATTGCCCCCCCCCTTCCCCCCCCCCAGTGCCCTTCCAGAGCCTTAGCGTAGTCGCCTTTCTTTTGCAGACGGAAGGACCGCCGACGGGGAGCGAGGGATCCGGGATCATCACTGACCCGAAGGTAAGAGTCAGCGGCGGGCGCGGGGTGAGTAACTGTACTCGCGAGCACCAACAGCGTCGCGCCCAAGGCTCCCCCCCCCCCCCCCCCCCCCGGTCTCTTACAGTTACTTACATGGAGGGTGAGGGCATGGGCACTGACAGGGAGTTACAAGGAGTGTGAGGAGCAATGAGGGGGGGAGTTACAGGGAGGGTGACGGCTAGGAAGCTGAGGGGGGAGTTACAGGGAGGGTGAGGGCTGGGACGCTGAGGGGGGACTTACAGGGAGGGTGAGAGTAGGGTTGCTGAGGGGGGAGTTAGAATGAGGGTGAGTGCACACTGAGGGGGGAGCTACATGGAGGGTGAGGGCAGGGACTCTGATGGGGTGTTACATGGCGGGTGACTGCATGGACACTGATGGGGAGTTACATGGCGGGTGACTGCAGGGACACTGACGGGGAGTTACAGGGAGGGTGAGGGCAGGGACACTGACAGGGAGTTACAGGGAGGGTGAGGGCAGGGACACTGACGGGGAGTTACAGGGAGGGTGAGGGTATGGGCGCTGTCAGGGAGTTAGAAGGAGTGTGAGAAGCACTGAGGGGGGAGTTACAGGGAGGGTGAGGGCTGGAACGCTGAGGGGAGAGTTACAGGGAGGGTGAGAGTAGGGATGCTGAGGGGGGAGTTAGAAGGAGGGTGAGTGCACACTGAGGGAGCACATGAAGCGTGAGGGCAGGGATGCTGATATGGAGTTACAGGGCGGGTGAGGGCAGGGACACTGACGGGGAGTTACAGGGAGGGTGAGGGCATGGGTGCTGATGGGGTGTTAAAGGGAGGGTGAAGGCAAAGGGCACTGAGGGTGGACTTACAAGGAAAGTGAGGGAAGGGGCCTATAAAAATAGCTTTATTAAAATAAATAAAATACTCTAAATCCAAGTGTGGATTAAACATTCATATACAGATTATAACATACGGAGAGCCATCCCCCCCGACTGTCGATTACGTTGGATTCTGTCTGTGTGCTGCGGCGATCCCTTTGATTTAGAGCAGCCCACTGGGGTGGCGGAGCTCGGGAAGTGTGGTCTTCCTGGGCGGGTGGGCGGCACATCTCTTCATGCCGCCGGCGCCACTGCTGCGCTGCCTCTGGTAAGTGAGATAGGCTCTGGCAACAACAGGCAGGACAGTGCGGCTCCCTCAGTAAGGAGGCAGAGAGGGGGGAGCTGCTTTTCATGCTGCTGGCACAGCTGCTGCCTGTCACAGTGACAAGCGCTGGCAGCCGGCAGCAACAGCAGCACTTCTCAGCAAGGAGGTGTGACAGGGAGACAGAAAGTGTCAGGGAAATAGTGGGTGACAGAAAGACATTGGGTGACAGAAAAATAGTGGGTGACATGGTGAGGGAGACAGGGAGATATTAGGTGATGGAGATAGTGGGTGACAGGGAGAGAGAGTTACAGGGAAAGAGAGTGACAGGGAGATAGTGGGCAAAATGGTGAGGGTGACAGGGGGATAGTGGGCGACATGGTGAGGGTGACAGGGGGATAGTGGGTGACATGGTGAGGGTGACAGGGATAGTGGGCGACATGGTGAGGGTGACATGGTGAGGGTGACAGGGGGGATAGCAAGTGACATGGTGAGGGTGACAGAGGGGATAGCAGGTGACATGGTGAGGGTGACAGGGGAATAGCGGGTGACATGGTGAGGGTGACAGGGGGATAGCGGGTGACATGGTGAGGGTGACAGGGGGATAGCGGGTGACATGGTGAGGGTGACGGGGGATAGCAGGTGACATGGTGAGGGTCACGGGGATAGGGGGTGACATGGTAAGGGTGACAGGTGGATAGCGGGTGACATGGTGAGGGTGACAGGTGGATAGCGGGTGATATGGTGAGAGTGACAGGTGGATAGCGGGTGACAGGTGGTTAGCGGGTGACATGGTGAGGGTGACAGGTGGATAGCGGGTGATATGGTGAGAGTGACAGGTGGATAGCGGGTGACATGGTGAGGGTGACAGGTGGATAGCGGGTGACATGGTAAGGGTGACGGGTGGATAGCGGGTGACATGGTGAGGGTGACGGGGGGATAGCGGGTGACATGGTGAGGGTGATGGGGGGGATAGCGGGTGACATGGTGAGGGTGACGGGGGGGTAGCGGGTGACATGGTGATGGTGACGGAGGGATACCGGGTAACATGGTAAGGGTGAGGGGTGGATAGCGGGTGACATGGTAAGGGTGACAGGGGGATAGCGGGTGACATGGGTGGTCATTCCGAGTTGTTCGCTCGTTGCCGATTTTCGCCATGCTGCGATTTGTTGCTAAATGCGCATGGTACGCAGAGCACATGCGCTTAGTTATTTAACACAAAACTTAGCAGTTTTGCTGTTGTCTGTGCAGCGCTTTTCAGTTGCACTGCTGATCGGTAAATGACTGACAGGAAAGGGACGTTTCTGGGTGGTAACTGAGCGTTTTCCGGGACTGTGCTGCAAAATGCAGGCGTGTCAGGGAAAAATGCGGGAGTGTCTGCAGAAACGGGGGAGTGGCTGGACAAACGCAGGGCGTGTTTGTGACGTTAAACCAGGAACTAAACGGACCGAGCTGATCGCAATTTAGGAGTAGGTCTGGAGCTACTCAGAAACTGCAAAGATTTATTTAGTAGCAATTCTGCTAATCTTTCGTTCGCTATTCTGCTAAGCTAAGATACACTCCCAGAGGGCAGCGGCCTAGCGTTTGCAATGCCGCTAAAAGCAGCTAGCGAGTGATCAACTCGGAATGAGGGCCATGGTGAGCGTGACGGGTGGATAGCGGGTGACATGGTGAGGGTGACGGGTGGATAGTGGGTGACATGGTGAGGGTGACAGGTGGATAGTGGATGATAGGGCACAGCCAACCTCCTAACCCCCCCCCCCCACACACACACACACACACACACACACACACACACACACACTGCACGATGACAGGGGCAGGGGATGCCTCCCAGCAGCATTGATAGCCTCCTCTCCCCTTTATCCCCCCCATCACAGGGGGTGTCCCAGCAGCACAGACAGCTTCCCCCCCCCCCGCTGTCATGATGCTTCCAGCCGCCTCTTCCCTCTCTCCCCCACGCTGTCCACGGGGATGCCTCCAGCCGCACAGTCCACAGCCAGCCTCCTCACCCTCTCCGTTCCCGCTCACCTGTCCGCCTCCGGGCTCAGTAGGTCCTCCCTCATGCTGACGGCCAGGAACCTCGCAGAGCAGAGCTCAAGGAGGCGGAGCTCCTCAGACTGCAGGCATGCTGTTGCTGCTGCTGCTGTATGACTAGCAGTGCAGCGGCAGCAATAACAATTAAAAAAGCCTGAAAATGACGGGGAAGGGGCCGCACCGGGCCTGGGGTGTTGACTGCACAGAGCGGAGGATGTAATGTATGGTCTTTCACCTGACCGCACATCGCTCCTCCGCTCCTCATGTACCTTGATCGGCACCTCTCTATGTTTGAGGGGAAGGGGGGGCGAGCTGCCCCCTTGCCCCCCCAGTTCAGATGCCTTTGTCCCCTACATATATGACTGCAATATATGCAGAGAACACCACAGTGACTGCCATATAATACAGAGATTATCACAGTTGCTGCCACATAATTTAGAGCACAACAATGACCGCCATATAATACATGCAACATCACAGTGACCGCTATATAACACAGAGAGAATTGGTGGTTGCTATATAATACAGAGGGCATAACATGGGCCCTCATTCCGAGTTGATCGGTCGCAAGGCGATTTTAGCAGAGTTACACACGCTAAGCCGCCGCCTACTGGGAGTGAATCTTAGCTTCTTAAAATTGCGACCGATGTATTCGCAATATTGCGATTACTAACTACTTAGCAGTTTCAGAGTAGCTCCAGACTTACTCTGCCTGTGCGATCAGTTCACTGCTTGTCGTTCCTGGTTGACGTCACAAACACACCCAGCGTTCGCCCAGGCACTCCCACCGTTTCTCCAGCCACTCCTGCGTTTTTTCCGGAAACGGTAGCGTTTTCAGCCACACGCCCCTAAAACGCCGTGTTTCCGCCCAGTAACACCCATTTCCTGTCAATCACATTACGATCGCCGGAGCGAAGAAAAAGCCGTGAGTAAAATTACTTTCTTCATAGTAAAGTTACTTGGCGCAGTCGCAGTGCGAACTTTGCGCATGCGTACTAAGCGGATTTTCACTGCGATGCGATGAAAAAGAACGAGCGAACAACTCGGAATGAGGGCCATTGACCACTATATAATGCAGAGAGAATTGGTGGTTGCTATATAATACAGAGGGCATAACATTGACCACCATATAATGCAGAGAGCATTAGTGATTACCATATAATGCAGACAGCATCAGTGACCACTATAAAATACAGAGAGCATCAGTAGCTGCCATGAAATATATAACGCATCCGTGACCTTCTTACAACAATATTCCCTCATCAATAATTAAATCTTACTCAAAAACTATTAACTACTTCAGCATCACTGTAACAACTCCATTTAATGGAATTAATATAATTAACCCCTTTACACTAATTACATTCATAATCCCCATTCTTAATAAACCCCAACGTCATCAAATAATTCCAATTATGTACATTAACCCACTAATTATTACCTATACCCTAACTTACCTGTTAGAGATCTCATCTATTCCTCTCCTGACGCAGCCACTGTGCTCATGTAGCAGGAAGTAGCAGTAGCCTGTCAGGCAGGCAGAGGCGTAGCTAGGGTATTCAGAGCCCACGGCAAGATGGAAAATGCCGCCCCCCCCCCCCCCCACACACACACACACACACACAAATAAAAAAACACAAAAAGAAGCATGTGCGACTAAAAAATGGGCGTGGTCACACTCCATAAGGGGTGTGGCCACGCACCAGAAGGGGTGTGGCCACTGAAAATGGCCCACAGTGCCAGTTACATTGCCCCACAGTGCCAGATACAATGCCCCACAGTGCCAGATACAATGCCCCACAGCATACCTCCCAACATGACCCTCTCCAGGAGGGACAAAATGCTCTGCTCCTGGACTTCCCTCTTAATGGATGATTGCCATCACCTGTGGTGAAACACCTTTCTTATCCATTAACCTCGTCAAAACAGGTGCCTGCAATCATGAATTAAGAGAAAAGTCCAGAAGCAGAGCATTGTGTCCCTCCTGGATGGGATCATGTTGGGAGGTATGCCACAGTGCCGGTTACATGCCCCACAGTGCCAGATACATTGCCAGTTACATTGCCCCACAGTGCCAGTTACAATGCCCCACAGTGCCAGTTACAATGCCCCACAGTGCCAGTTACAATGCCCCACAGTGCCAGATACATTGCCCCACAATTGATCTTTTTTGATGTTTTGATGCCATCTGTGATTGGTGGCTTAATTATTTAATTACATCATCTCTGTTATTGCATTAGCAGTTCTCTGTGTTTGAACGTGCACACAAACAAGGCGATACAAGCACGTCTTCCTCAAATTTCAGAGCGGCTCTCTCATCCACATCGGTTCTCCTATTGCCCCTGCACTGTGGCGACACAACAGGGGAATAGGGGGTCTCTTTGGGACAGCAGAAGCAACTCGCACTTCTTTCTTCCATCCCGTCACAGTAAATGACCCGAACTCTCATCGATCTCATTTACTGCATTAATTGCACATGAGACGAAAGCAGAAAGGGGAATAAAACTTCATAGTGCCGGGATCTGTTTGCTTTTCTATACGATCTTAAAAGAGTGAACAGCTTATTTATTTGCAATAAGATACATATCACTATGAAACAATGTTGGTACTAACAGATACAATGTCTGATGTTTCTCAATGAATTGTTACCATGTTAGTTCGATACTAGTTACATGAGACGAAAGCAGAAAGGGGAATTAAACTTCATAGTGCCGAGATCTGTTTGTTTATCTATACGATCTTAAAAGAGTGAGCAGCTTATTCATTTGCAATAAGATACATATCACTATGAAACAATGTTGGTACTAACAGATACAACGTCTGATGTTTTTCAATGAATTGTTACCTTGTTAGTTCGATACTAGTGACAGCAGTCACTATGTGCTATTGGGGGATGTTAATGCCATTATAACCTGGACAATCAAGGAATTAATCTTAAACGTGCAATGAGATACTGATTATCCCTTGATTTACTTTTTGTTGTAGTAGGTGCGATATCAATTATTATAGATTGTTGGAACGTGTGTTTGAGCCATTCCTGTCCTCTTGGAGGACCATTACTCCTTTTAAATAAGGGTTTGTACACTAAATAGACAGAGGCCGTCACAACGGGTACGCATTCCCTAGATGAGATTTAATTATCTAAATAAAAAAGATCTCTGAAAATTTGTAGTGACTCGTAGAATGTTTTAAATTGATATTTCACTTTTTTCACATTTCTGCAATTACCATTGTATGGGTTATTCCCACTACGAAATTAATTATAAACTGTTATCAATATGAATTGATTATTTCTTATATCTTGATTATATTTGATGAACCTGCTCTATCTATATGTCCTGACTACTTTATCTTAAATATTTTCAATAAATGTTAAGTTTTAATATTATAACATTAACAAATTTTCTCAATAAAAGAGTGCACCACAAAGTAAGCCTTCTTTTGGGTGATGATCGTCTATGATCGTCCTCCCCTTTTGTTCCTTCTCACATTGCCCCACAGTGCCAGATACATTGCTCGCGGACCGGCAGCCAATCAGGAGCCGGTCCGCAATCTCTGATTGGCTAACCTTGCTGGAGACCGGACACACGCAGCGCTGCTGGCAGCGCTGCTGGCAGCGCTGCTAGTGCTGGCAGAAATAGGCATGGAGACAGAAATTCTGCAGTTGTTTGTTCCCTTTGTAGAGCATAAGGAAAAAAGATTTTTACTTAAACAAACCAATCCATGATACTCTCTACATTGCAAAAAATAATAATTAGGTTTTGCCAGTGTCAGTGTCAGAACTACCGGGGGTGCAGCCGGTGTATTAGGGGCCCGCAGCCAGCGATATTAGCTGTACTAATAATGATTCTGTGAGTCATTATAGTACGCTGGCCGGTCAGTTTCTGCAGGCCCGTAACCAAAGAGGCGGCAGTCCAATCGGAGAAGAGAAGGTGACGGGTCCCCTCCCTTATGGTGCAGCTACTGCAGGACCCGCTTCTACCCCTCTACCCTGCTTCCTCGTGTCCCCAAACACACACCCTTCAGTCCCTCAGCCCGCACCATTTATCCCCTTTGCCCTGCTCCCTTGTGACAATAAAGCCAGGACCGCCTCCTGCATCCCCTCAGCCCACCCCCTAAGTGATGGCGGAGCCTATGTGTGCACCCCCCCCCCCCCCCCCCCGGTAATCACAGGGCAACGGGCGCTGCTGGTCACACACAGGAATGCAATACATGCTGGATACAGCATTGTTTGCAGAGGATCTTCCTGTCTCTGTAGAACCAGAACTAAGCTGCTGCTCCTCCAATCCGACTCTCCCCTGTCCCGTGTCCGTTCTGTTGAATGGGTCACACGGCACTTTGGCAGCCACCCCTCCACATCCCAGGGCCAACACAACTGTACATAGGACTAAGCCCACCACCTTTATCCTCTCAGCCCGCCTCCTTCTTCTCCTCCTCAGCCCCTCCTTCCACTCAACCCTGCCGCCCTCGTTCCACACTGGAGCTCCGTGGTAAGTTCATGTGGAGGGAGGAACTGGGATGTTTTAATGTTATTGTGAGAAATGTAGTGTGGCATGTAGTGGGGTTGTAGTGTAGTGATTTAGGGGTCTATTCATGAAGAAGTGAAAAGTGTGGAGAAGTGAGCCAGTGGAGAAGTTGCCCATGGCAACCAATCAGCATTGAAGTAACAGTTATAATTTGCATACTGTACAATTGTACGGAGCAGCTGGTTGGTTGCCATGAGCAACTTCTCCACAGGCTCACCTCTCCACTCTTTTCGCTGCTTCATGAATAAACCCCTTAGTATGGTGTGTAGTTGGGTTGTAATGTAGTGATGTAGTATCGCGTGTAAGGGGGTTGTAGTGTAGTGATGTAATGCAGTGTTTAGGCGGCGTATAGGGGGTTTGTAGTGTAGTGACGTAGTGTAGTGTGATGTGTAGGGGGGATGTAGTGTAGTAGTGTGGTGTGGCGTATGGGGGGGTTTTAGCATAGTGATATAGTGCGGCATGTAGGGGGGTGTAGCATAGTGATGTAGTGCAGCACATTGGGGTGTTTGTAGTGCAGTGATGTAGTGTTGTACCGTAGTACAGCTTATAGATAGTGTAGTGTAGTGATGTGATGTTGTGTAGTGAGGATGTACGGAACATGCTACTGTGGAGGGGAATGTCAGGGAGATACTGGGGGCATTTGGGGCACACCAGGAGGCATGTGGGGAAAACACTTCTGTGGCGGGGGCACAGGCACTGATAGCAACTAGTTACTAACTGCCTCATTTTTTAGTGGGTGTAGTGGAGCGAGAGTGGGCAGTGTGTGAGATGGGGGTGGAGGGCCCAACGCATATTTTTGCACCTGGACGCACCACTCGCTAGTTCTGCTACTGACAAGTGTAATGAAAGATTAAGGTAATATACAGAGTGACCAGGAACACTCAGCAATACAGGACAAAAAAATTATTTTTGTATTGCCATGCAGACCAGAAGTGAATGGGACACACCTACAAACCATCTGATCCACTTTGCAGATCTCTCTGCAAATCAGATAAATGCTGGGATCCTCTGAGTGATTACTCGATCATGTATGTAACCTGTACACAATGAGATATTTTTAGCTCTGTGTGTATGTTCTGCAATTGATCAGGAGGCTGGACATCTTACATTTGAAGCTGCTCATATGATGTGACCTCCTGATCTGACCATTTGCAGAAGAGTTTTCAGCTGTTTATCAGCTAACGCTCCTGCATACACACCTGCATACATATACGCCCCAATAATTGTATATAGGTGCATACCTCTCAACTTTTTAGCTCACAGATTTGGGACGCTTGCACAGCATAACCCCGTGCGACCCAGAAAAGTGACGTGGCCTAAGGTGAAATGGGCATGGTCTCAGCTGAGTGGGCATGGCGTCCGGCATTTTGGGGGCTTGCCCAGAGCTCCCCGAGCAGCTGGGCAGCCCCCTGCTCATCTCTCTGTACTGTATAGATTCATATATTCAGAGCTCACTCACTGCTTTGCAGGGCCGAGCAGCGGGTTATCAAAGGATTCCCCAACTGCCCCCACACCCACGGGACACTGCTGCCCGCGGGAGTGACAGCGGTACAGTGTCCGAATAGCAGGACTGTTCCGCTGGAATCAGGACAGTTGGGAGGTATGTAAGTGTGTACCTAGCTAAAGACATTCAAGAAGTCACTCCGGGACTGCCAGACCGGACTGCGATAGGCAGAGAGCTAGCTTCCGCTCCCTGTCTCATTTGGCCTAGCCGGCTTCTATGGGCTGCAGCCGATGCAGCCCATAGAAGTCATGGTTTTGCGTAGGTCCAGGCTCCTGTCAGCTTCATTATGCCGGTGCCAGGACCCGGCCAGCGGCTGCTGCAGCATGGGCTCTCTTCCTCTTTGGTGAATCAGGCAGCTGTGGCCCCCCTCCTCCACATAGGTAGGGGCCATCACTGCAGTGGCAAACACAGGATTTCTAAAGGGGGGTTTCCAAACGTCAGTCCACAATCTCCCACTCTGCATAACATTGGAGCAAATGCGGGAGTCTGAGGGAGCAGTAGAAGAACCTAGTACCTTCATTAATGTAAACATTGGTCTTTTTATATACTGGATAGTGTATGGAATACAGTATTAATATTTAACACTATAGATAGTCTATAGTATAGGCTGCATCAAACAAAGTGGTCAGGAAAAGGTTAAACATACCATAACAAATAAATAAATAAATAAATACACAAGCATAATAGAACCAGTCCTGCACTTTCTAAGCACTCATTTTTCCACCTCATGGTAAGGCTCCTGTCTCTTCTTCCTGGTGGCTACTCTTTGGTCCAGTGCATTGATTAAGGACTCGGATCTATTCACACAACAAACTTGGTAGAAGAAGCTGCTACCACTGGTCATGTGCAGCATCTCTGCTCTGTCCCTGAAACTGCATAATGTGGCGGCAGCTCTAGTAATTGTATTCTATGCCATTGCTATTGTTGTTATAATGTAAGCCACTTGCCAAGAGGAGGGGGGTTTCTGGGTAACCGGAAAACCCTTCTCCCTGCGTTTGCCTATACGCTGATATTCACATAACAATTTTACAATTAAACAATATACTTCCTATTCTTAAACTGTTTTAGAAGTATTGGGTATGATATTTTTATACAAGTAATGTTTATCTATTGGTTTATTTTTAGGACCATCTATAAGGGGAATGTGGTTAGGAAGGTGTGTAGACAATAAACCAATGTAATTTATTTATATACAGGTTGAGTATCCCTTATCCAAAATGCTTGGGACCAGAGGTATTTTGGATATGGGATTTTTCCGTATTTTGGAATAATTGCATACCATAATGAGATATCATGGTGATGGGACCCAAGTCTAAGCACAGAATGTATTTATGTTTCATATACACCTTATACACACAGCCTGAATGTCATTTTAGCCAATATTTTTTATAACTTTGTGCATTAAACAAAGTGTGTGTACATTCACACAATTCATTTATGTTTCTTATACACCTTATACACACAACCTGAAGGTCATTTAATACAATATTTTTAATAACTTTGTGTATTAAACAAGGTTTGTGTACATTGAGCCATCAAAAAACAAGTTTCACTATCTCACTCTCACTCAAAAAAGTCCGTATTTCGGAATATTCCGTATTTCGGATATTTGGATATGGGATACTCAACCTGTATTAAGAGAACCTAAAGCCAATCACATTACTTTTGGAGCAGCTGCATTACAAAGCTAAGTCTTAGATAACCCATATTTGAAAAGCACTGCTTACATCATTTTACATTACTTGATCACATTGCTGGCTTGCATTTATGCTAAATAAAATGACACCGAATGAACTTTCTTTTCACCCTGTATCAGAAAAGTAGAAAACGCACCGTAAGCAATCTATAGAAGATTATAGAACTATATGAAATGTTCAGTAAACTGATAACCATTCTAATTAGCAAAATGTATATTTAGAAAGTGTGAGCATTTAAAATCGTTATATCATCCACTGAAGGGTTTAGAAGACCGCAGAGGTTAATAATTTCTTTCTTTTAGTGTATGATTCTCCTGGGCATTTTGGGTGTATTCCTACATCTATGTGGGTGGTGTTTCCTTCTTCCTTCCAGTGAAGAAGATGAAGAAGAAGAATTAAACAGAAAAGGTATAGTCTGAGGAATAAAAATGGTTCTAAACTATTTAAATACTGTTCATACACACAACCAGGTTACTATCCTTATCACATCTCCTCTTACATGGAAATTGTGTCCCACACGCACTAATGTTATCAACAGCCTTCCCATAAGGGATTCTAACTTTGTATGGGATAATTTTAACTCCTCATTGTTCCACTCTAAATTCGTAATAATATAGTCATGGTGCATTTTAGCCTGAGCACTAACAATATGATGAAGCAAATACCTCTTACATAGTTCCAAAGCAATACAATTGTATCTTAATGGGACAGGGTGTCCACCCGGACCTAACATAGCAAAAACACCAGAAATCAAATATACAGGTCAGCTGACATGCCAGAGTCTCCTACATTTACATTATCCATATAAACGCCACTGTAATAGTGCCCAAACTGTCACAAAACAAATGTACAGTGTTTGGCTGGTTGTGATCACACGTTTTGTAATAAATATCTCTCAGGGTTTGGTATTGAAATACCAACAGTTGGGATCCAGATAGTATGCCGACAGATCCCAGCGAGTATTCTAAGTCTAACCCTACCCTTAATTCACCCCTCCTGTAACCTGATCCAAACTGTCCCCTCCCACAGCCTAACCCTAACACTTCCCTAGGGGTTTATTCATGAAGCAGTGAAAAGTGTGGAGAAGTGAGCCAGTGGAGAAGTTGCTCATGGTGACCAATCAGCATTGAAGTAAGGTTTATAATTTGCATACTATACAATTGTATGGAGCAGCTGATTGGTTGCCATGGGCAACTTCTCCCCAGGCTCACTTCTCTCCACTTTTCACTGCTTCATAAATAGACCCCTTAGTGCCTAACCCTAAAACTAACCCCAGTACTTACAGTCTGGATCATACTTGCCTACCTGATCCTCTCCATGAGGGAGAAAATGCTCTGTTCCTGGACTTTCCTGGTAATGTATGATTGCCATCACCTGTGGTGAGCTAGTTAATTGATAAGAAAGGTGTTTCACCACAGGTGATGGCAATCATACATTACCAGGAAAGTCCAGGAACAGAGCATTTTCTCCCTCATGGAGAGGGTCAGGTAGGCAAGTATGGTCTGGATCCATCAGGATTCTGACCTTCGGGATCCTGGCAGCTGGGATTCTGGCCGCATCCCATCTCTCAGACATTGCACCTTCATTTGTAATACCTGCAGTAACTAACTATTCTAGTAAAATAATAAAAAGTAAGGTCCCTTATATGAGATGTTTACTCAAAATATAAGATTAAAGCCAGCAAAGCATTCTACTATTTGTAAAATATACAAATGACTTCACAATAAGTATTTCCTTTCATCTTTGTGTTGCATATGAGCAATGTTTCTATTTTACAGATTGCACTATTGTATGACGAGGTTAAAATAGGAGAATAACAATAAAAATGCTTATGCTATCATTTCATATGAACTTGCTAAAAGCTAGGAATACAGGGTTTGAAAAAAACATAATTTATTTCAAACCATGGGGGTCATTCCGAGTTGTTCGCTCGTTGCCGATTTTCGCTATGCTGCGCTTTGCTGTTAAATGCGCATGCGCATGGTATGCAGCGCGCATGCGCGTAGTTATTTTACTAAAAACTTAGTAACTTTGCTGTTGCTCGAGCGACGCTTTTCAGTCGCTCTGCTGATCGGTGAGTGATTGACAGGAAGTGGGTGTTTCTGGGCGGCAAATCAGCGTTTTCCCGGCGTTTGCAGGGCGTGTTTGTGATGTCAAACCAGGAACTAAACGGACTGAGCTGATCGCAATCTGTGAGTAGGTCCGGAGCTACTCAGAAACTGCAGGGAATTATTTAGTAGCAGTTCTGCTAATCTTTCGTTCTCAATTCTGCTAAGCTAAGATACACTCCCAGAGGGCGGCGGCCTAGCGTGTGCAATGCTGCTAAACGCAGCTAGCGAGCGAACAACTCGGAATGAGGGCCCATGAGTAAATGAAAGCTGTATATTTTGTAACATTGGCTCTGGAATAACAGAAGCTATAAATATACAAAGGGATTTTTCCTGATTCCATTTTAAGACATTGGTAGCTAGGCATTATGTTCCCGTGTGAACCCAAATATGGTGAATGTGGGATACACATTTCGAAGAAAACTAGGTACAAAAACACATTCCTGTGCCATTGAGACTAAATGTGGTCCTTGGTGACATTCCATGAAGTATGAGAAACACAGAACAGCTTCCATACAGAGATAATGGAGGGAGAAAGGAAGAATGTGTGATTGGTGCACTTTTTATAAACCTCAAATGTGGTTGCTGGTTCAGCAAAACTTCCAGTGAAAATGCTAGGTAACACTGTTACATTGTACAAAACCAACAGTGTTTTCTGTTGAGTCATGCAGGTTTTATCAAAATGCCCAAAAATCAAGTGAAAGTCAAGTTTGTTTTAGGAAATATTTTGTGAAGTGACAGAGAATGTTAAGTATCAGAAATAAACCCCGCTACCAACATTTTCTACAGCTGATAAACAATAGGCCGGGTGTAATGACGCCCGAGATTGCTGGAGGTGCGGAATGCCAGCCGACCTCGGATGTTTTTTAAAAGGGGCAATCACTTACAAGGCATTGTTTTGCCGTCTAAGTGATTGCCCCTTTAAAAAAATGTCCAAGATCAGACGGCATCTAAACTCATTGACATGCACTGATTGTCACAAAAATTAACTACAATAATCTATTTTGAAAGATCCTATTAATGGGGCTCATTTAGAATTGGATGCATTTCCATCCTAAAGTTTCATAGAAAAATACACACTAAAGAAAAATTGTATGTACATTAGATACAGTACATATGTTCATTCATCATTAGGTGCATCTTGCTCCAGGACAATAGCCTCTGAGCCAAGTGTTTTACAAGTGTGTCCCATCGTACAGTAGGCTACAGATTGTGTAGAGATGTGGCTTGATAATGTTAGTAATACAGTACATGCTAAAGTTGCATTATCCTATTTTTGTACAATATAATAATAACAACAAATATATATCATTATTTTCTCCACAGGATAACATTGGGATATGCCGGGGCGACAGCGAAAATGGCACCAAATAGCCACAAGCTTTCTGGCCTCCCAGGATGCATCGGGGCTCCTCCATATAATCCCGCCCACTGACTCAGTCAAATCAGTTTTTTGTTTGGTGCAGCAGGAGCCGGACCATGGTCACAGGGCTGCTGCTAAAGCAGCCCTAAGCTTTTGTTATTTTATTTTTATAGTCTTACTAAGTTTTGAGTGATCTTTCCTAACAGCGTCTTAAACGCATGCTGGAAAGAGTCGCTCCGGCAACTCCCCACCGGGTCGCAACAACGCTTACCCGCGGGTATTAGTGCTGTCTCGATGGGCGTCTGTGTCGGATGTTCTAGCAGGTCCAGCAGACGTTACCAGGCTGTGGCCAGAGCATGGGGAGAAGGTAAGGCATCAATTCCACTTACTAGAGGAATTCGGACACAGCCGCACTGTATTGGAGGAGACTACCAAACAGTGGCTGATGTGCCGCCACTCTTAAGTGCAACAGCGCTATGCTGCAGGGATCATAGGTGCCAGGACTAGGCTGAGGCCGTGATCCTTGTGGTTTATGTTAGCAGGGGGAGTCAGGCGCTCTCCTGGTCACCCCTCCCCCCAGTTCATGACCAGTTTCCGTGCGTCTCCCGTCCACGAAATGATGACCTCACTTCCGTCTCAGACGCTACCACGGGGGTACTCGGTCGCAGCTTAGACGTTGCGATTGTGTACACTAGAGTTACCACTGAGACCGGGTCGCAGACAGGAGCATCTGCATACACTCATCGTTCACTGAGCGTCTGGGTCCGTTATTGAGCGTCTGTGTCTCTCATCAGTTACCGGAGCGGCAGTGTACACCACTAGCGTCTGATCCACTCAGCGTCTGTCGGGTGTATTGATTGATTCTGAAAGTGGGGTGAGTTTCCCTGTATCCCTCTCTGAGTAAGGGTTATACAGTACTAAAATTCCTTCTACTTGTTAGTATGAATAGTTAATTCTGGTACACAATGCATATGAGATCTGTACAGTACTGTTGTTTTCTGCATAACATGTCTGAAAAAACTTGTAATAATAGCTGTTTAAAAACAGAAGTGCAGTAATTGTAATCCTACAAACTAGAAATTCCCATATGACAATGTCTAATAATTAACATGTGACTGACTGCTAGTGTGATTGCTGACTTTTATATGTTTGTCAAGCATTGTTTCTGATCCTCAATTCAGGTACTCGGATTGTGGTCAGATTGATATCACTTCTATATCTATATAGGTGATTTTCAGTCACAGAGAGTGTAGTATTTGTAAAAAAACAACAACAAAAAAACGGATTATTTACCATGTCAGTGAGCGGCAAAAGTCAGGGACTCCTACACCCTTAATATGCTTATCTGGTAAAAAGGGTTTTTGCATGGAAATGCCCAGTATCTTACTTATGAGGGGCAACGCCCTGCAAGAAGGGGTGTGGTCGCACAGACCTTGTCTACAATAGCTAACAGATTATCACCTGCAGTTCCACCCCCAGGAATAGGTTAGACTATTAACCCATACATGCAGCTCCCTCCTTACGGTTTGGTTCCAGCAGCTTCTACAAGTAGCCAGGGTAAAACCAGGGTAGATACATCCATTTTACAGACTACACAAAATGATACAACAGATGAGGATACAGTGTATTCAAATACCCCATATGATGATCCGTCAGAGGGTTTCAGCTCAGAGGATATAGCTGTTCTATCTCCGGAGGAATCAGCCAAAGCAGTGTCAAAATCTAAAGCACCTATGTTTAAACTTCCAAAAACAGTTAGGACTGAATTTCCAGAGTCAGAAGATCTGAAGGAAATTATGGAAAGACCTTGGGCTACACCCAAGTATAAGATTCCGAAAAAATGGGATTCTTACTATCCTTTTCCAGCTGCGGATTGTTCAAAAAGAGAAGTTCCTCCTAAAGTAGATGCACATGTCGTGCGACTTGTGCGTAAATCTATATTACCATTGCCATCTACCTCACTGAATGAAGTCACAGTTAGAAGAGTAGATGGTTTCTTGAAAAATTATTTTCTCATACGTCCTAGAGGATGCTGGGGATGACATCAAGACCATGAGGTATAGACGGGATCCGCAGGAGACATAGGCACTCTAAAGACTTTTCATTGGGTGTGAACTGGCTCCTCCCTCTATGCCCCTCCTCCAGACCGCAGTTTTAGAAATGTGCCCAGGTCGACTGGATGCACTCTGAGGAGCTCTACTGAGTTTCTCTGAAAAGACTTATGTTAGGTTTTTTTATTTTCAGGGAGATCTGCTGGCATCAGACTCCCTGCTTCGTGGGACTGAGGGGGCAGAAGCAGAACCAACTTCCTCAGAGTTTCATCGCTATGCTTCTGGCTGACAGGACACCATTAGCTCCTGAAGGGAACTGAACACTAGCCGTGTCTAGATGCTCACTCCCACAGCACGCCGTCACCCCTCTCACAGAGCCAGAAGTCAGAAGACAGGTGAGTATAAGAAGAATGATCTTCTATCAAGTAAGTGATGACTGAGGTGCGGCGCGGCTGGCGGGAGCGCAGCGCGTCATTGCTGCCCACACACACAGGCCCTACAGGGTGCAGGGCGCGGGGGGGGGGGGTGCCCTGGGCAGCAAGAAAAATACCTCAAAACTGGCTAAAAGGGGGCATAAGTTGCCGCTAGCACAGCCCTACCCCCGCCAGTATAAATATTACAGTGTTTATATGAGTGTAAGGACGCGCCATTGCGGGGGCGGAGCTTCTTCCTCAGGCAGCCAGCACACTACTCAGCGCCATTTTCTCTCTCTCCTCAGGCTGCAGAGAACACGCTGGTCCTCTCCTTCACTTCTGACAAGTACAGGGTGCTATTAAGGGGGGCACAAAGTGATTGTGGTGCATTTAATAGTGTGAATTACTGTTTAAAGGCGTTATTTGGCTGTGGACATTCTGTGTTCACAGGGAATACTGGCGCTGGGGTTGTGAACTGGCTGCTCCTATCCTGTGTCCCTCTGACAGATTTTACTGTGGGTCTGTCCCCAAAATAAGTCCCAGTGTATCTGTGTGCTGTACACGTGTGAGGCATGTCTGAGGCAGGGAGTTCCTCCACGGAGGAAGCCATTTTAGGGACACAGAGTTGTAATGTGGTGGCACTACCAGCACACCAAGAGCCTGCATGGGTGAAAGAGATACGTGACAGTATGCATCTGATTAACCATAGATTAGATAAGTCTGAATCTAAGGCTGCATGCTGGAGAAAATCTGTGGAAGATGTGATTTTTCAGGATGCTGTTATTCCTTATGCGGGCGGCCCCTCTGGGTCACATAAGAGACCATTTGCAAACGTTGTAAACACTGATACCGACACGGATTCTGACTCTTGTGTCGACGATAGTGAATCCAGAGAGATAGATCATAAATTGGCAAATATACAATATATGATTGTGGCTATAAGGGATGTGTTGGAGGTTACAGAAACCACTCCTGTACCTCAGGAAAAGGCGTATTTATGTAAGGAAAAGAAGTCCAAAGTCACGTTCCCGCCTTCACACGAACTAAATGCTCTGTTTGAAGGGATGTGGCTGAATCCTGATAAAAGATTTTGTATTCCCAAAAGGATTCACATAGCTTACACTTTCCCGGCTGAGGACAGGAAAAAGTGGGAGTCACCCCCTGTGTTAGACAGTGCACTTTCCAGGTTGACAAAGAAGGTAATTCTCCCTGCTCCTGGCACGGCTTCTCTTAAAGAGCCGGCAGACCGCAAAATGGAAACGACATTGAAATCCATTTATGTTACCAATGGTACACTGATTAGGCCCTCTATTGCCTGCGCATGGCTGAGTCACGCTATTGAAAAATGTTCAGAAAGCGTGTCATCAGAAATTGACACGATTGATAAAGATGAGATACTCCTTAAGTTAGGGAATATCAAGGACGCTGCCGCCTACATGCTGGAAGCAATGAAGGATATTGGACTCTTAAGTTCTGTAAACGCTGATTTACATACAGGACTAAAAGCAACACTTTAAAAAGACATTTCATACACTTTAAATGAAGCCGCTGCGGCCGCTATACTTAATCCACAATCTACGCACTTATTACACCATTAGCGTACAGAGTCCCGTACCGTGTACGGACTTTGCGTACAAACGCCACGCTGGCTGTACAAAGTACACTCAGCGCGTACACACCCAAAGATACACCGTGAACCCTTAACAGCTATGCATGCGATAGTAATTCACTTTAAACCTTAGCAGGGAAAGGAAAACACGACACCAGATTTGTATTTAAAATGCCGGGTTCCGACACCACAACATATTATTACTGAAAGGGGGTTACAATAACAAAGCAATACAATACAACAGAATAATGGCTACAGTCGATGGTACATACTTTTGGTTTCGCCTGCGCTTCCCGGTCCGGTCCTCAGTCATCAAGGGTGATGACCTTCAGAGTCTGTGATAGTGACCTGGCATGCAGCTGGCTCTTTATACAGTAGATCAAAACATAATACAATAGACACGGTGTGCTCTTCTTCCATTGGTTCGGGGGTGGGACATATCCTGTGCACCGGAGATCATTGGTCAGCTCAAGAAGTGGGCGATGGCTAGGACTTGAGATGTGGTTTCTGTTGTTTGCATCTGAGTTCCCGCCCCATGACCAGTTAAACCCATCACATTAATCATACATAAATCTGGTATTATTAATAACTTAATGTGGTAATATATAATAATATTCTTATTCCCACCAGATTAATGTTTACGTGACTCTGAACAATATGATCCCACACATGATATGATTATCTATTTCCATCCTCAAGATATACATATATCCACATATATCCATATACTTATATATATATATATATATATATATATATATATATATATATATACATACACACACACTCATACGCCTGCTATTACAATTTGTTAGGAATTATATATATATATATATATATATATATATATATATATATATACAAACACATACATCTCCAAGAGTTTAGACTATGAATGTTAGTAACTCAGATTTCTAAATGTCTGGTATGTATTTTTGTTAGCTATTGCTAATTGAGTTTCTATCAGCCTGGGTTTCTGGGTATTGTCTCTTTGTTTGTTTTGTCTTCAGGTGAGACAATGACAATCCAGTTCTTATTGCTTTAAATAGAAACTCGGCTACCCTAGTAAACAAAGGTGTTTGCCTTCTTCATAGAATTTCAAAGCTTAGTGTAAATAATAAGATTTTAAACCTACCGGTAAATGTATTACTCCTAGTCCGTAGAGGATGCTGGGGACTCCGTAAGGACCATGGGGCATAGACGGGCTCCGCAGGAGATAGGGCACCTAAAAGAACTTTGACTATGGGTGTGCACTGGCTCCTCCCTCTATGCCCCTCCTCCAGACCTCAGAGAACTGTGCCCAGAGGAGATGGA
Organism: Pseudophryne corroboree; assembly: GCF_028390025.1. Classification (NCBI taxonomy): domain Eukaryota; kingdom Metazoa; phylum Chordata; class Amphibia; order Anura; family Myobatrachidae; genus Pseudophryne; species Pseudophryne corroboree. The sequence goes on from NC_086444.1 coordinate 594,877,289, forward strand.
CACTACAAGGCAGGATTTAGAAATCCAAGGGCAAGATTCATACCAGCCCACACCAATCATACCATGTAACCTGGATCATACATAACCAGTTAACCGTATGAACAAAAAACAGCAACGGTCCAAGACCGATTCCAACTGTAACATAACCCTTATGTAATCAACAACTATATACAAGTCTTGCAGAGTTTCCGCACTGGGACGGGCGCCTAGCATCCTCTACGGACTAGGAGGATTTACCGGTAGGTTTAAAATCTTATTTTCTCTTACGTCCTAGAGGATGCTGGGGACTCCGTAAGGACCATGGGGTTTATACCAAAGCATCCAATCGGGCGGGAGAGTGCGTATGACTCTGCAGCACCGACTGAGCAAACGCTAGGTCCTCATCAGCCAGGGTATCAAACTTGTAGAATTTAGCAAAAGTGTTTGACCCCGACTAAGTCACCGCTCGGCAAAGTTGTAATGCCGAGACGCCTCGGGCAGCCGCCCAAGAAGAGCCCACCTTCCTAGTGGAATGGGCCTTAACCGAATTTGGCACCGGCAATCCAGCCGTAGAGTGAGCCTGCTGAATCGTATTACAGATCCAGCGAGCAATAGTCTGCTTCGAAGCAGGTGCGCCAATCTTATTGGCCGCATACAGGACAAACAGGGCTTCTGTTTTCCTAATTCTAGCCGTCCTGGCTACATAAATCTTTAAGGCCCTGACTACGTCCAGGGATCTGGAATCCTTCAGGTCACTTGTAGCCACAGGCACCACAATAGGTTGATTCACATGGAATGAAGAAACCACCTTAGGCAAAAATTGCGGACGTGTATATCGTTGGCCAATGATATTGGCCTACCCACCAATCGTCCAGGTCACCTCTTGTGGGTAGGCTAATATCATTGGCCATATACTATACTATACATTACTGGAGGGTGTGCAATTTAGAACCATTTCCCCTACTATGTATTAAACTCATAGTAGGGACCTCCATATACTCACACTTTATATCCCTTTATTATCACTATTTTTTAGTGTGATGCCCTGGGGGGGTCCTTTGCTGGATCATGTTTGGGGGTTTCCTGCGTTCCGGATGTTGGCCCCATAGTGTTAGGAACCTGCCCGACAAGAGGTGACCTGGACGATTGGTGGGTAGGCCAATATCATTGGCCAACGATATACTAACAACCTCTTATGATATACCAAATTATACTGTAATGATCGCTTAGTGCATCTGCACCCCCTTTTGTCTGTGTGTACTACTTTATTCTCAGCAGCATAGCAACTTTCATTACTGGAGGGTGTGCAATTTAGAACCATTTCCCCTACTATGCATATGTGTAGAAATACACACCTGAGGTTTGAGAATGCCTCAAATCTAGATTGGCACCCCTCCCCCACCACCCTATATGTTTTTAAGCAGGGAAACCAACAAGGACTGCACAGTGACACAGGCATAATTTTAAGTAAGTCCTATTTATTTATACATAGTGTCAGTCAACTTGGGGTCGGCGTTTGGACGTAGGGTCCCCCGTGCCTGTTCTGGCTGGACTGTCTCAGGGCATCACCATTTAAATACACAGTCACTTTTTATATCCTGTTTGTCTATTATTTATGTATGCACATTTTTTTTTTCACATACTCTCTACCTTTAAACTCATAGTAGGGACCTCCATATACTCACACTTTATATCCCTTTGTTATCACTATTTTTTAGTGTGATGCCCTGGGGGGGTCCTTTGCTGGATCATGTTTGGGGGTTTCCTGCGTTCCGGATGTTGGCCCCATAGTGTTAGGAACCTGCCCAACAAGAGGTGACCTGGACGATTGGTGGGTAGGCCAATATCATTGGCCAACGATATACTAACAACCTCTTATGATATACCAAATTATACTGTAATGATTGCTTAGTGCATCTGCACCCCCTTTTGTCATTGGCGAGTCCATAAGGATCGTCTCGCTGAGATCGACATGGCATTGGCCCTAGAAGCCAGCAATCCAATGTCTCTTTGAACATACCTCATAAATAAGACTGCTTCTTTTATATATCCATACTATCAAAATTATCTGTCAGCTCATCTGTCCAAGCTGCAACTGCGCTACACACCCATGCCGACGCAATCGTCGGTCGTAGTACAACACCCGTATGAGAATAAATACCCTTTAAGGTAGTTTCTTGCCTGCGATCTGCAGGGTCCTTAAGGGCAGCTGTGTCAGGAGACGGTAGCGCCACCTTCTTGGACAAACGCGTCAGGGCCTTGTCCACAGTGGGAGGTGATTCCCAACTCTCCCTGTCCTGTTTAGAGAAGTGGTATGCCATATAAATTCTTTTGGGGATCTGCGGCCTCTTCTCCGGAGTCTCCCAAGCTTTTATAAAGAATTCATTTAATTCATGAGATGTGGGAAAATTTATAATCTGTTTCTTTTCCTTAAACATGTGTACCCTTGTGTCGGGGACTGAGGGCTCATCCACAATATGCAAGACATCCCTAATTGCCACAATCATACACTGAATGGTTTTAGTCACCCTAGGGTACAATTTTACTTCGTCATAATCGACACTGGAATCAGAGTCCGTGTCGGTAGTAGTGTCTTGTGCTAAGGGACGTTTTTGAGACCCCGACGGGCCCTGTGAATCGGTCCAATCCGAGGATTGACCCCCTGATGTTCCCCTTAATTCAGCCTTATCAAGCCTCTCATGTAAAGATGTCACACTTGCATTTAACCTATGCCACATGCTCATCCAATCCTGAGTAGGCACCAGCGACGGGGACACACCACTCATTTGCTCCACCTCCTCCTTGGAGAAGCCTTCCGCTTCAGACATGTCGACACACACTTACCGACACCCCACACACACAGAGAGTTACCTATAAGGGGACAAACCCCCAACCAGGCCCTTAGGGGAGACAGAGAGAGAGAATGCCAGCACACACCCAGCGCCCAAACACTGGAATATATGACCAGATAGCGCTTTTATATAATTATAATGTTAATCTCCACTCACTGCGTCGCCAATGTGCCCCCCTCCTTTTTTTTCCAGCCTGTGAAGCTCAGCAGGGGAGAGAACAGGGAGCCAGCGTTTTCTCATGCAGCCTCTGTGGAGAAAATGGCGCTGGTTAGTGCCGAGGATCAAGCCCGGCCCACCCGACGGCGGGCTTCGGTCCCCTCATGATATTGTAAGAAAATGGCGGGGGTCCGTGGATTTACTGTCCCACAGCCTAATCCAACATATTTATGCCCAAATTGAGGTTTATTGCTGCCCAGGGCGCCCCCCCCCCTGCGCCCTGCACCCTACAGTGCCTCTTGTGTGTGTGTGACTGGGAGCAATGGCACACAGCTTACCGCTGCGCGCTTACCTCATGAAGATCTGATGTCTTCTGCCGCCTGAAGTCTTTTCCTCAATACTCACCCGGCTTCTATCTTCGGCATCTGTGAGGAGGACGGCGGCGCGGCTCCAGGACGAACCCCAGGTGAGGCCTGTGTTCCGACTCCCTCTGGAGCTAATGGTGTCCAGTAGCCTAGAAGCAGTGCCCAACCTTACAAGCCAGCTCTGCTTCTCTCTTCTCAGTCCCACGATGCAGGGAGCCTGTTGCCAACAGGACTCCCTGAAAATAAAAAACCTAACAAAATTCTTTAAAACAGCAAACTCTTGAGAGCTCACTGCTTTGTACCCTTTCTCCTCTGGGCACAGAATCTAACTGAGGTCTGGAGGAGGGGCATAGAGGGAGGAGCCAGTGCACACCCATAGTCAAAGTTCTTTTAGGTGCCCTATCTCCTGCAAAGCCCGTCTATACCCAATGGTCCTTACGGAGTCCCCAGCATCCTCTAGGACGTAAGAGAAAAGACCATTGTGTTTTAGTCTCTGGGAGTTTTAATTTATGTGTGACTGATCTTCATGCTATTTAGAAAAGGAAGCAGACAGTGTGGGATTTATGCAATATTTAGATTAGATTTATGATATGTCTTTGTGGCTTTTCCATGCGAGTACAAATTCCACTGTAATTACTCATACCACGCTCTAATGCGCAGGACCGCGGGAGCGACCATACGCAATTTGCTGATATGTGCACGCACAGCCGAATACGAACGCACACGGAGGCCATCTATGTGGTGTTTGTACGTAATGTGTGTGTTGTAATATTTTCTGACTTCGACAGTCCACCCTTTGGCAGTCATCAATAACTGCCACTAACTAATCAATAAACAGGAAAAAAATAATCCTGACTTACTCTGACCTTGAGGTACCTGTGAGCACACCCAGCATTCTGTCTGGTTTAAGACCTTACCCACTAGTGAGTGGTAATCACTCAACGGATGGCGGTCCATGTCGATATTAAGGTTGGACTGACATCTCTGGATGCACCCATCCTCTACTATATTCTCACAATTCCTACAAATACAATAATCATCAGACAATAACCTTTCACAGTGCCTCCGAGCTCCCTGACTACCAGAGCGCTTACTGATGCCAGCCTTTACTAAAGTGTTGTGCTGCTCCTGAGATCCTACAAATTCATACTCACCATCAGAACCCATTCCAGATCCCTGCTCGACCTCTCTGGGACCCTCACCAAAAGAAACTGTCCTGATCAAAACCAGAATTACTAACAGAACCCGAAACGCAGTCTCTTGTGATCGATCCATTTCGCTAGGGGAAAGGAGGAAAATAAGAAGTAGAAAAGAAAGGAAAATTCAGGGGGAGGTGAAAAAAGAAAAATGGTGCGACAACCGTTCTAGATCTTGTTACTCTCTGTGTTCAGATGCCCTTCAACAGTCCTGCCTCTCAACTTTCCCGGAACAAACACTCCAGTGATACGAGATTCTCTATACTCTGCTCTTTGTCACGAGTTCTCTCCGGGTCAGCGACCTTCTTGCAGTGGGACGAGTGGACCCAAGTCTCTCTTTCGGCAACCTTCAGTGCTGTCGTGCTGGTTAACAAGACTTGGTATGGTCCTTCCCACCTGTCTATGAGGCAACCTGAGCGTAAGAAATTTTGAATCATCACATAATCCCCAAGTCCAATGTCATGACAATTACTGTTCGGTAGGTCAGGGATCACCAGCTTTAAATTTCTTTGTTGATTTATCAGCTGCTGGCTCATCCCAACCAAATATTTCACAGTCACTTCATTATTGCATTTCAAATCATCCTGTTGGTCTATCATTACATGAGGTTGTCGACCAAAAAGAATTTCAAAGGGTGATAAGTTAAGGGGGGACCTGGGAGTGGTTCTGATGCTGTACAACACTAGTGGCAAAGCTTCTGGCCACGACAATCCAGTCTCAGCCATTAATTTGCTCAGCTTGTTCTTAATAGTGCTGTTCACTCTCTCTACCTTTGCACTTGCCTGTGGATGGTACGGAGTATGCAGCTTGCTATTAATTCCCATCAGTTTGCACATGACCTGAAAGACTTCACCTGTAAAATGGGTTCCCCTGTCACTTTCAATTATTCTAGGGATACCATATCTACACACAAATTCCTGCACAGTTTTCTTTGCAGTGAACGTAGCAGTATTTGTGGCAGCAGTGAACGCTTCTACCCAGTTGGAAAATACATCAATACAAACTAACACATATTTCAAATTCCTACAGGTTGGTAACTGTATGAAGTCGATTTGTATTACCTGAAAAGGTCCGTCTGTTGGAGGGATATGGGATGGCTCTGTTGGTATTGTCTTTCCAATATTCTTCCTCAAGCAAGCAAAACATGTCTCTCTTACCTGCATGAGAAAAGAATCCTGGCGCACACCAGTAGGCTCTCATCAGCCTGCACATACCCTCTTTGCCTAGATGAGTCAGACCGTGCGCCACCTCAGCTAGACTTGGAAAGTATGCTCTGGGGGCTACTGGCTTACCATGTCCACCTGCCCACAGTCCTGAGGACTCCTGGCCATACCCCTTTGCCCTCCAGACTGCCTTTTCCTTTAGGGAACACAAATTTTGCACATTAAATTTACTATCGTGTGTTATCAGTTGTGTGAAGTAAACCGTCTCTGGATGAGAGAAGAGAGAGGAAAAATAATAGTAAATTAAGAAAAGAAAAAATGACAGGTTTGGCATTCACCAACAGGCTGTCACACGATCATGCATATCGGTGTCTATGCACAGTCTCCCTTCACCAGTATTCTCATTCTCCACCCTTTGTGCATGACCAGGCACACTGCATTAATACTGGTGTCCTTATGATGTTGAGATATACTGGGTTCGGGAAGAACTCTGAAAGACCGATTAGGCATGTGGCGTTTGAACTGTAATCGGGTCTATGTGTTGTACCCTCCTGTCGGTGAACGTAAGAAATGAGGCGGAAACTTTGAAGGAAAATCACATAGAGGTTAGTAACAGATAAGTTTGTAGAGGCAAAGAGTTTGTAGAGGGGTATATTTACTAAAATTCATATTAGTACCGATTTGGAGGGAGATTCATCACGAATGACATCGAATGTGTGTATTTGCAACTTTTTGAAAATTTTACGCCTCATTTACTAAGCTGTCGTATGTGTATTTTTCGTGTTTTCCGATGTCGATGTCATTCGTGGTTTTGTAAGGTAGAATGTGGCCGATTTAGTGGTTTTGCGGCTGTGTTATAAGGTTTTTTTTACGACTGCGTCACATTTTGGTCACGGCAGTGTTTGTCCGTTCACGGACGCGTTTTTTTCCTAAGTTTCGTTTTTGTCACTCGTCCGTGATTGGTTTGATTCGTGATGGTTGAGTGTCTGTGCACATTACTATAAAAACGCCCTAAACCGTCCGAACCTCGTGGGTTTAGCTAGTGGAGAGGTGAGAGGAAGGTGTGTTAGGAGTTGGTGAGTTGTTTGGAGTTTTTGGCGGTTTTGAGGAGGTTCTTTGTGATTGTTGAGTGCTGTACTGTGTGTGTAAGTAGTCTTGTCATACTTGTTGTGTAGTTATTTAAAAGTCTGTCTAGTTTTTTGACATTGTTTTTTATATCACGTCTATTGTCATTGTTTGTGAGTGAGTGTGTGTGTGTGTGTGTGTGTGTGTGTGTGTGTGTTTGGTGTGTGGTGTGTAGTGCTAGTGGAGGAGTGTGTTTACTGTTTTTTTTCTCAGTGTTATTTGTTGTTTGTCCTGATTATGTCCCAGTCAGAGGTGAGTGTGGTGGAGGAGGTGAGTGAGAGGGAGGAGGTGAGTGAGAGGGAGGAGGTAAGTGAGAGGGAGGAGGTGAGTGAGGTGGAGGAGGTGAGTGAGGTGGAGGAGGTTAGTGAGGTGGAGGAGGTTAGTGAGGAGGAGAGGGAGGTTGTTGCTGCGGCCTCCAGTGATAGTGATGGTGTTGTGGCTCCGCAGCCACGCACCACTACAAAGACTGGCCGCAATGTAAAATTCAGCTACGCCTCCAGGCGGTATAGGTGGTCTTATGACCATTGGCTATCGAACTATAATATTGCGTTTGTTATATTTGGCCATGATTCTGATATTGAATCTTGACATATCCCCCACATTGTACAGCATGTTTTGTGTCATATGCACTGTACTTCTTCAGTGTTATAACTCACAATGCTCATGTGAATGTTGTTACCTTTTTCTCTGAAATGCTTCAATAAAGAAAGAAATGTTAAAAATAAATAAATTCAGCTACGCTGAAAATATGGCTTTGGTGCGGGAGCTGATGAGGCATCATCGGCAGTTGTTTGGCCATGATGCTGCAAAGGTGTCGTCACGCAGGAAGAGTGTTCTGTGGGGGAGGTCGCTGCGGCTGTTAATAGTGAGGGTGTGGTGAGGCGGACCGAGGACACGCGTAGTAAGCGTTTCTACGACATAAAGCGAAGATGGCCAAGGAGGCTAAATCAGCCCGCCAAACCGGGGGTGGACACCCCTTCCGTGCATCTTACCGTGATTGGGAGGAGCCTGTGCGTGCACTCATTCCGCCAGAAGTGGTTGGTGCCACTCATGTCCGGGATTCGGATCGGCCAAGGCAGGATGGAGAGTTATTTTTTATTTTTTTTAAATTTAAACATCTGTGCTTTGTCCTTAGTTGTCTGAAATGTCTTCTAGCTAATTGTGGTTGTCAGTTTGTTCATTCTTCTAATGTGTTGGTGATGTAGTGCAGGCCTGGCCAACCTGTGGCTCTCCAGCTGTTGTAAAACTACAAGTCCCATCATGCCTTGCCACAGTTTTGCTATTAGGGAATGCTAAAACTGTGGCAGGGCATGCTGGGATGTGTAGTTTCACTACATCTGGAGAGCCACAGGTTGGCCAGGCCTGATGTAGTGTTATTCTCAATTATGTATATTTTTATCCTTTGTATAGTTTTTTTTTCTGGTTGCCTTGGCCTTTTTCTGGTGTTTTATGTCAAAAGTAAATGTTTGTAGGTGTATTTTAAAGAAGTGTGATGAATATGTTTTTTTCAAAGTTTTTTTTTTAATACATTTCATAGCATTTATGTTTATTGTGTGTTGTTCTGGGATGTCCTTTGTGTGCTTGATGTGTTTTTTCATGCATATTTGGTTGTGATGTTTCCAAGTTTTAGCAGATATTTGCGGCTAGTGTTTTATTCTTAGCATCAAAAATTGGGACCTTAGCGTGCAATATTGTGGTTGTGTCAAGCTACGACGTTTTGGTTTTAAGTAGTATAATTGTTGGCATTATGCGCCTTTGTGTATGGATTATTTTGCAAATTTTTTTCTAATTTAAAGTATACACACCCAATGAAGTCAGGCAGAAAAGCATAAGCATCGTTTAGTTTACTTCTCATCAGGTACCACATATGTTTACATCACAATAAGGAATTTGCATAAACATATCAACAAAATAGTATGTTCATAAGGACATTCTTCATATTTCTACAGTACGAAAGAGAAGCAGCACAGCCAGGCCACATCCAACACTGCCAAGAGATGCAGATGGTGGCAATGCAGGTAAGATTTAACTGTAAACACATATTCTGGAAACACATAGAAACACAAAATGTTAATGATTATCTTATCACATAGGTTCTTCTTTGGCAAATCCCCCTCCACTAAGGCGCCCATCACAGGGCTCGGTTACTGTGGCTACGAGGCCACCCAAGAGACGCCGTCTTGAGGCTGAAGCTCCAGCACCAGCATCACCACCCCAACGGCGCATCTCCGCAGTGTCGGCCCTGCCACCACTAGCTCTTTTGGCCAGCCCACAAAGTGAGGATCCACAATCCCCTCAGTTGTCTGGTGAGTAAACATAACAATTACGTGTAAATAAGTAAAAAAAACAGTGGTGTAGATTTATTAACCTGGAGAAGGCATAAGGAAGTGAAAAAACACTGATATGTGCAAGGTGATAAAGGCAGCAGTACAAAATAAACACAACTGTTAATGTACATATTGGAGCTGTTTGCCTTGTGCTTTTATCACCTTGCACACATCACTGGTTTTTCACTTATTTATGCCTTCTCCAGGTTTATACATCTGCACCACTGTTAGTACAGAGCAAAAAAAAGACACAAATGACCAGTCATCCTTGCAATAATCAACAACAACAAGCAGATGGTGTTAAGGTATTTTTAGATGGTTAATTGTCAGATGTGATGCTGGCCATATCAACACATTTTTGTAACATAAATTTTTGCGAAAAAAAACAACATAAATGTTAAGTATCATCCAATTGTTTTGCATGGCCAACAACACCAGTTCTAAACATAGGGCACCTTAATACTTTTTCACCCATTGTTAATGTGTACATTTTAGACCATTATATTTGTTAACGTTTTGGGCAGACCACTGACTGCCTTGAACAATGTATGAGTGTATTGGTCAACACATTTATTGTATTGTGTGTGTTGTTCCAAAGGAAGCTTCATACCCAATATGTAAATGTAGTACTTTGTATTTGTTAGAGTCCTTCGTGTTTAAACAGTAATTATGGCTCTGAATCCAACTATTCCCACAAACTTTTAACAACTGAGTAGTGAACGTTAGAAGCCACATATTTTTTTAAAAAGGTGAACAACATAGTCAAGTTTAGGCCACAATCTATTTAGCAATTACAACATTAATATTAAGAAGTAATGCATGTTGACGTAAAGCTATAGTAAGACCAATGCTACATATTTACTAAATAGTGGCTGTCTTCAACCCCATACAGACCCAGCCATCATCACCGAGGATGCCCAGCAGGAACGTGACCAGGAGACCTTCACACTCCACCTGCAGGCCATCGATCCTACCCAGCCAACCACGCCGCAGGACATACCCCAACCACCCCAAACATCCCACAGCCCCCAATTGAGCGCAACACAAGTCGACACACAAATGGGCCCTGAGTTTTGGAGCCATTGGTCGACACAACAGGCGCAATACTGCGCAAGCCTCAACACCCACAGCCAATACCTGTCAAGTCTGCCCCATCATCTGCCTAGACTGAGTCGCAACTCAGGCAGACTTATAGTGCAGGTGGGCAGAATAGCAAACTCCATGGAGCAGATGAGGGCAGACAACAGCCAAATGCAATCAAACCTCCAACGCATCTTGGATGAACAGCAGCGGCAGCAACAATCACTAATCCAGATCATACAACACAACCAAATGATCAACGACAACCTATCACGAATAATAGCAACCAACACTGCCGCTAATACGCAGCTCACAGCAAGCTTGAACAATCTGAGTCAAAGCCTTAGTGTGTTGGCATCAGACCATGTCACACTAGCTCGGGGACAACTTCACCAAGCCACACCCCAGTTCAATCCCCAGTTCGACGCTCAAGTCGAACCCGCACCAACGATCCAGCACAATCCTCGGCACCCAGCACACACAAAAACACAAATAATAATGCGTGCTCATAATATGTTGACCATTAAAATGTGTTTGTTTGTTTTTCACAAAAATTTGTGTGTTAAAATGAATAAATTGTTAACACGGAATATGTGTATTGTTTAATAAGCTCCACAAACCACATGCACATTAGTGTCTTGGGCCAGATGTGTATTGGTAGAAATATATTGCCTGCCCCTAGGTGTCCTCAGCTCAACGTGTGTCTAATCTATGGCACCCAGCACATTGGCCATGGCCGCAAGATCAGATAAAGCTACCCTGACTGCATGCCACTGCGACTCCTGGGTAGGGAAGCAGAGAGAGGCATCTATGTAGCCATCCAAGACATCCAAAACCTGAGTGGACATTCCAAAATTAAAGGTGAGTGTCATGACCTGTAATCAATACAATACTGTGTTCTATTACATTACAGAAGCACCACTTAGACATAGACGTGTATGTATGTTTTAACTCACCTGAATTAAATATTTATAAAAGATACTAATTACATCACCAGTCACAGGCTGGAAGCTGCCAGTAGCCATAAAGTGCAACACAGGCAGGAGTTTGTGCAGGCCTGAGACAGAGCGAGAGCGTGCTGTCTCAGGGTCTAGGTTCAGTTTGACAAGGTCATACAGAGGGAAAATGTTATTTACATTTTGTCGGAGCATCTGTATAACATGGTCATCAGCAAATTTGTTATCGTTTAAACGCCCACTAAAAAAACAAGCCATGGCCAGCCTACGCGGAACATGTACAACCTGCTGACCATGTTGATTTTCCTGGCCTGGGTTTATTGTAGCCTCATGGAGCAGTGTCAGGTATCCCCCAGCAAACAAGACAGCAGTACTACACACAGTAGCAGCCATTTCAGATTGAGAGTGGTGAAAAATGTGTTGGGGCCCCTTTTAAAGGTCCAAAAAGTCAGGTGTGACTAATGTAGAATTGACAACACATGTAAACACGCTTCTCAAAAGCAGGTCTACTTTTTTTTAGGCTTTTTGTACGATTAGTATTTTTTCACGGCCGCACATGCATTTTCACGCAAGAGATTTCAAATACGAATGGTTAGTAAATGACCGTGTTCAATACCTAAACAGCCGCGTTTGACCGATGGTGTATTCATTCGTATTTTTACTACACAGCCGTAATAAAAATACGAATGCGCTCATCACTGCCGTGTTTTTAGTTTAGTAAATTACCGAGATGACACTTTGAAGAAAAAACACCATCTCGGTCAAAATCGGGACCTTAGTAAATATACCCCTATGTGTTTAATACTGTGGCTTGTTTTCTCTGTCTAGGGGTCTATCTTGACTATGTATTCTACTATATCTACAATCTCTGACTAAATGCCCTTCCTACAAGTGTAACATATCCTAGGTCTTTTCCTACTATCTGGGTTTTGGGGTTTAGGTTGATGAAACTTTGCTGCAAGAGCCTGTAGACTTATGGTCATCAGCTTCTCCTCCTGTTGCTTTCTACGCCTAGCAATATTCTTATGATGTTCAATTGCGCATGCTCTAAGACAAGCTACTGTGGCCCCTCTCCAATTAGGCAAAGATGCTTGTGCCCTGTCCCTAACTGCCTTATTGAGTCCACCCATTAGCACAGAGACAGCCACCTCCCTGTAATTCGCATCGTTCCCTGTATCTGATACCCCAATGTATCTATCCATTATTTGCAGGGCCCGATGGAAATATTCAGATGCCATTTCATTTTCCCCCTGTTTTATGGAGAAAATTCTTCTCCACTTAACAGTAATGGGGAAACACAACTCTAGTTGCTTATTAATTCGTTCTATATTCTCCTGATTGTTTCCGTCAGTCATAGGACTATCCGACTCTAACTTACAATCAGTGACACATTTTTGGGTGTCAATATTAGGGGGTAGGCACGCTTTTAAAAGTATCCGCCAATCTTTATTAACTGGTTCATAAGCATTACCCAGATCTCTGATAAACTTTTGACATCTGGCTAAATACTCCCGGGTATCGGGGAATTCTGAAATGATTGACCGCAGCTCAGCTCTGGACCACGGGCAATACATTGCATTATTCCTGGTGAGGATTACTCCTTGACTATTGGTTCCCCAATTGGGAGTTACTATTTCCAAGACAGGATGTAATCGTACCATTCCGTTTCTAATCTGTTTACTGTATGGTGTTGTTGTCTCTGTGCAATAACCCGTCTCACACTTACCGGTAGCTGTGACATCACCAGTTCTTTCAGTGGGGAACACTGGTACTGCTCTAACTGGATGGACAGGCCCCACCTGACTTTCCTGCAGAGCGACTGCCTGAATAAGAGCTGTGATTTGGCTGGATCCTTCATCTTCCTGTGACCTATGACCTTGAAAAGACTTCAAAACAGGATACAACTTGCAAAGGTTAGGGTTAATACATTGCTCTTGCATATTACTATCATTTACAGATGTACCATTGATTGTAGCCATCTTATTCCCTTCGACCTGTGTCGGTAATGGTGGGTTCGTGTCTCCATTCCTGCTAAGTTTGGAACCTGCTTTACGAGTTTGTTCCCTTTGCATCTCCCCCTCTTGCTACCATAAATTTAAACAATCATTATGTCTAATCCTTTGTTTTCTGGATTTAAGAAGACATATTTTACTGCTTACACTCTGCAGTGCCTCGGGTTCAAAGCTGCCCACCTTAGGGAATGGTACCCTATCTTTGTCAGTCATACGTAACCATTCATTGCAAAAAAAACTTCTGTGTGTGAACCATATTTTTCACACATGATGAACCTTGCTGAGCCTTTCGGCTACATTTCTGCCTGAACCGTGCCTAAACGTCTCTCACTTGAGCAACTGGCTCCCAAAAAAAAATTCCCACAAACACCAAAATACTCAATGTAAGTAGACGGTGGAAGTATCTCCGAGCGCCTTCCATGCGCTCTCCGCCCACGTTGGCAAGTACTACGATACACTGTTGATAGCGAAGGCAATATACCCAACTTAGGGCTCCTATCAGACCTTACAACACCGTATTTTCTTTCGGTGGAAGTTCTGTTTGAATATTTTCCTGAGAGAGGCAGCGAAAAATTCCTTTTCGGTATCTTTCAACTGGAATTGTTTGTAGGGTGAAAAACAGAGAAATTAGATAACTATCCTTCACCCTTTCCAGTGAAGCCCACCAGGGAGATTTCCCGATGTTGTCAAAGAAAAACCCCTTTTGTCTATGCCAGTGATTTTCAACCTTTCTCAACTCGCGGCACGCCTAACAAGACTTTAAATTCCCAAGGCACGCTATCAGTTACCCACGGGGGGGAAAAAACACATTGGCTCCCACAGATATCAAATACATTGGCCTCGACATTTATCAAGCACATTGGCCCCCACAGGTATAAATCAAACACACTGCCACCCCATACATTACCCAGGCTCACCATCACTATCTGAACTCATACCTATATATGTAAATATTCTGCTTAATGTCTGCATGTTCTGTATTTGTTTTCACCCACTCCTATCTGTAGGTTTTGCAAAAAGTGTTTTGCACTATAGTTGTCTGTATGTTCTGCATTATAATCTGTATCATGTTTCCACCCCCATCTATACAGTATGTCCAGTATTATGTGCCTGAAACCCCCCTCCCTCTGTATTGCCAGTGATGTGCCCCTTAATATGGTGCAGTGCTGTGCCAGCTCCCCACTGTACTCTCAATAGTGTGGTCCCCCTGTTGTATTTATATTAGTGAATGCTCCTTCTCCCCCTCCGTTTTCCCAGTACTGCGTCTCCCCCCCTCCCCATGTATGGCCATTAATGTGCTTCTCCGGCCCTTCAAACTCCCTGCCTACCCCAGGTAACTTACCTTGTTCTGCTCTGTCTTGACAGCCTGTACCCTACTTCACACTTAAACTCACCAGACGCGCGGGTCTCTTCTCTTCTGCGACAGCACGGCGGCAAACATTAGGCATCAGCGTCGTGCTATGACGTCTACACGACACTGCTCAGGGGACAGAATTGACTACGGAGCGGGGAGCGGGCTCCCCCTCCCCTTACATTCCAGAACTGCTTCCTTTATGGCCCGGAGGTCGCCGGCAGCGTCTCATTAGTAATGAAGCTAGTAGTTCCGCCACTGGGTGGAGCACTGTGCAAGGCATCTCTGGTGGCCGGTGAGCAGCAGGCTGCGGCACACCTGACAACCGCTGGCGGCACACTAGTGTGCCGCGGCACAGCGGTTGAAAAACGCTGGTCTATGCAATCACGTCTGCGTATGCTATCCCACAGCGCATATGACACAATGGTATCATGTTGTGCTGTGCAGAACAGACGGACATGCGATGCAATGGCACAGCCTATAGATACTAGTTATCCATATGCCCTACGATTGCTGTAGACCACCTAGCCAAGATCACTCCAGACCACTTCAGCACTTAGTTGTATGGGATCACTAAGACCACTTCAGACCACTTCAGTTCTAATCACGCAGGGTAGCAAACCCTACGCCGCCGGGCCTCTACTAACCCCGGTGTTACCACTTCAGACCACTTCAGTTTCTGGGTTCAGTTCCACTCTGTCCACTTTCACTCACTCAAATACACTTTGGTTTTTCTGTACAGAAAATTTAAATTCATTCAGATAGGCAGCTTTACCCCAGAGGCAATACAGTTTAAACAAAAGTTTTATACTAATCTGCTTTAGAAACCGCGTAGTTTTGTGCTATTGTAGCATGGCTACTATCCCACCTTTTAACTAAACGACACTATTGTGTAATTTGTACTTAGCGTCCACACTCTTACGCACTTTGCGTAAACACGCGACCGTGCATGTCTTTTTACGCTGTTTGCGCAGTCCTGTACTTTGTCCAAGACACGTGTACAAAACTCTGCGTCCGCAATAAATCACACAGCTCTATAAATGTGAACAATACTAATTACTATTGTCCACTAGACACAACTTGTTCTGTATAAACTTTTATGCAGACCTGCGTTTGTGTCTTTTCACTTACTTCCTTAAAATACTGTTTTGTTTTTTTAACTATATAGCAACAAATATCTCCGTTTTCACACAGATCTAAATGAATCTAGCAATCTGAGTTTTATGGCAACAATGTGAGAGAGTATGCAAAGTATGGGTGCCTTTTGTGTACGCTATCTGGCGACAAATTTTTTTTTTTACAGATTTTTAAATAGCTTTTTTCCTGTTGTTCTACGGGTTCTACCAGCACCTCTGCAAACCATACAGAGAAGACATCATCTAATCAGCACACAAGTAGGGTTTTCAGTGCATCCATCGACCACGAAAAGGTTACGTAGGATACTTTCTGTCCACCCTTTGCTGATAGATTAAGTCTGCTATGACCCGTTAGGCTGCAAGTATGTGGCAAATCGGACGAGCTCCCAATTGTAAACGCTGATTTACATACAGGACTAAAAGCAACACTTTAAAAAGACATTTCATACACTTTAAATGAAGCCGCTGCGGCCGCTATACTTAATCCACAATCTACGCACTTATTACACCATTAGCGTACAGAGTCCCGTACCGGGGGGGTCATTCCGAGTTGTTCGCTCGTTGTTATTATTTTTTTGCAACGGAGCGATTAGTCGTTAATGCGCATGCGCAATGTCCGCAGTGCGACTGCGCCAAGTAAATTTGCTATGCAGTTAGGTATTTTACTCACGGCATTACGAGGTTTTTTCTTCGTTCTGGTGATCGTAATGTGATTGACAGGAAGTGGGTGTTTCTGGGTGGAAACTGGCCGTTTTATGGGTGTGTGCGAAAAAACGCTACCGTTTCTGGGAAAAACGCGGGAGTGGCTGGAGAAACGGAGGAGTGTCTGGGCGAACGCTGGGTGTGTTTGTGACGTCAAACCAGGAACAACAAGCACTGAACTGATCGCACTGGCAGAGTAAGTCTCGAGCAACTCAGAAACTGCACAGAGAAGTCTTTTCGCAATATTGCGAATCTTTCGTTCGCAATTTTGATAAGCTAAGCTTCACTCCCAGTAGGCGGCGGCTTAGCGTGTGCAAAGCTGCTAAAAGCAGCTTGCGAGCGAACAACTCGAAATGACCACCCGTGTACGGGCTTTGCGTACAAACGCCACGCTGGCTGTACAAAGTACACTCAGCACGTACACACCCAAAGATACACCGTGAACCCTTAACAGCTATGCATGCGATAGTAATTCACTTTAAACCTTAGCAGGGAAAGGAAAACACGACACCAGATTTGTATTTAAAATGCCGGGTTCCGACACCACAACATATTATTACTGAAAGGGGGTTACAATAACAAAGCAATACAATACAACAGAATAATGGCTACAGTCGATGGTACATACTTTTGGTTTCGCCTGCGCTTCCCGGTCCGGTCCTCAGTCATCAAGGGTGATGACCTTCAGAGTCTGTGATAGTGACCTGGCATGCAGCTGGCTCTTTATACGGTAGATCAAAACATAATACAATAGACACTGTGTGCTCTTCTTCCATTGGTTCGGGGGTGGGACATATCCTGTGCACCGGAGATCATTGGTCAGCTCAAGAAGTGGGCGATGGCTAGGACTTGAGATGTGGTTTCTGTTGCTTGCATCTGAGTTCCCGCCCCATGACCAGTTAAACCCATCACATTAATCATACATAAATCTGGTATTATTAATAACTTAATGTGGTAATATATAATATTCTTATTCCCACCAGATTAATGTTTACGTGACTCTGAACAATATGATCCCACACATGATATGATTATCTATTTCCATCCTCAAGATATACATATATCCACATATATCCATATACTCATATATATATATATATATATATATATATATATGACAGCGGTGTGGGGATCGGCACTCTGAAATAGGGGTACTAGGAATACTTGCTGCGGTGCCCTCTGTGATCCTGTGTGGGATCCAATATGATGAGTAGAAAAAGCAGCGGCAGTCAGAAGTAAATGATGAGAAACAACTTTTAATCACGTCCTACGGCGTTTCGGGGAACAAGCCCCGTCTTCAGGGACAGACAATATAACAATACAAGTGTACATACAACATATATATACCCGTGCTGAACAATTAATCATGAACAGGATTCATCTCACCTGTCAGACGCCGCCACCGCCACCGCGTCCGTCCGGGTATCAGCGTGTCCACGAGTCCCCGGACACTGACGTCAGTTAGCAGCGCCGGACAGGGAGCCAATCCCGACGGTCACAATAGTGTTGCTAAGCAACTGAAAATAAACATAAACAAAGAAAGCGTGAGGTTATTGTGCAGCGGACACCAAACTTAGCGTGTCTGCTGGTACAGAAAACATTAAAAAAGTATATATACAATAAAGGTTAAAAACTTATATCCTCTGATCTAGGCAGTGACGAGCCAGTGAATATCCGGTGGTATAACATTCAATTATAATAGGGTCTACACATACATTGCCCCTAAAACTGGTCAATTAATGATTTAGGACAATATGTAAACAACATTACAGTGTCTTTGGAAGAAATCTATTGCCTACAGCATTGGACTATTATTTAAGATTAATAGGGATAACTAAAGTCACACTATAATCATAGGAAGCTTTGGAGACCCATGGTCTCATTTAAACCCCGTGGTGACAGGGTATTGAGAACAAAGATCCACCTGCTTTCTCGTTGCAGTAGGATCTTGTTCCTATCTCCTCCACGATGTGACAATGGTACTTGATCTATTATGATGGCCCGCATGCTGGCTACCGTATGTCGTGCTTGTACGCAATGTCAAGCTACAGGTTGATCGCTAGTGCCCTTCTCAATGGCCAATTTGATGGCACTGCGATGCAGTGCCATACGTTCCCGAAATTGTCTCTGTGTTTTGCCTATATAGGCTAATCCACAGGGACATTTTAACATGTAAATTACATGTGTAGACGTACAAGTTACCCTATGCCTGATAGTGTATTTCTTACCCGTAAGTGGGTGGCTGAAATTGGGACCCGTCATAAGGGTGTTACAGGTGGAACAACCTAAGCAACGATAACAACCAAGTTTAGGACGCAGGAAATCTGATTGCCCAGATCTAGTTAAAGGAAAAATATCCAATTTAACAACCGTGTCAGCAATACTTTTACCCCTAGTATAGCTAGGGAGTAATTTAGAACCTGCCCGTGCCGGTAAGGATTTGTCTGTACTTATCATTGGCCAAAGCTGTTTGGCCTTCCTTACCAGAGGAGTGGTAGCTGTCGTATATTTATTGACCCACGGGATTCTAGTGATGTCTTTATTCTGCACTCGTGTTGAAGCAGTGCTGTTCAATAGGGATTCCCTGGTCTGTCTAAGCGCTTTGGCCTTATTGGCCAAAAGCTCTGAATGTGGATATCCCCGCTCTTCAAATTTAATTATCATTTGATCCATGGTATTTACTGTCAGTGTGGGATCAGAGATAATACGCCTGGCTCGTAATAACTGAGAATACGGGAGACCCTTTCGTGTGGACAGAGGGTGAAAGCTCGCATGATGCATCACAGAGTTTCTATCTGTGGGTTTGACATAAAGGTTGGTCTGTAAAACACCATCAACTAAAGAAATGGCCACATCTAAAAAGTGTATGGTATGGGATGAAGTCTGATAAGTAAATTTCACAACACTTTCAGAAGCATTATGGTCATCCAAAAGTTTAGATAATGATGGGGCAGGCCCTTTCCAAAAGATTAAGAGATCATCTATGTACCTCTTGTAGAAGCACACAGATGACCCTAGTAAATTATCAAGCAATTGGGTTTCCACTTGATACATGTAGGCATTCGCGTACGATGGGGCCACTGGGGACCCCATCGCACAGCCTGTTAGCTGTAAAAAAATACAACCATTAAATGAAAAATAATTACGAGTCAAAACTAAAGTTAACAGTTGTAGAAATACTTCAATAGGGGGACCCAAGTATAAAGGATTATTATTGATTAACTTCCGTACTGCCTCCACACCTGCTTCATGTGGAATGCAGGTGTAGAGGCTAGTAACGTCTGCACTACATAACTGTACTTGTTCTGAAGGGATAATCAACCGTTGTAAATGCTCCAATAGAGCTGTGGTATCCTTCAGATACGAAGGGACTGCCTGAATGCATGGATTGAGAAAAGCATCCAAAAAAATAGAAATAGGGTGATATAATGATTTTCTGGCCGACACTATAGGTCGGCCCGGTGGATTAGACAAAGATTTGTGTACTTTGGGTACTGTGTAAAATAAAGGTAGGGTACTGTACTGTCATGACCTTTACCTGTTCACTAGATAATGCACCCGTGCTTACACAATGTGCCAAGAACAAATCTAATTCTGTTTTATACTGTATAGTAGGATCAAATGTTAAACTCTTATATGTGGTAGTATCAGAGAGTAGACGATTGCCCTCTGCCACATATACTGGTAGGTCCTGTATAACTACAGATCCCCCTTTATCTGCTTCCCTGATAATCAGGTCAGTCCTGGTGGATAAGTCCTTCAGAGCGCTCCGTTCCTCATTTGTGAGATTAGGATGACATGTAATGGTGGAAGTCTGTTGATATGACTGTTCCAACATCCTCGAGAAAGTCCTAATGGATGGATTGTTCGTATTAGGATCAAATTTGGATTTTGGAGCCACATTTCTT
Organism: Pseudophryne corroboree; assembly: GCF_028390025.1. Taxonomy (NCBI): domain Eukaryota; kingdom Metazoa; phylum Chordata; class Amphibia; order Anura; family Myobatrachidae; genus Pseudophryne; species Pseudophryne corroboree. The sequence continues at coordinate 594,897,597 of NC_086444.1, forward strand.
AATTTTGCTGGAATATTGGTGTCATGTTTAGGCCCCTCGGCAATTCCAAAATGTTCTTTGAGACGTAAAGTCCTGTTGAACTTATAATTTTCCACTAGTGCGGTGAAGTCATCCGGCTTGGTGGTTGGCACAAATGATAACCCTCGCGATAAAACTCTTTGTTCTGTTGAAGTAAGTGGAGTCGAGGATAAGTTTATAACTAAATCCGTCAGCGGCGTGGTGGTCGACGTACGTTGGATCCTTTTGTTCTGCCCCGACCGCCTCGTCCTCGTCCGGGGGCGGGGCGATGTCCCGACCGGGTAGCCACCCCTAAAGGGTACGTTGCTGTATTAGATGTGGAGGGGGTGCTAGGTTGTTCGGTTTCGCTCACAGATGTGCTGGAGCCAGATTGCTCAAACGGATGATTTCTCTGTCGATACCTCCTAAAGTGTGTCGGTCGCTGTTGAGATGGGTTGGTGTTACTGAGCCAAGAGTAGACTCTTCTTTGTTGATAATCAGATTGAACTTTTTGCAATTTTTCTTTCTTGTATTTAATCAAGTTGCTCCTATACTGTTCCATATGGACCTGAATCTTGTCAAGCCAATTAGTGGTGGAGTCGGCTGATAAAGTTGACTTGTGAGCACTCTCGAATGTGGTGAGTTGCTCTTTAATCTGTGTCAATTCGCGTGTCGACTCTTCTATTACCAGCAACATTAAGTCCATGGAGCACTTATTTAAAATTGCCACCCATCGTCTGCAAAAGGGTATACTATATCGGCCTATCGTGGGGGTATTTTTTATTCTAAATCCCCTCGATATTTGATTAGTGCGGTAATAGTCCGATAATGTAATACCATGATATGTAAAGTCACACTCTCGCTGTTTCAATTTAAGCCATTGACGGTATAATTCTTCTGTAGTAGAAATTGGAGGGTCATCATCTAATTTTTGCTTAATAAGAATTGCTTGAGCCTCTGCGTCAGAGTAACTGTATCGTTCCTTGGCGTCAAGTTGCGCCAATTCCCAAGCTGCTTCAATATCCGAATCCGGTGCTGACAGGTTAGCCCAATATGGGTTGAATATACTGGATGATCAAACAGCGTTGATCAGAGGATCAAAACCCCACACCAGTGAAGGAAAAAATCAATAAAATCACTGTATAAAACTGTGACAAAGATTCAATGTTCCCTGGATATATGTATGAAAAGAGTAAGTTAATGAATATCCCGTTGGTGCCTTATCCAGAATATTTTCCATAACACTTTGCCTGCATGGCAGCGTGCTGGTTATCCCATATAGACAGCGGTGTGGGGATCGGCACTCTGAAATAGGGGTACTAGGAATACTTGCTGTGGTGCCCTCTGTGATCCTGTGTGGGATCCAATATGATGAGTAGAAAAAGCAGCGGCACTCAGCAGTCAGAAGTAAATGATGAGAAACAACTTTTAATCACGTCCTACGGCGTTTCGGGGAACAAGCCCCGTCTTCAGGGACAGACAATATAACAATACAAGTGTACATACAACATATATATACCCGTGCTGAACAATTAATCATGAACAGGATTCATCTCACCTGTCATCTCACCTGTCAGACGCCGCCACCGCCGCCGCGTCCGGACTCAGTTTTATACAGTGATTTTATTGATTTTTTCCTTCACTGGTGTGGGGTTTTGATCCTCTGATCAACGCTGTTTGATCATCCAGTATATTCAACCCATATTGGGCTAACATGTCAGCACCGGATTCGGATATTGAAGCAGCTTGGGAATTGGCGCAACTTGACGCCAAGGAACGATACAGTTACTCTGACGCAGAGGCTCAAGCAATTCTTATTAAGCAAAAATTAGATGATGACCCTCCAATTTCTACTACAGAAGAATTATACCGTCAATGGCTTAAATTGAAACAGCGAGAGTGTGACTTTACATATCATGGTATTACATTATCGGACTATTACCGCACTAATCAAATACCGAGGGGATTTAGAATAAAAAATACCCCCACGATAGGCCGATATAGTATACCCTTTTGCAGACGATGGGTGGCAATTTTAAATAAGTGCTCCATGGACTTAATGTTGCTGGTAATAGAAGAGTCGACACGCGAATTGACACAGATTAAAGAGCAACTCACCACATTCGAGAGTGCTCACAAGTCAACTTTATCAGCCGACTCCACCACTAATTGGCTTGACAAGATTCAGGTCCATATGGAACAGTATAGGAGCAACTTGATTAAATACAAGAAAGAAAAATTGCAAAAAGTTCAATCTGATTATCAACAAAGAAGAGTCTACTCTTGGCTCAGTAACACCAACCCATCTCAACAGCGACCGACACACTTTAGGAGGTATCGACAGAGAAATCATCCGTTTGAGCAATCTGGCTCCAGCACATCTGTGAGCGAAACCGAACAACCTAGCACCCCCTCCACATCTAATACAGCAACGTACCCTTTAGGGGTGGCTACCCGGTCGGGACATCGCCCCGCCCCCGGACGAGGACGAGGCGGTCGGGGCAGAACAAAAAAATCCAACGTACGTCGACCACCACGCCGCTGACGGATTTAGTTATAAACTTATCCTCGACTCCACTTACTTCAACAGAACAAAGAGTTTTATCGCGAGGGTTATCATTGGTGCCAACCACCAAGCCGGATGACTTCACCGCACTAGTGGAAAATTATAAGTTCAACAGGACTTTACGTCTCAAAGAACATTTTGGAATTGCCGAGGGGCCTAAACATGACACCAATATTCCAGCAAAATTAAGAAATGTGGCTCCAAGATCCAAATTTGATCCTAATACGAACAATCCATCCATTAGGACTTTCTCGAGGATGTTGGAACAGTCATATCAACAGACTTCCACCATTACATGTCATCCTAATCTTACAAATGAGAAACGGAGCGCTCTGAAGGACTTATCCACCAGGACTGACCTGATTATCAGGGAAGCAGATAAAGGGGGATCTGTAGTTATACAGGACCTACCAGTATATGTGGCAGAGGGCAATCGTCTACTCTCTGATACTACCACATATAAGAGTTTAACATTTGATCCTACTATACAGTATAAAACAGAATTAGATTTGTTCTTGGCACATTGTGTAAGCACGGGTGCATTATCTAGTGAACAGGTAAAGGTCATGACAGTACAGTACCCTACCGTACCTTTATTTTACACAGTACCCAAAGTACACAAATCTTTGTCTAATCCACCGGGCCGACCTATAGTGTCGGCCAGAAAATCATTATATCACCCTATTTCTATTTTTTTGGATGCTTTTCTCAATCCATGCATTCAGGCAGTCCCTTCGTATCTGAAGGATACCACAGCTCTATTGGAGCATTTACAACGGTTGATTATCCCTTCAGAACAAGTACAGTTATGTAGTGCAGACGTTACTAGCCTCTACACCTGCATTCCACATGAAGCAGGTGTGGAGGCAGTACGGAAGTTAATCAATAATAATCCTTTATACTTGGGTCCCCCTATTGAAGTATTTCTACAACTGTTAACTTTAGTTTTGACTCGTAATTATTTTTCATTTAATGGTCGTATTTTTTTACAGCTAACAGGCTGTGCGATGGGGTCCCCAGTGGCCCCATCGTACGCGAATGCCTACATGTATCAAGTGGAAACCCAATTGCTGGATCATTTACTAGGGTCATCTGTGTGCTTCTACAATAGGTACATAGATGATCTCTTAATCTTTTGGAAAGGGCCTGCCCCATCATTATCTAAACTTTTGGATGACCATAATGCTTCTGAAAGTGTTGTGAAATTTACTTATCAGACTTCATCCCATACCATACACTTTTTAGATGTGGCCATTTCTTTAGTTGATGGTGTTTTACAGACCAACTTTTATGTCAAACCCACAGATAGAAACTCTGTGTTGCATCATGCGAGCTTTCACCCTCTGTCCACACGAAAGGGTCTCCCGTATTCTCAGTTATTACGAGCCAGGCGTATTATCTCTGATCCCACACTGACAGTAAATACCATGGATCAAATGATAATTAAATTTGAAGAGCGGGGATATCCACATTCAGAGCTTTTGGCCAATAAGGCCAAAGCGCTTAGACAGACCAGGGAATCCCTATTGAACAGCACTGCTTCAACACGAGTGCAGAATAAAGACATCACTAGAATCCCGTGGGTCAATAAATATACGACAGCTACCACTCCTCTGGTAAGGAAGGCCAAACAGCTTTGGCCAATGATAAGTACAGACAAATCCTTACCGGCACTGGCAGGTTCTAAATTACTCCCTAGCTATACTAGGGGTAAAAGTATTGCTGACACGGTTGTTAAATTGGATATTTTTCCTTTAACCTGATCTGGGCAATCACATTTCCTGCGTCCTAAACTTGGTTGTTATCGTTGCTTAGGTTGTTCCACCTGTAACACCCTTATGACGGGTCCCAATTTCAGCCACCCACTTACGGGTAAGAAATACACTATCAGGCATAGGGTAACTTGTACGTCTACACATGTAATTTACATGTTAAAATGTTCCTGTGGATTAGCCTATATAGGCAAAACACAGAGACAATTTCGGGAACGTATGGCACTGCATCGCAGTGCCATCAAATTGGCCATTGAGAAGGGCACTAGCGATCAACCTGTAGCCCGACATTGCGTACAAGCACGACATACGGTAGCCAGCATGCGGGCCATCATAATAGATCAAGTACCATTGTCACATCGTGGAGGAGATAGGAACAAGATCCTACTGCAACGAGAAAGCAGGTGGATCTTTGTTCTCAATACCCTGTCACCACGGGGTTAAATTGAGACCATGGGTCTCCAAAGCTTCCTATGATTATAGTGTGACTTTAGTTATCCCTATTAATCTTAAATAATAGTCCAATGGTGTAGGCAATAGATTTCTTCCAAAGACACTGTAATGTTGTTTACATATTGTCCTAAATCATTAATTGACCAGTTTTAGGGGCAATGTATGTGTAGACCCTATTATAATTGAATGTTATACCACCGGATATTCACTGGCTCGTCACTGCCTAGATCAGAGGATATAAGTTTTTAACCTTTATTGTATATATACTTTTTTAATGTTTTCTGTACCAGCAGACACGCTAAGTTTGTTGTCCGCTGCACAATAACCTCACGCTTTCTTTGTTTATGTTTATTTTCAGTTGCTTAGCAACACTATTGTGACCGTCGGGATTGGCTCCCTGTCCGGCGCTGCTAACTGACGTCAGTATCCGGGGACTCGTGGACACGCTGATACCCGGACGGACGCGGCGGCGTCTGACAGGTGAGATGAATCCTGTTCATGATTAATTGTTCAGCACGGGTATATATATGTTGTATGTACACTTGTATTGTTATATTGTCTGTCCCTGAAGACGGGGCTTGTTCCCCGAAACGCCGTAGGATGTGATTAAAAGTTGTTTCTCATCATTTACTTCTGACTGCTGAGTGCCGCTGCTTTTTCTACTCATTATATATATATATATATATATATATATATACACACCCACATACTCCTGCTATTACAATTTGTTAGGAATTATATATATATATATATATATATATATATACACGATATGGCTGGGTGGCACTGGAAGAGGACTTTTCAGGTAAAGAAATTACAGAGACAGCGCTCTTACAGTAACGTTTCAGTTATATTAACTTTCGTCAGACCAACATATACAATACATTCACATACCTTTATACCTCACCAAACCTCGTGTCCCGCGTCTCCTCGGCCCGGTCTGCTGGCGGGGATAGATGACGTCATAGCACAGAGCCTGTGCAACGCGCTCACGTCCCACGCTGCGTGCCGGTTACCTTGGAGACGAAGACGCCATGCTAACATTACTTGACAGTGCAGTGCATGTGATTCATTCGTCTTTTACATCAAAGCAGTACAGTAGAAAACATCGATTTAACCAATATTCTTATATGCATACTCTCCACAAGTATAAATACTATCAATAATATATAATAACATATAGGTAGAAAGAAACAGAGAAAATATTCATAGCACATAGATCTAAGAAGCCAATTGCAGAAACCTCAGGAAAAACAATGTAGTGACAATTGTTCATTAAGGCCACCTGGAGTTATCGTGTTGAGGCGATGAATCCATCTTGCCTCACGCTGTAATAGCAATTTATTTCTGTTACCCCCACGAATATTATCGGGTTGCTGATCTATAATTTTATATTTCAAACTTGACAGATTATGTTTAAATCTAGCAAAATGGCGTGCTACTGGCTGCGTTTGACTCTCTCCCCCCAATGCCGCTCTAATTGAGGACCTATGCATGGCCATTCTTTCACGGAACTGTCGCGTCGTCTTATTGATATAGAACAACCCACAGGGACAGCGTATGTAGTAGATGACATGAGTACTTGTACATGTCAATATTTTGTCTATTTTTACAAATTTACCCGAATGTGGATGAGAGAAGCCACTCTCATCCACATTCGGGTAAATTTGTAAAAATCCCTGCTAGATTTAAACATAATCTGTCAAGTTTGAAATATAAAATTATAGATCAGCAACCCGATAATATTCGTGGGGGTAACAGAAATAAATTGCTATTACAGCGTGAGGCAAGATGGATTCATCGCCTCAACACGATAACTCCAGGTGGCCTTAATGAACAATTGTCACTACATTGTTTTTCCTGAGGTTTCTGCAATTGGCTTCTTAGATCTATGTGCTATGAATATTTTCTCTGTTTCTTTCTACCTATATGTTATTATATATTATTGATAGTATTTATACTTGTGGAGAGTATGCATATAAGAATATTGGTTAAATCGATGTTTTCTACTGTACTGCTTTGATGTAAAAGACGAATGAATCACATGCACTGCACTGTCAAGTAATGTTAACACGGCGTCTTCGTCTCCAAGGTAACCGGCACGCAGCGTGGGACGTGAGCGCGTTGCACAGGCTCTGTGCTATGACGTCATCTATCCCCGCCAGCAGACCGGGCCGAGGAGACGCGGGACACGAGGTTTGGTGAGGTATAAAGGTATGTGAATGTATTGTATATGTTGGTCTGACGAAAGTTAATATAACTGAAACGTTACTGTAAGAGCGCTGTCTCTGTAATTTCTTTACCTGAAAAGTCCTCTTCGAGTACCACCCAGCCATATCGGATACATTTGCATGCAGCAAGGGAGGGCACCGGGGCAGATGCAAAGCCTACATGAGTGCCGGTTACACCACGAACATATATATATATATATATATATATATATACAAACAAACAAACACATACATCTCCAAGAGTTTAGACTATGAATGTTAGTATCTCAGATTTCTAAATGTCTGGTTTGTATTTTTGTTAGCTATTGCTAATTGAGTTTCTATCAGCCTGGGTTTCTGGGTATTGTTTCTTTGTTTGTTTTGTCTTCAGGTGAGACAATGACAATCCAGTTCTTATTGCTTTAAATAGAAACTCGGCTACCCTAGTAAATAAAGGTGTTTGCCTTCTTCATAGAATTTCAAAGCTTAGTGTAAATAAGACCATTGTGTTTTAGTCTCTGGGAGTTTTAATTTATGTGTGACCGATCTTCATGCTATTTAGAAAAGGAAGCAGACAGTGTAGGATTTATGCAATATATAGATTAGATTTATGATATGTCTTTGTGGCTTTTCCATGCGAGTACAAATTCCACTGTAATTACTCATACCACGCTCTAATGCGCAGGACCGCGGGAGCGACCATACGCAATTTGCGAATATGTGCACGCACAGCCGAATACGTACGCACACGGAGGCCATCTATGTGGTGTTTGTACGTAATGTGTGTGTTGTAATATTTTCTGACTTCGACAGTTCACAGGCCGCTACCATGGCAGTATCAGCTAGGCGGGTGTTGTGGATTTGCCAGTGGAACGCGGATGCAGATTCCAAAGGAAACATGGAGGCTCTCCCATATAAAGGTGAGGCCTTATTTGGCGATGGCCTGGATGCGTTAGTCTCGGTGGCTACCGCAGGTAAGTCGACATTTTTGCCCTCTGCGCCTGCACAGGCAAAGAAGACCTATCACCCGCAAATGCAGTCCTTTCGGCCCAATAAATACAAAAAGATGAGAGGTTCCCCCTTCTTTGCAGGTAGGGGAAGGGGAAAGAAGCCCACAGCGGCTCCAGGTTCCCAAGAGCAGAAGTCTACCCCTACTTCTGGCAAATCCTCAGCATGACGCTGGAGCTCCCTCGCGGGAGGCCGCTCGGGTGGAGGCACGTCTCAGACTCTTCAGCCAGGATTGGATTCTGTCTGGCCTGGATCCCTGGGTGTTGCAAATAGTATCCCAGGAGTACAAGCTGGAGTTTCAAGACGTTCCCCCATGCCGATTTTTCAAATCAACCTTGCCAGTTTCTCCATCAGAAAGAAAAGCAGGAACAGCCGCAATCCAAAAATTATGTCAAGACCAGGTCATAGTCCTGGTACCATTGTCACAACAAGGGAGGGGTTTTTATTCAAGCCTCTTTGTGGTTCCGAAGCCGGACGGCTCGGTCAGACCGATCCTAAATCTAAAGGATCTGAATTGTTACTTAAAAAGGTTCAAGTTCAAGATGGAATCACTTCGGGCAGTGATTGCCAGTCTGGAGGAGGGCGACTACTTGGTGTCGGTGGACATAAAGGATGCTTACCTGCATGTTCCCATTTATCCTCCTCACCAGGCTTATCTGAGATTTGCGGTTCAGGATTGCCATTACCAATTTCAGACGTTACCTTTCGGTCTCTCCACGGCGCCGAGGGTATTCACCAAGGTGATGGCGGAGATGATGGTTCTCCTGCGTCAGAAAGGAGTCAATGTAATTCCTTATCTGGACGACCTCCTGATAAAGGTGAGATCCAGAGAGCAGTTGTTACAAAACATATCACTCTCTCTGTCAATACTCCAACAACACGGGTGGATCATAAATTACCCAAAGTCACAGTTGGAACCGACGACAAGGTTGTCTTTCCTTGGGATGATTCTGGGCACAGAAGTTCAGAGAGTATTTCTTCCGGTGGAAAAGGCTCTGGAAATCCAGAAAATGGTAAAACAGATATTGAAACCATCCAGTGTGTCGATCCATCAGTGCATTCGGTTGTTGGGGAAGATGGTGGTGGCCTACGAGGCCATACAGTTTGGCAGGTTCCATGCCAGAGTATTCCAGTGGGACCTGTTGGACAAGTGGTCGGGGTCACACCTACACATGCACAGAAAGATAATCCTGTCGTCAAAAACCAGGATTTCACTCCTGTGGTGGTTACACAGCTCTCACCTACTAGAGGGACGCAGGTTCGGGATTCAGGACTGGGTCCTGGTAACCATGGATGCAAGTCTCCGAGGCTGGGGAGAAGTCTCTCAGGGAGAAAACTTCCAGGGACGTTGGTCACAACAGGAAGCCTGCCTTCACATAAACGTTCTGGAGCTAAGAGCCATTAACAAAGGCCTTCAACAAGCGGTACATCTTCTTCAAGACCTTCCCGTTCAGATCCAGGCGGACAATGTAACAGCAGTTGCATACATAAACAGGCAGGGCGGAATGAAAAGCAGAACGGCAATGGCAGAGGCGACAAAAATCCTCTGCTGGGCAGAAAAACATCTACAAGCTCTGTCGGCAATATTCATTCCGGGAGTAGACAACTGGGAAGCAGACTTCCTCAGCAGACACGATCTCCATCCAGGAGAGTGGGGCCTCCACCAAGAAGTCTTCGCAGAGGTGACAAGTCTTTGGGGAGTTCCTCAAATAGACATGATGGCGTCTCGTCTCAACAAGAAGCTTCGGAGATACTGTCCAGGTCGAGAGACCCTCAAGCAGTAGCAGTGGATGCACTGATGACCCAGTGGGTGTTTCCGTCAGTGTATGTCTTCCCTCCACTTCCGCTGATCCCAAAAGTACTCAGGATCATAAAAAAAACAAGGGTTCGAGCAATCTTTATTGCCCCAGACTGGCCAAGGAGGGCTTGGTACCTAGATCTTCAGCAGTTACTCATAGGAGATCCTCGGCCTCTTCCTCCTCGAGAGGACCTGCTGCAGCAGGGGCCATGTGTGTACCAAGACTTACCGCGACTACGTTTGACGGCATGGCTGTTGAGCGCCGTATCCTAGCCAGGAAGGGTATTCCCAAGGAGGTCATCCCCACCCTTATTCATGCCAGAAAGGGAGTAACGTTGAAACATTACCACCGTATTTGGAGAAAATATGTATCTTGGTGTGAATCCAAGAAAGCTCCTACAGAAGAGTTTCACTTAGGACGTTTTCTCCATTTTTTGCAGGATGGTGTGGAGGCGGGCCTCCGATTGGCATCAATCAAGGTCCAGATTCCGGCCTTGTCAGTGTTCTTCCAGATACAATTGGCCTCTCTTCCAGAGGTTCAGACCTTTGTGAAAGGGGTTCTGCACATCCAGCCTCCATTTGTGCCTCCAGTGGCACCATGGGACCTTAACGTGGTATTGCGGTTCCTTCAATCGGATTGGTTTGAGCCTCTACAAAGATAGAGCTGAAATTTCTCACTTGGAAAGTGGTGATGCTCTTGGCTTTGGCATCTGCAAGGCGGGTGTCTGAATTGGGGGCCTTGTCTCACAAGAGCCCTTACCTGATCTTCCATGAAGATAGGGCAGAGTTGAGGACTCGTCAACATTTTCTTCCGAAGGTGGTTTCATCTTTCCACATAAACCAACCTATTGTAGTGCCAGTAGTTACTGACACATTCACTGATTCAAAATCTCTAGATGTGGTTAGAGCTTTGAAAATCTATGTTGCTAGAACGGCTCATATACAGAAAACAGAGACTCTATTTGTCCTGTATGATCACAACAAGATTGGCTGTCCTGCTTCCAAGCAGACTATTGCACGTTGGATTAGAAATACGATTCAGCAAGCTCATACTATGGCTGGATTGCCGTTACTGACGTCGGTAAAGGCCCACTCCACTAGGAAGGTGGGCTCATCCTGGCCGGCTGCCCGGGGGGTCTCGGCATTACAACTTTGCCGAGCAGCTACTTGGTCAGGGTCAAACACATTTGCTAAATTCTACAAGTTTGACACCTTGGCCGATGAGGACCTCAAGTTTGGTCAATCGGTGCTGCAGGGTCATCCACACTCTCCCGCCCGTACTGGAGCTTTGGTATAGACTCCATGGTCTTGATGTCGTCCCCAGCATCCTCTAGGACGTATGAGAAAATAGGATTTTGATAACCTACCGGTAAATCCTTTTCTCCTAGTCCGTAGAGGATGCTGGGCGCCCGTCCCAGTGCGTACTTTAAATGCAGATTAGCTATTAGAATTACACAAGTTGTGTTATCTTGGTTTCAGCATGTTGCTGCATTTGGTTCATGCCTGTTGGCGTGTGTTATGTTGAATGCCATGTGTATGGCATGGTTGAGGGTGTGAGTTGGTAGATATCTCACCACTAGTTAAGTTATTCCTTTCCTCGAAATGTCAGTCATCCTGGGCAGAGTTCCTACAACTGAGGTCTGGAGGAGGGGCATAGAGGGAGGAGCCAGTTCACACCCAATGAAAAGTCTTTAGAGTGCCCATGTCTCCTGCGGATCCTGTCTACCCCATGGTCTTGATGTCGTCCCCAGCATCCTCTACTGACTAGGAGAAAAGGATTTAACGGTAGGTTATCAAAATCCTATTTTTTCTCTCTCAGGGGCTGTTGTAAGGCCAGCTATGGCTTCAGCCTGGATGGCGAAAGCAATGGTAGAATGGGCGGAGGAACTAGAGAATGGCCTCTCTGCTTCTACCAGGGAGCAGGAGTCTCATCTAGGCCGTATAAAACAAGCTGCGCAATATTTGGAAGAAGCAGCAATTGATATAGGTACGATTGCTTCTAAAGCATCAGACTTGAAGGTAGCCGCTCGTATAGCAATTTGGCTACGTACTTGGAAAGCGGATGCAGAATCAAAAAAAAAGTTTTGGAAGCTCTGCCTTTCGCTGGTGATATTCTGTTTGGAAAACAATTGACAGATATTCTAGAATCGGAAGCTGAATCCAAGAAGGTCAGGTTTCCGGCTAGTTATAACCCTAAGCCTAGGGGTTTGAAATTTCTGCCATTTCGATGGCAAGGCAGTGCAAAAGGGAAATGGGCCAATAGACGGCCAGCTTCCAAACCAGAACAGAAGCCATCAGTCTGAGGGTGCGGGCCTCCGCCTGGAGGACTCCAGGGTTGGGGGCCGACTCCTTCACTTTGCACACATATGGCATCAGTAGACGACAAATGCTTGGGTGCAGAAGGTGGTATCTCTCGGTTATGTTTTCCCTTTCAAGAGGCAGCCTCATCAAAGTTTTTTTTGCACCAGCCCGTCTCGTATAGAGTCGAAGGCCAACGCCCTGCAAGAAGCAGTTCAGAAATTGCTTCAGTCTGGGGTAATTATCCCAGTTCCCCACACACAACGGGGACAGGGTTTTTACTCCAATCTATTTTTGATTCAGAAGCCAAATGGGTCATTCTGACCAATTCTCAATCTCAAAATGTTAAACAAATACATTTGGGTTCCAATGTTCCACATGGAAACGTTCCGTTCCATAGTTTTGGCTATGGAACCAGCAAATTACATAGTATCTTTGGATATACAGGATGCTTACCTATTATTATTATTATTATTACATTTTATTTATAAGGCGCCACATGTGTTTCGCAGCGCCGTACAAAGGACAGTACAGGGGACAAAACATTGCATTACAGTAAATAAATAACAGAAATAGAGTACAGGTAACAGAGCACCACACGTTCTCAAGACATAGTACAGCTAAGATGTAAGTATTGAGGGAGTGATCATCGTACTACTAGGGGCTGGTGGTCATAGATGGAGATGAGCCTTTACTAGCAGGATAAAGATGGTCGTTGAGTAGGGGAGAGCTGTGAGTGAAATGTGTTGAGACGAGGGATTAGATAACAAGAGGAAAGAGGGCCCTGCTCTGAAGAGCTAACAATCTATTGGGGAGGGGCGACAGACAGATGACAAGAGGTGCAGGCAAGTGGGAGGTAGCCTGATGGCAGTATGCAAGCAAAGCTGAGATGTTCACGGCATGAGGCAGGGGGGGTGGAGGCGCGGCTTCAGCTCTGGGTTATGCATCAGAAGGGTACGCTTTGATGAATAGGTGGGTTTTTAGTGCCCGTTTGAAGCTTTGCAAGGTCGGGGAGAGTCTAATGGAGCGGGGGAGTGCGTTCCACTGAAGGGGTGCAGCACGGGCAAAATCCTGAACTCGTGCATGGGAAGCAGTAACCAGGGCGGTGGAGAGGCGACGGTCATTAGTCGACCGTAGGGGGCGGGAGGGAGTATGAAGGGAAAGGAGGTTGGAGATGTAGGGAGCAGTGGAAATAGAGATGGCTTTGTATGTAAGGGTGAGGAGTTTGAAGAGGATTCTGTAGGGGAATGGGAGCCAGTGTAGATTTTGTTGAAGGGGAGTGGCAGATGTGGTGCGGCGTGAGAGGAAGATAAGCCTAGCTGCGGAGTTCAGGACAGATTGGAGGGGAGCAAGCGAGGCCAGTGAGGAGGACATTGCAGTAGTCAAGACGTGAGATGACCAGTGAGTGGATGATGAGTTTAGTTGCACTCTGGGAGAGATATGGCCTGATACGAGCAATGTTGCGTAGCTGGAAACGACAGGATTGTGCCAGAGCTTGGATGTGGGGTGCAAAGGAGAGGGAGGAGTCAAGAGTGACGCCCAGGCAGCGGAGTTGGGGAACGGGGGAGATGGTGGTGTTGTCAACAATGATGGAGATATTGGTCGGGGGTGTTGCTCTGGATGGGGGGAAGATGATGAGTTCCGTTTTGTCCATGTTTAGCTTTAGAGAGCGTTCAGACATCCAGGAGGAGATTGCAGAGAGGCAGCGCGATACCTGAGAGAGGACAGAGGGGGACAGATCAGGAGATGAGAGGTAGAGTTGTGTGTCATCAGCATAGAGGTGGTATTGAAGGCCAAATGAGTTAATGAGCGCACCCAGGGAAGAGGTATACAGGGAGAACAGAAGGGGTCCAAGGACAGAACCCTGAGGGACACCAACAGGAAGGATGGAAGGGTGTGAGGTGGTGCTTGAGGCAGACACAGAGAAGGAGCGGTTAGTGAGGTAAGAAGAAAACCAGTCAAGGACAGTGCTAGAGAGGCCAGCGTTTTGGAGTGTGCCGAGGAGAAGAGGATGATCTACGGTATCAAAGGCAGCAGAGAGGTCCAGAAGGATGAGCAGAGAGAAGTGGCCCCTGGATTTGGCCGAAAGCAGGTCATTGCTGACTTTCACCAGGGCAGTCTCAGTTGAGTGGAGTGGGCGAAAGCCAGATTGTAGTGGATCGAGGATGGAGTTGTCAGAGAGGAAGCTTGTGAGACGGCTGTAGACTAGTCGTTCAAGTAATTTGGAGGCGAAAGGGAGAAGAGAGATGGGGCGGTAGTTAGTGGGTGATGAGGGGTCGAGGTTGGGTTTTTTGAGAATAGGTGAGACCAGAGCATGTTTGAATGGTGAGGGGAAGATGCCGGTGGAGAGGGACAGGTTAAAGAGGTGAGCAAGGTGGGAGCAGGCAGTGGGGGAGAGGGAGCGGAGAAGACGGGAGGGGAGGGGGTCCAGGGGGCAGGTGGTGGGGGGGGGAGGATAAGATGAGGGAGTGGACTTCCTTTTCTGAAGTCGGATGGAAGGAGGACAGGGTGGGATAGATGGAGGGGAGGGATAGAGGGGGCAGGGGGGTAGCAGAGGGGTGACGGCGGGAGATGTCGTGTCGAATATCCTCAATTTTGGAGATGAAGAAGGAGGCAAAGTCAGTGGCAGTGAGGGAGGATGGGAGGGGAGGAGGAGGGGGGCGAAGGAGAGTGTTGAAAGTTTCAAAGAGACAGCGTGGACAGGAGGACTGAGAAGAGATGAGTGCTTGGAAAAAGGATTGCTTGGCGAGGGAAAGAGCAGAGCTGTAGGAGGAGAGAATAAACTTGAAATGGAGAAAGTCCGCCAGAGAGCGAGATCTCCTCCAGGAGCGTTCAGCGGAGCGTGAGCATTTTTGTAAGAAACGTGTTAGTTTGGTGTGCCAGGGTTGGGGTTTGGAGCGGCGGAGGGGGACAGAGGAGAGGGGGGCCACAGAGTCGAGAGCAGTGGTTAGGGAAGAGTTATAGAAGGTGGCTGCCTGGTTGGGACAAGTCATAGTGGAAAGAGGAGAGAGGAAAGTCTCGAGGGAGGATATGAAAGTGGGGTTGAGAGACCCAAGATTGCGTCTGGTGGTGGTGGGTCTGGGCGTGGAGAGGAG
The DNA here is from genome assembly GCF_028390025.1 of Pseudophryne corroboree. NCBI lineage: Eukaryota > Metazoa > Chordata > Amphibia > Anura > Myobatrachidae > Pseudophryne > Pseudophryne corroboree. Next base: position 594,912,794 of record NC_086444.1, read on the forward strand.
GATGGAGGATGAGAGGGTGAAAGAAAGCAGATGGTGGTCAGAGAGAGGGAAGGGAGAGTTTGAGAAATCAGAGAGATCACATCGGTGGGTGAAGACAAGGTCGAGGGAGTGGCCGAGATTGTGAGTAGCGGTGGAGGTCCATTGAGAAAGTCCAAAGGAGGTGGAAAGGGCGAGAAATTTAGTGGAAGCGGCATTAGTGATGTCAATAGGGATGTTAAAGTCTCCGAGGATGACAGAGGGGAGGTCAGAGGAGAGAAAGTGGGGAAGCCAGGCAGCAAAGTTGTCAAGGAAAGGTGAACAGTGGCCAGGGGGGGCGGTAGATCACCGCCACAAGGAGGTGAATGGGGTAGAAGAGGCGGATAGTGTGGACCTCAAAGGTGGAGAAGGTGAGAGAGGGCTCAGGTGGGATGACACGAAAGGTGCAGTTAGGGGAGAGAAGGACGCCCACGCCTCCACCCTGGCGACCATCAGTTCTGACTGTGTGGGTGAAGAAGAGGCCTCCGTAGGAGAGGGCAGCAGGGGAGGTGGTGTCAGAGGAGGAGAGCCAGGTTTCAGTGATGGCGAGAAGGTGAAAAGAGTGGGAGATGAAGAGGTCATGGATAGTTGGCAGCTTGTTGCAGATTGATCTAGCATTCCAGAGTGCACAGGAGAAAGGAAGGGAGGGGACAGGGGAGATAGGGATAAGGTTGGCTGGGTTCTGAGTGTTTGTGGGTGATTTTGAATTTGGGGGGTGAGACCTTGCAGTGACGATTGGTATGTGACAGGATTGAGGAGCCATAATTTGGTACAGTAGTGTTAAGGGGAATAGAATGGTGTGCTCATGGCACGATCCCATCAGTGTTACCTCAGGTTGGCCATCCTCCAGCAACATTTTCAGTTTCAGGCTTTGCCCTTTGGTCTAGCGACAGCCCCCAGGGTATTTACCAAAATTATGGTGGTTATGGCAGCTTATCTCCGCAAACGGGATAAGAACTTTTTCATACCTCGACGATCTTTTAATCCTGGCACAATCCCAGGAATTACTCTTGAGCCATCTCTAACAGACGATAGTCTGTCTACAAGGATACGGATGGCTCATAAATTGGGAAAAATCGTCTCTGAATCCGTCACAACGATGGTTCATTTGGGGGCCATATTGGATTCAAGTCTACAAAGAATAATTTTACCTTGGAAAAAGATATCTAAGGTGCAAGAATGACTCAGGAGTTGTTGCACAATATCAGTCCATGCAGCAATGCGACTGATGGGTCTGATGGTGTCCACATTCGACATGGTGGAATATGCACAATTCCACTCCAGACCTCTACAACACCTCATTCTGACCAGATGGAACGGAAGACATCAGACAATAAAAAGACAGATGATAAAGCTTCCAGTAAACGTAAAAAGGTCACTAACCTTGTGACTTCAGACGGACCATCTAGACAAGGGGAGACCCTTTTGGATAAAAGATTGGCAAGTCCTGACAACAGATGCCAGTCTTCAGGGCTGGGGAGCGGTGTTCGAAAGTTTCTGGTTCCAGGGAAAATGGACCATAAGGGAAAGTTGCCTGCCAATAAATCTGTTGGAAATAAGGGCCATATATATATGGCTCTGGTTCAGGCAAAGGACATTCTGCAAGGAAGACCAGTCCAGATCCGCTCAGACAATGCAACAGCAGTAGCGTACCTCAATCATCAGGGAGAAACTCACAGCAAAAGGTTAATGGAGGAAGTAACTCACATACTAAGATGGGCAGAACTCCATCTTCCGGCATTGTCCGCAGTGTTTGTTCCAGGAGTACTGAACTGGGAAGCGGACTTTCTTAGTCGACACACCATTCAGGAAACCAGATGGGCGTTACACCCGGAAGTATTTCAGACTCTAGTAAACACATGGGGTCTTCCAGAGTTAGGTCTCATGGCGTCCCATCTGAACAACAAAGTTCCGACATATGGGTCAAAAACAAAGGATCCCGGGGCGATCCTTGTAGACGCACTGTCAGAGAAATGGGAATTTCATCTGGCATATCTGTTTCCTCCAATCTTCTTGTTACCCAGGGTGGTGAGGAAAATAAAGCAAGCAAAGGAGTGGCTATAATTCTAATAGCTCCAGCTTGGCCCAGAAGGCATTGGTACACAGATCTACTAAGGATGTCCGTGGAAGCTCCAATACTGCTCCCTCAACATCCAGATCTACATTCCTTACAGGGAGCATCTCTCAAGCAATTGGTGAGGGAGCCCACTCGCAAAGACTCAATATTAGATCTAATTCTTACAAATGGTGATAGGATATCTGATATATATGTGGGTGAGCACCTGGGATCCAGTGATCATCAAGCAGTATGGTTTAGTATAAAGACAGGATCAAACTCCTGTCACACAAAAACAAAAGGTGTTGGATTTTAGAAATGCTGACTTTGCAAAAATGGGGAGATGTGTAAGTGAATTATTGGCAGACTGGAGGAACTTGGAAGGAGTGCAGGAAAGGTGGAAAAAAACTGAAGAGTGCAATACTAAGTGCAACAGACCTTTGTATCAAAATGGTTAGGAAAAGCACCAGGAAAAGGAAGCCAGTGTGGTTCACAAAAGTAGTATCAACTAGTGTGAAAGCAAAAAAGATGGCTTTTAGGAAATACAAACAGACTCAAAATAATAACGACAAAGAGGTGTATCTGGACAGACGGAAGGATGCTAAGAAAGTGATCAGACGTGCAAAGGCAGAAGCGGAGGAGAAAATGGCTCAGTCAGTAGATAAAGGGGGCAAAACTTTTTTTAAAAGGAGAAAATCAAATGGAGGAATAATAAGATTTAAGACAGAGAGTGAGCATTTTGGTGGAGGGAGACAAGGCAATATCAGATCACCTAAATAATTATTTTTGCTCAGTATTTACTACAGAAGAAGGGATGGGGCCACAGTTAAGTTGCAAGGACATTCATAAAAATAAGGTAGATGAAAATACATTTACAGAGGAGAAGGTCCTAACAGAACTTTAAAAACTAAAAGTGGATAAATCAATGGGACCAGATGGGATACACCCAAGGATACTCAAAGAGCTAAAAGATGTGCTGGTTACACCTTTAACAGAATTATTTAACCAGTCACTAAATACAGGTGCTATTCCAGAGGACTGGAAAAGAGCAAATGTAGTTCCACTGCACAAAAGTGGAAGCAAGGAAGAAGCAAGTAACTACAGACCAGTAAGCCTTACATCAGTAGTAGGGAAAGTAATGGAAAAACTATTAAAAGAAAGAGTAGTGGAATATCTTAAATCAAACAACTTACAGGATCCAAAACAGCATGGATTTACTGGTGGGAGATCATGCCAAACAAATCTTATTGACTTTTTTGATTCTGTGATGAAAATAATAGATCAAGGGGGAGCTGTAGATGTAGCATATCTAGACTTTAGTAAGGCATTTGACACTGTCCCACATCGCAGACTGCTAAATAAACTTGAAAGCCTGGGGGTGGATTCTAAATCAGTTAAATGGATAAGAACATGGTTGCAGGATAGGAAACAGACAGTCGTAGTTAATGGAGTGCAATCTATGGAGGGAAATGTTACCAGTGGAGTACCCCAGGGATCTGTACTTGGTCCAGTTCTCTTTAATATCTTTGTTGGTTACATTGCAGATGGTATTGAAGGGAATATATGCCTTTTTGCAGATGATACAAAGATATGCAACAGGGTAGACACACCGGGAGGGGTCAAACAAATGATTAATGACCTAGGTAGGCTTGAGAAATGGTCAAGAACGTGGCAACTACAGTTTAATGCTAAAAAATGCAAAATCATGCACTTGGGTCTCAAAAACCCAAAGGCTAAGTATAGTATCAAGGGTACTATAATGGAAACTACTGAGGAGGAAAGAGACTTAGGAGTCACTATTTTAAGTGACTTGAAGGCAGGAAAGCAATGCAACAAAGCAATGAGAAAGGCAAGTCAGATGCTTGGTTGCATAGGGAGAGGAATCAGTAGCAGGAAAAAAGAAGTGATAATGCCACTGTATAGGTCATTGGTACGGCCTCATCTGGAATACTGTGTCCAGTTCTGGAGACCCTATCTCCAGAAGGATATAAATACATTAGAGAGTGTACAAAGAAGGGCAACTAAAATGGTGCATGGCCTACATCCAGAGGTGTATCTAGGGGTCCTGGCGCCCCTGGCAAAGTAAGGTACTGCCCCTCCCTCCCCCCCTTCCCATTTGAAATAGGGAAGGTGCATGTACTAGAGATGAGCGCCGGAAATTTTTCGGGTTTTGTGTTTTGGTTTTGGGTTCGGTTCCGCGGCCGTGTTTTGGGTTCGACCGCGTTTTGGCAGAACCTCACCGAATTTTTTTTGTCGGATTCGGGTGTGTTTTGGATTCGGGTGTTTTTTTCAAAAAACCCTAAAAAATAGCTTAAATCATAGAATTTGGGGGTCATTTTGATCCCAAAGTATTATTAACCTCAAAAACCATAATTTCCACTCATTTTCAGTCTATTCTGAATACCTCACACCTCACAATATTATTTTTAGTCCTAAAATTTGCACCGAGGTCGCTGTGTGAGTAAGATAAGCGACCCTAGTGGCCGACACAAACACCGGGCCCATCTAGGAGTGGCACTGCAGTGTCACGCAGGATGGCCCTTCCAAAAAACCCTCCCCAAACAGCACATGACGCAAAGAAAAAAAGAGGCGCAATGAGGTAGCTGACTGTGTGAGTAAGATAAGCGACCCTAGTGGCCGACACAAACACCGGGCCCATCTAGGAGTGGCACTGCAGTGTCACGCAGGATGGCCCTTCCAAAAAACCCTCCCCAAACAGCACATGACGCAAAGAAAAAAAGAGGCGCAATGAGGTAGCTGACTGTGTGAGTAAGATAAGCGACCCTAGTGGCCGACACAAACACCGGGCCCATCTAGGAGTGGCACTGCAGTGTGACGCAGGATGGCCCTTCCAAAAAACCCTCCCCAAACAGCACATGACGCAAAGAAAAAAAGAGGCGCAATGAGGTAGCTGACTGTGTGAGTAAGATAAGCGACCCTAGTGGCCGACACAAACACCGGGCCCATCTAGGAGTGGCACTGCAGTGTCACGCAGGATGGCCCTTCCAAAAAACCCTCCCCAAACAGCACATGACGCAAAGAAAAAAAGAGGCGCAATGAGGTAGCTGACTGTGTGAGTAAGATAAGCGACCCTAGTGGCCGACACAAACACCGGGCCCATCTAGGAGTGGCACTGCAGTGTCACGCAGGATGGCCCTTCCAAAAAACCCTCCCCAAACAGCACATGACGCAAAGAAAAAAAGAGGCGCAATGAGGTAGCTGACTGTGTGAGTAAGATAAGCGACCCTAGTGGCCGACACAAACACCGGGCCCATCTAGGAGTGGCACTGCAGTGTCACGCAGGATGGCCCTTTCAAAAAACCCTCCCCAAACAGCACATGACACAAAGAAAAAAAGAGGCGCAATGAGGTAGCTGACTGTGTGAGTAAGATAAGCGACCCTAGTGGCCGACACAAACACCGGGCCCATCTAGGAGTGGCACTGCAGTGTCACGCAGGATGGCCCTTCCAAAAAACCCTCCCCAAACAGCACATGACGCAAAGAAAAAAAGAGGCGCAATGAGGTAGCTGACTGTGTGAGTAAGATAAGCGACCCTAGTGGCCGACACAAACACCGGGCCCATCTAGGAGTGGCACTGCAGTGTCACGCAGGATGGCCCTTCCAAAAAACCCTCCCCAAACAGCACATGACGCAAAGAAAAATTAAAGAAAAAAGAGGTGCAAGATGGAATTGTCCTTGGGCCCTCCCACCCACCCTTATGTTGTATAAACAGGACATGCACACTTTAACCAACCCATCATTTCAGTGACAGGGTCTGCCACACGACTGTGACTGAAATGACGGGTTGGTTTGGACCCCCACCAAAAAAGAAGCAATTAATCTCTCCTTGCACAAACTGGCTCTACAGAGGCAAGATGTCCACCTCATCATCATCCTCCGATATATCACCGTGTACATCCCCCTCCTCACAGATTATCAATTCGTCCCCACTGGAATCCACCATCTCAGCTCCCTGTGTACTTTGTGGAGGCAATTGCTGCTGGTCAATGTCTCCACGGAGGAATTGATTATAATTCATTTTAATGAACATCATCTTCTCCACATTTTCTGGATGTAACCTCGTACGCCGATTGCTGACAAGGTGAGCGGCGGCACTAAACACTCTTTCGGAGTACACACTTGTGGGAGGGCAACTTAGGTAGAATAAAGCCAGTTTGTGCAAGGGCCTCCAAATTGCCTCTTTTTCCTGCCAGTATAAGTACGGACTGTGTGACGTGCCTACTTGGATGCGGTCACTCATATAATCCTCCACCATTCTTTCAATGGTGAGAGAATCATATGCAGTGACAGTAGACGACATGTCCGTAATCGTTGTCAGGTCCTTCAGTCCGGACCAGATGTCAGCATCAGCAGTCGCTCCAGACTGCCCTGCATCACCGCCAGCGGGTGGGCTCGGAATTCTGAGCCTTTTCCTCGCACCCCCAGTTGCGGGAGAATGTGAAGGAGGAGATGTTGACAGGTCGCGTTCCGCTTGACTTGACAATTTTCTCACCAGCAGGTCTTTCAACCCCAGCAGACTTGTGTCTGCCGGAAAGAGAGATCCAAGGTAGGCTTTAAATCTAGGATCGAGCACGGTGGCCAAAATGTAGTGCTCTGATTTCAACAGATTGACCACCCGTGAATCCTTGTTAAGCGAATTAAGGGCTCCATCCACAAGTCCCACATGCCTAGCGGAATCGCTCCGTGTTAGCTCCTCCTTCAATGTCTCCAGCTTCTTCTGCAAAAGCCTGATGAGGGGAATGACCTGACTCAGGCTGGCAGTGTCTGAACTGACTTCACGTGTGGCAAGTTCAAAGGGGATCAGAACCTTGCACAACGTTGAAATCATTCTCCACTGCGCTTGAGACAGGTGCATTCCACCTCCTATATCGTGCTCAATTGTATAGGCTTGAATGGCCTTTTGCTGCTCCTCCAACCTCTGAAGCATATAGAGGGTTGAATTCCACCTCGTTACCACTTCTTGCTTCAGATGATGGCAGGGCAGGTTCAGTAGTTTTTGGTGGTGCTCCAGTCTTCTGTACGTGGTGCCTGTACGCCGAAAGTGTCCCGCAATTCTTCTGGCCACCGACAGCATCTCTTGCACGCCCCTGTCGTTTTTTAAAAAATTCTGCACCACCAAATTCAAGGTATGTGCAAAACATGGGACGTGCTGGAATTTGCCCATATTTAATGCACACACAATATTGCTGGCGTTGTCCGATGCCACAAATCCACAGGAGAGTCCAATTGGGGTAAGCCATTCTGCGATGATCTTCCTCAGTTGCCGTAAGAGGTTTTCAGCTGTGTGCGTATTCTGGAAAGCGGTGATACAAAGCGTAGCCTGCCTAGGAAAGAGTTGGCGTTTGCGAGATGCTGCTACTGGTGCCGCCGCTGCTGTTCTTGCGGCGGGAGTCCATACATCTACCCAGTGGGCTGTCACAGTCATATAGTCCTGACCCTGCCCTGCTCCACTTGTCCACATGTCCGTGGTTAAGTGGACATTGGGTACAACTGCATTTTTTAGGACACTGGTGAGTCTTTTTCTGACGTCCGTGTACATTCTCGGTATCGCCTGCCTAGAGAAGTGGAACCTAGATGGTATTTGGTAACGGGGGCACACTGCCTCAATAAATTGTCTAGTTCCCTGTGAACTAACGGCGGATACCGGACGCACGTCTAACACCAACATAGTTGTCAAGGCCTCAGTTATCCGCTTTGCAGCAGGATGACTGCTGTGATATTTCATCTTCCTCGCAAAGGACTGTTGGACAGTCAATTGCTTACTGGAAGTAGTACAAGTGGGCTTACGACTTCCCCTCTGGGATGACCATCGACTCCCAGCAGCAACAACAGCAGCGCCAGCAGCAGTAGGCGTTACATGCAAGGATGCATCGGAGGAATCCCAGGCAGGAGAGGACTCGTCAGAATTGCCAGTGACATGGCCTGCAGGACTATTGGCATTCATGGGGAAGGAGGAAATTGACACTGAGGGAGTTGGTGGGGTGGTTTGCGTGAGCTTGGTTACAAGAGGAAGGGATTTACTGGTCAGTGGACTGCTTCCGCTGTCGCCCAAAGTTTTTGAACTTGTCACTGACTTATTATGAATGCGCTGCAGGTGACGTATAAGGGAGGATGTTCCGAGGTGGTTAACGTCCTTACCCCTACTTATTACAGCTTGACAAAGGCAACACACGGCTTGACACCTGTTGTCCGCTTTTCTGTTGAAATACCTCCACACTGAAGAGCTGATTTTTTTGGTATTTTCACCAGGCATGTCAACGGCCATATTCCTCCCACGGACAACAGGTGTCTCCCCGGGTGCCTGACTTAAACAAACCACCTCACCATCAGAATCCTCCTGGTCAATTTCCTCCCCAGCGCCAGCAACACCCATATCCTCCTCATCCTGGTGTACTTCAACATCTTCATCTTCAATCTGACTATCAGGAACTGGACTGCGGGTGCTCCTTCCAGCACTTGCAGGGGGCGTGCAAATGGTGGAAGGCGCATGCTCTTCACGTCCAGTGTTGGGAAGGTCAGGCATCGCAACCGACACAATTGGACTCTCCTTGTGGATTTGGGATTTCGAAGAACGCACAGTTCTTTGCGGTGCTTTTGCCAGCTTGAGTCTTTTCAGTTTTCTAGCGAGAGGCTGAGTGCTTCCATCCTCATGTGAAGCTGAACCACTAGCCATGAACATAGGCCAGGGCCTCAGCCGTTCCTTGCCACTCCGTGTGGTAAATGGCATATTGGCAAGTTTACGCTTCTCCTCCGACAATTTTATTTTAGGTTTTGGAGTCCTTTTTTTTACTGATATTTGGTGTTTTGGATTTGACATGCTCTGTACTATGACATTGGGCATCGGCCTTGGCAGACGACGTTGCTGGCATTTCATCGTCTCGGCCATGACTAGTGGCAGCAGCTTCAGCACGAGGTGGAAGTGGATCTTGATCTTTCCCTAATTTTGGAACCTCAACATTTTTGTTCTCCATATTTTAATAGGCACAACTAAAAGGCACCTCAGGTAAACAATGGAGATGGATGGATACTAGTATACAATTATGGATGGACTGCCGAGTGCCGACACAGAGGTAGCTACAGCCGTGGACTACCGTACTGTGTCTGCTGCTAATATAGACTGGTTGATAATGAGATGTAGTATGTATAAAGAAGAAAGAAAAAAAAACCACGGGTAGGTGGTATACAATTATGGACGGACTGCCGAGTGCCGACACAGAGGTAGCTACAGCCGTGGACTACCGTACTGTACTGTGTCTGCTGCTAATATAGACTGGATGATAATGAGATGTAGTATGTATAAAGAAGAAAGAAAAAAAAACCACGGGTAGGTGGTATACAATTATGGACGGACTGCCGAGTGCCGACACAGAGGTAGCTACAGCCGTGGACTATTGTACTGTACTGTGTCTGCTGCTAATATAGACTGGATGATAATGAGATGTAGTATGTATAAAGAAGAAAGAAAAAAAACCACGGGTAGGTGGTATACAATTATGGATGGACTGCCGAGTGCCGACACAGAGGTAGCTACAGCCGTGGACTACCGTACTGTACTGTGTCTGCTGCTAATATAGACTGGATGATAATGAGATGTAGTATGTATAAAGAAGAAAGAAAAAAAAACCACGGGTAGGTGGTATACAATTATGGATGGACTGCCGAGTGCCGACACAGAGGTAGCTACAGCCGTGGACTACCGTACTGTACTGTGTCTGCTGCTAATATAGACTGGATGATAATGAGATGTAGTATGTATAAAGAAGAAAGAAAAAAAAACCACGGGTAGGTGGTATACAATTATGGACGGACTGCCGAGTGCCGACACAGAGGTAGCTACAGCCGTGGACTACCGTACTGTACTGTGTCTGCTGCTAATATAGACTGGATGATAATGAGATGTAGTATGTATAAAGAAGAAAGAAAAAAAAACCACGGGTAGGTGGTATACAATTATGGATGGACTGCCGAGTGCCGACACAGAGGTAGCTACAGCCGTGGACTACCGTACTGTGTCTGCTGCTAATATAGACTGGTTGATAATGAGATGTAGTATGTATAAAGAAGAAAGAAAAAAAAAACCACGGGTAGGTGGTATACAATTATGGACGGACTGCCGAGTGCCGACACAGAGGTAGCTACAGCCGTGGACTACCGTACTGTACTGTGTCTGCTGCTAATATAGACTGGATGATAATGAGATGTAGTATGTATAAAGAAGAAAGAAAAAAAAAACCACGGGTAGGTGGTATACAATTATGGATGGACTGCCGAGTGCCGACACAGAGGTAGCTACAGCCGTGAACTACCGTACTGTGTCTGCTGCGACTGGATGATAAATAATGATATAAAAATATATATATATCACTACTGCAGCCGGACAGGTATATATTATATAATGACGGACCTGCTGGACACTGTCTGTCAGCAGAATGAGTTTTTTATTTTATAGAATAAAAAAAACACCACACAAGTCACACGACGTGTGTTTAACTTTTACAGGCAGACATTCACAATACAATATAGTATACTATATACTGGTGGTCAGGTCACTGGTCAGTCACACTGGCAGTGGCACTCCTGCAGAAAAAAAGTGTGCACTGTTTAATTTTTTAATATGTACTCCTGGCTCCTGCTATAACCTAACTGCTCCCCAGTCTCCCCCACAATTAAGCTGTGTGAGCACAGTCAGATATTATACATAGATGATGCAGCAGCTGCAGCACACTGGGCTGAGCACAGATATGGTATGTGACTGAGTCACTGTGTATCGTTTTTTCAGGCAGAGAACGGATTATATTAAATAATATAAAACTGCACTGGTGGTCACTGGTCAGTCACTAGTATAACTAACTAATACTATCAGCAAAATTCTGCACTCTCTGTCTGAGTACTCCTCCTAAGCTCCAGTAAATGAAGTGTCACTGTCTCACTCTGTCACTAGTATACAGTAACTAACTAATACTATCAGCAAAATTCTGCACTCTCTGTCTGAGTACTCCTCCTAAGCTCCAGTAAATGAAGTGTCACTGTCTCACTCTCACTCTCCTATCTATTTCTTCTCTAAACGGAGAGGACGCCAGCCACGTCCTCTCACTATCAATCTCAATGCACGTGTAAAATGGCGGCGACGCGCGGCTCCTTATATAGAATCAGAGTCTCGCGATAGAATCCGAGCCTCGCGAGAATCCGACAGCGTCATGATGACGTTCGGGCGCGCTCGGGTTAACCGAGCAAGGCGGGAAGATCCGAGTCGCTCGGATCCGTGTAAAAAAAGCTGAAGTTCGGGCGGGTTCGGATTCCGAGGAACCGAACCCGCTCATCTCTAGCATGTACACCATACTTCGATACCGCAATACAGGGGCAAACGCAGGATTTTTAGGGGGGGGGGGGGGGGTCCAGATATGGGAGAAGAGGGAGAGAGAGAGAAATAAATAGAGAGAGCGCACATACATGGAAACCTCCGACCCAATTCAAGTGTGTATGTGTGTGTGTCAGAGAGACAGACAGACATGCGGAGAGAGACAGGGACAGAGAGAGAGACAGTTATGGAGAGAGAGTATGACATGGGTAGGGAGAGACAGAGATGTGGAGAGAGAGACAGACATGGAGAGAATGAAATGTGTAGGGAAAGACACAGAGAGAGAGAGAGGCAGACATGGGGAGGGACAGATACAGGAAGAGAGAACATACAGACATGAGACACACAGACATTGGAAAGAAGGAGGAGACATGTTGAGAGAAAGAGAGAGAGAGACAGACACAGGTAGAGAAAGACATATGGAGGGAGAGACACATGGAAAGACACAGTGACAGACAGACATGCAGAGAGAGAGATGGAAATAAAGAGTGGCGTGAGGAGGGAGGGAGAGAGAGACTGACATGAGTAGGGACTCAGAGAGAGGGACACATACAGAGAGAGAGACACACACACACACACACACACACACACACGGAAAGAGACAGACAAGGTGAGAGATAGACACAGGGAGAGAGATGGAGAGAGAGACACAGGGAGAGAGATGGCGAGAGAGACAGATAGACAGGGTGAGAGAGACACAGGGAGAGAGATGGAGGAAGACAGACACAGGGAGAGAGACAGACAGACAGGGTGAGAGGGGTGGTATTTAGGTTGCCGGCTGTTGGGATCCCAGCGCACAGTATACCGGCACTGTAATCCCGACACCCGGCATACTGACACCTTTTCTCCCTCTTGGGGGTCCACGACCCCCTGGAGGGAGAATAGATAGCATGGCGCGCAAAGCGCGCCCGCAAGGGGCTCATTTGTGCTCACCCAGATGTCGGTATGCCGGCGGTCGGGATTCCAGCGCCAGTATGCTGGCCGCCAGGAGCCCGGCCGCCGGCATACCATACTACACTCGGTGAGAGAGAGACACAGGGAGAGAGACAGATAGGGTGAGATAGAGACACAGGGAGAGAGATGGAGAGAGACAGATAGACAGGGTGAGAGACACACAGGGAGAGAGGCAGATAGGGCGAGAAAGAGACACAGGGAGAGAGATGGAGAAAGAGACAGATAGACAGGGTGAGAGAGACACAGAGAGATGGAGAGACAGATAGGATGAGAGAGACACAGGGAGAGAGATGGAGGAAGAAAGACACAGGTAGAGATATGGAGAGAGAGACAGATAGACAGGGTGAGAGAGAGACAGACATAGAGAGAGATGGAGAGGAAGACAGACAGGATGAGAGAGACACAGGGAGAGAGATGGAGGGAAACAGACACGGAGAGAAACAGAGATGGTGAGAGAGAGACACAGGGAGAGAGATGGAGAGAGACAGATAGACAGGGTGAGAGAGACACAGAGAGAGAGATGGAGAGACGGATAGACAGGATGAGAGAGACATAGGGAGAGAGATGGAGGGAGACAGACACAGGGAGAGGGACAGACAGGCAGAAACAGGGAGAGACAGACATGTAGAGAGAGAGGGAGATGACATGGAGAGAGCGACATGGGGAGGGAGAGAGACTGACATTTGAAGTGACTCAGAGAAATGGACACATGAAGAGAGTCAGACACAGGGAGAGAGACAGACACATGGAGAGAGATGGAGAGAGAGACACAGGGAGAGAGACAGACACATGGATAGAAATGTAGAGAGAGACAGATAGACAGGGTGAGAGAGAGACACAGGGAGAGAGATGGAGACAGAGAGAGACAGCATGCATGCCACGAAGCTGTTGCAGAGTCACCTCCTGCTTCCTCACCCGGCCAGCTCTGTATCTGTCTCAAAGGCCCATGGGAACTGCCTGAGAGGAGCTGGCCGGGTGAGGAAGTCACTCTGCAGCTCCCCCTACGTTTAGTCAGCCCAGCCTCCATGTAAGTCTAAAGAGGCTGCAATCTACATTCTACACACACAGCCTGTCTTGCCGCGCCCGAACTGAAGCTTCTCCGTCTATCAACTGCACTGATAGACTGGAGCGCAGGGGGGGTTCCAGGTACTTGGCTCCCCCCCCCCTCCGTGTGCGTATGGCACCACACTCCGTGAATAAAGTGAAAGTAAACTACAGCTCCCAGCAACCCTTGCTGCCAGGAGCTCCCGACAGCAAGGGCTGCTGGGAGCTGTAGTTTATTTGCACTTCTTCATTGCAGTGCCGAACACCGGCGCCTGTTCCTGCTTACTGCGCGATCCTCCAGCCAAGGCGATGCCACTACTAAGTGAGTCCACCCATTGGCTGAGGATGGCACTGCCGAGCGGCGCCCCCTCCTCGGCTGGCGCCCCTGGCGAGTGCCATCCTGGCCAATGGGTAGATACACCCCTGCCTACATCACAAAACTTACCCGGAAAGGCTAAAAGATCTTAACATGTATAGTTTGGAGGAGAGAAGGGAAAGGGGGGACATGATAGAAACTTTCAAATATATCAAGGGTCTTAACAAAGTTCAGGAGGGAAACATTCTTCAAAGGAAAAGAAGTATTAGAACTCGAGGGCATACATTGAGACTGGAGGGGGGGAGGTTCAGGGGAAATTTAAGGAAAAATTACTTCACAGAAAGGGTAGTGGATAAGTAAAATAGCCTCCCATCAGAGGTGGTAGAGGCTAAGACTGTAGGGCAATTTAAACATGCTTGGGACAGGCATATGAATATCCTTACAAAGAATTAAGGTTAAAAAAGGGTTGAGATTGCCTAAAGGATAAAATAAAAAAGGGGCAGACTAGATGGGCCAAGTGGTTCTTATCTGCCGTCAAATTCTATGTTTCTATCTACTAATGCAGGGTCCTTGTTATCACAGCCATCTGAATCGTCTGTCTTTGACGGGGTGGCTGTTGAAACCTCTAGCCTAAAGTCAAGAGGATTTTCACAACAAGTAATTCAAACTATGCTTAGAGCAAGAAAACCTTCTTCAGCTCGTATTTATCATCGAATATACGATGCTGAAGTTAGCTTCTTATTCGGCCAGCTTCTTATTCACTTCTTATTCAAGCTCTAGCTTCTTATTCACTTCTTATTCGAACTCCAGCTTCTTATTCAGATCATTCAGTTTTGCAAGGGTTAATGAGTCTTGGGTAACAAATTTGACACCTGAAATCAACAGAGTAGGTTCCCTTACATATGACCCACCTGTATTTTGCCTGGCCCAACGCTGTTTTGGGCATGAAATACACTGGCAAAGTGGGCACACACACCATATTTTACCATTTTGAATAAGTAGCTGTAGTTTTGCAAGGGTTAACTAGTCTTGGGCCACAAATTTGACCCCCAAAAACAACAGAGGGTGGTCACTTACATATGACGCAGTTGTATTTTGCCTGGCCCAACGCTGTTTTGGGCATGAAATATACTGGCAAAGTGGGCACACACACCATAGTTTACCATTTTGAATAAGTAGCTGTAGTTTTGCAAGGGTTAACCAGTCTTGGGCCACAAATCTGACACCTGAAATCAACAGAGGGTGGTCACTTACATATGACGCAGTTGTATTTTGCTTGGCCCAACGCTGTTTTGGGCATGAAATACACTGGCAAAGTGGGCACACACACCATATTTTACCATTTTGAATAAGTAGCTGTAGTTTTGCAAGGGTTAACCAGTCTTGGGCCACAAATCTGACACCTGAAATCAACAGAGGGTGGTCACTTACATATGACGCAGTTGTATTTTGCTTGGCCCAACGCTGTTTTGGGCATGAAATACACTGGCAAAGTGGGCACACACACCATATTTTGCCATTTTGAATAAGTAGCTGTAGTTTAGCAAGGGTTAACTAGTCTTGGGCCACAAATTTGACCCCCAAAAACAACAGAGGGTGGTCACTTACATATGACGCAGTTGTATTTTGCCTGGCCCAACGCTGTTTTGGGCATGAAATATACTGGCAAAGTGGGCACACACACCATATTTTACCATTTTGAATAAGTAGCTGTAGTTTTGCAAGGGTTAACTAGTCTTGGGCCACAAATTTGACCCCAAAAACAACAGAGGGTGGTCACTTACATATGACGCAGTTGTATTTTGCCTGGCCCAACGCTGTTTTGGGCATGAAATATACTGGCAAAGTGGGCACACACACCATATTTTACCATTTTGAATAAGTAGCTGTAGTTTTGCAAGGGTTAACCAGTCTTGGGCCACAAAACTGACACCTGAAATCAACAGAGGGTGGTCACTTACATATGACGCAGTTGTATTTTGCTTGGCCCAACGCTATTTTGGGCATGAAATACACTGGCAAAGTGGGCACACACACCATATTTTGCCATTTTGAATAACTAGCTGTAGTTTAGCAAGGGTTAACTAGTCTTGGGCCACATATTTGACCCCCAAAAACAACAGAGGGTGGTCACTTACATATGACGCAGTTGTATTTTGCCTGGCCCAACGCTGTTTTGGGCATGAAATACACTGGCAAAGTGGGCACACACACCATATTTTACCATTTTGAATAAGTAGCTGTAGTTTTGCAAGGGTTAACCAGTCTTGGGCCACAAAACTGACACCTGAAATCAACAGAGGGTGGTCACTTACATATGACGCAGTTGTATTTTGCTTGGCCCAACGCTGTTTTGGGCATGAAATACACTGGCAAAGTGGGCACACACACCATATTTTGCCATTTTGAATAAGTAGCTGTAGTTTAGCAAGGGTTAACTAGTCTTGGGCCACAAATTTGACCCCCAAAAATAACAGAGGGTGGTCACTTACATATGACGCAGTTGTATTTTGCCTGGCCCAACGCTGTTTTGGGCATGAAATACACTGGCAAAGTGGGCACACACACCATATTTTACCATTTTGAATAAGTAGCTGTAGTTTTGCAAGGGTTAACCAGTCTTGGGCCACAAAACTGACACCTGAAATCAACAGAGGGTGGTCACTTACATATGACGCAGTTGTATTTTGCTTGGCCCAACGCTGTTTTGGGCATGAAATACACTGGCAAAGTGGGCACACACACCATATTTTGCCATTTTGAATAAGTAGCTGTAGTTTTGCAAGGGTTAATCAGTCTTGGGCCACAAATCTGACACCTGAAATCAACAGAGGGTGGTCACTAACATATGACGCAGTTGTATTTTGCCTGGCCCAACGCTGTTTTGGGCATGAAATACAGTACACTGGCAAAGTGGGCACACACACCATATTTTACCATTTTGAATAAGTAGCTGTAGATTTGCAAGGGTTAACCAGTCTTGGGCCACAAATCTGACACCTGAAATCAACAGAGGGTGGTCACTTACATATGACGCAGTTGTATTTTGCTTGGCCCAACGCTGTTTTGGGCATGAAATACACTGGCAAAGTGGGCACACACACCATATTTTGCCATTTTGAATAAGTAGCTGTAGTTTAGCAAGGGTTAACTAGTCTTGGGCCACAAATTTGACCCCCCAAAACAACAGAGGGTGGTCACTTACATATGACGCAGTTGTATTTTGCCTGGCCCAACGCTGTTTTGGGCATGAAATATACTGGCAAAGTGGGCACACACACCATATTTTACCATTTTGAATAAGTAGCTGTAGTTTTGCAAGGGTTAACTAGTCTTGGGCCACACATTTGACCCCCAAGAACAACAGAGGGTGGTCACTTGCATGTGACCCACTTGTATTTTTCCTGGCCCAACGCTGTTTTGGGCATGAAATACACTAGCAAAGTGGGCACAAACACCATAATTTACCATTTTGAATAAGTAGCTGTAGTTTAGCAAGGGTTAACTAGTCTTGGGCCACAAATTTGACCCCCAAAAACAACAGAGGGTGGTCACTTGCATGTGACCCACTTGTATTTTTCTTGGCCCAATGCTGTTTTGGGCATGAAATACACTGGCAAAATGGGCACACACACCATATTTTACCATTTTGAATAAGTAGCTGTAGTTTTGCAAGGGTTAACCAGTCTTGGGCCACAAATCTGACACCTGAAATCAACAGAGGGTGGTCACTTACATATGACGCAGTTGTATTTTGCTTGGCCCAACGCTGTTTTGGGCATGAAATACACTGGCAAAGTGGGCACACACACCATATTTTACCATTTTGAATAAGTAGCTGTAGTTTTGCAAGGGTTAACCAGTCTTGGGCCACAAAACTGACACCTGAAATCAACAGAGGGTGGTCACTTACATATGACGCAGTTGTATTTTTCTTGGCCCAACGCTGTTTTGGGCATGAAATACACTGGCAAAGTGGGCACACACACCATATTTTACCATTTTGAATAAGTAGCTGTAGTTTTGCAAGGGTTAACCAGTCTTGGGCCACAAAACTGACACCTGAAATCAACAGAGGGTGGTCACTTACATATGACGCAGTTGTATTTTTCTTGGCCCAACGCTGTTTTGGGCATGAAATACACTGGCAAAGTGGGCACACACACCATATTTTACCATTTTGAATAAGTAGCTGTAGTTTTGCAAGGGTTAACTAGTCTTGGGCCACAAATTTGACCCCCAAAAACAACAGAGGGTGGTCACTTACATATGACGCAGTTGTATTTTGCCTGGCCCAACGCTGTTTTGGGCATGAAATATACTGGCAAAGTGGGCACACACACCATAGTTTACCATTTTGAATAAGTAGCTGTAGTTTTGCAAGGGTTAACCAGTCTTGGGCCACAAATCTGACACCTGAAATCAACAGAGGGTGGTCACTTACATATGACGCAGTTGTATTTTGCTTGGCCCAACGCTGTTTTGGGCATGAAATACACTGGCAAAGTGGGCACACACACCATATTTTACCATTTTGAATAAGTAGCTGTAGTTTTGCAAGGGTTAACCAGTCTTGGGCCACAAATCTGACACCTGAAATCAACAGAGGGTGGTCACTTACATATGACGCAGTTGTATTTTGCTTGGCCCAACGCTGTTTTGGGCATGAAATACACTGGCAAAGTGGGCACACACACCATATTTTGCCATTTTGAATAAGTAGCTGTAGTTTAGCAAGGGTTAACTAGTCTTGGGCCACAAATTTGACCCCCAAAAACAACAGAGGGTGGTCACTTACATATGACGCAGTTGTATTTTGCCTGGCCCAACGCTGTTTTGGGCATGAAATATACTGGCAAAGTGGGCACACACACCATATTTTACCATTTTGAATAAGTAGCTGTAGTTTTGCAAGGGTTAACTAGTCTTGGGCCACAAATTTGACCCCAAAAACAACAGAGGGTGGTCACTTACATATGACGCAGTTGTATTTTGCCTGGCCCAACGCTGTTTTGGGCATGAAATATACTGGCAAAGTGGGCACACACACCATATTTTACCATTTTGAATAAGTAGCTGTAGTTTTGCAAGGGTTAACCAGTCTTGGGCCACAAAACTGACACCTGAAATCAACAGAGGGTGGTCACTTACATATGACGCAGTTGTATTTTGCTTGGCCCAACGCTATTTTGGGCATGAAATACACTGGCAAAGTGGGCACACACACCATATTTTGCCATTTTGAATAACTAGCTGTAGTTTAGCAAGGGTTAACTAGTCTTGGGCCACATATTTGACCCCCAAAAACAACAGAGGGTGGTCACTTACATATGACGCAGTTGTATTTTGCCTGGCCCAACGCTGTTTTGGGCATGAAATACACTGGCAAAGTGGGCACACACACCATATTTTACCATTTTGAATAAGTAGCTGTAGTTTTGCAAGGGTTAACCAGTCTTGGGCCACAAAACTGACACCTGAAATCAACAGAGGGTGGTCACTTACATATGACGCAGTTGTATTTTGCTTGGCCCAACGCTGTTTTGGGCATGAAATACACTGGCAAAGTGGGCACACACACCATATTTTGCCATTTTGAATAAGTAGCTGTAGTTTAGCAAGGGTTAACTTGTCTTGGGCCACAAATTTGACCCCCAAAAACAACAGAGGGTGGTCACTTGCATGTGACCCACTTGTATTTTGCTTGGCCCAACGCTGTTTTGGGCATGAAATACACTGGCAAAGTGGGCACACACACCATATTTTGCCATTTTGAATAAGTAGCTGTAGTTTTGCAAGGGTTAACCAGTCTTGGGCCACAAATCTGACACCTGAAATCAACAGAGGGTGGTCACTTACATATGACGCAGTTGTATTTTGCTTGGCCCAACGCTGTTTTGGGCATGAAATACACTGGCAAAGTGGGCACACACACCATATTTTGCCATTTTGAATAAGTAGCTGTAGTTTAGCAAGGGTTAACTAGTCTTGGGCCACAAATTTGACCCCCAAAAATAACAGAGGGTGGTCACTTACATATGACGCAGTTGTATTTTGCCTGGCCCAACGCTGTTTTGGGCATGAAATACACTGGCAAAGTGGGCACACACACCATATTTTACCATTTTGAATAAGTAGCTGTAGTTTTGCAAGGGTTAACCAGTCTTGGGCCACAAAACTGACACCTGAAATCAACAGAGGGTGGTCACTTACATATGACGCAGTTGTATTTTGCTTGGCCCAACGCTGTTTTGGGCATGAAATACACTGGCAAAGTGGGCACACACACCATATTTTGCCATTTTGAATAAGTAGCTGTAGTTTTGCAAGGGTTAATCAGTCTTGGGCCACAAATCTGACACCTGAAATCAACAGAGGGTGGTCACTAACATATGACGCAGTTGTATTTTGCCTGGCCCAACGCTGTTTTGGGCATGAAATACAGTACACTGGCAAAGTGGGCACACACACCATATTTTACCATTTTGAATAAGTAGCTGTAGATTTGCAAGGGTTAACCAGTCTTGGGCCACAAATCTGACACCTGAAATCAACAGAGGGTGGTCACTTACATATGACGCAGTTGTATTTTGCTTGGCCCAACGCTGTTTTGGGCATGAAATACACTGGCAAAGTGGGCACACACACCATATTTTGCCATTTTGAATAAGTAGCTGTAGTTTAGCAAGGGTTAACTAGTCTTGGGCCACAAATTTGACCCCCCAAAACAACAGAGGGTGGTCACTTACATATGACGCAGTTGTATTTTGCCTGGCCCAACGCTGTTTTGGGCATGAAATATACTGGCAAAGTGGGCACACACACCATATTTTACCATTTTGAATAAGTAGCTGTAGTTTTGCAAGGGTTAACTAGTCTTGGGCCACACATTTGACCCCCAAGAACAACAGAGGGTGGTCACTTGCATGTGACCCACTTGTATTTTTCCTGGCCCAACGCTGTTTTGGGCATGAAATACACTAGCAAAGTGGGCACAAACACCATAATTTACCATTTTGAATAAGTAGCTGTAGTTTAGCAAGGGTTAACTAGTCTTGGGCCACAAATTTGACCCCCAAAAACAACAGAGGGTGGTCACTTGCATGTGACCCACTTGTATTTTTCTTGGCCCAACGCTGTTTTGGGCATGAAATACACTGGCAAAATGGGCACACACACCATATTTTACCATTTTGAATAAGTAGCTGTAGTTTTGCAAGGGTTAACCAGTCTTGGGCCACAAATCTGACACCTGAAATCAACAGAGGGTGGTCACTTACATATGACGCAGTTGTATTTTGCTTGGCCCAACGCTGTTTTGGGCATGAAATACACTGGCAAAGTGGGCACACACACCATATTTTACCATTTTGAATAAGTAGCTGTAGTTTTGCAAGGGTTAACCAGTCTTGGGCCACAAAACTGACACCTGAAATCAACAGAGGGTGGTCACTTACATATGACGCAGTTGTATTTTTCTTGGCCCAACGCTGTTTTGGGCATGAAATACACTGGCAAAGTGGGCACACACACCATATTTTGCCATTTTGAATAAGTAGCTGTAGTTTTGCAAGGGTTAACCAGTCTTGGGCCACAAATCTGACACCTGAAATCAACAGAGGGTGGTCACTAACATATGACGCAGTTGTATTTTGCCTGGCCCAACGCTGTTTTGGGCATGAAATACAGTACACTGGCAAAGTGGGCACACACACCATATTTTACCATTTTGAATAAGTAGCTGTAGTTTTGCAAGGGTTAACCAGTCTTGGGCCACAAATCTGACACCTGAAATCAACAGAGGGTGGTCACTTACATATGACGCAGTTGTATTTTGCTTGGCCCAACGCTGTTTTGGGCATGAAATACACTGGCAAAGTGGGCACACACACACCATAATTTTACCATTTTGAATAAGTAGCTGTAGTTTAGCAAGGGGTAACTAGTCTTGGGCCACACATTTGACCACCAAAAACAACAGAGGGTGGTCACTTACATATGACCCACTTGTATTTTGCCTGGCCCAACGCTGTTTTGGGCATGAAATACACTGGCAAAGTGGGCACACACACCATATTTTACCATTTTGAATAAGTAGGCTGTAGTTTTGCAAGGGTTAACTAGTCTTGGGCCACAAATTTGACACCTGAGACTGGAGGAGGCTGCACAGGAGAGAGCTCTTAGGCCCTGGTTCTTTTCTGAAGCCTGCAGTGTTTCCCCTGGGAGCCTCCCAGGGGAGGATGGATCCTCCTGGGGAGGACGATGATGGCGAGTCCCGGGCTGCTGGGCCCGAAGGAGACCCCGGGATTTCTGGCCTGCATACAGCCATGGAAGTTCCAGCATTGGGAGATTCGGTCAGTGTGGCAGCCCCAGTGATTGTGGACCCTGTGAAGAAACAGGATCCCCAACTGGTGACCCCCAAACCACGGGACTCTGGCTCTCCAGGTGAGGAAAACCGGGGGGGTGATATGGTGAAGGTACCTGCCTGTGGTGAAGCGGGGATGCTGTGGTCTTTGATAGCAGCTCAGAATCCTCTATGGATGAATATGTGAATATGAGCCTGGAAGAGTTAAAAACGGAGCAGTCTCGTTTAACCTCTCGTCTTTCCCTCAAGAGAAGGAAACGAAATACTTGTAGCAGTCGTGAGAGAGCTCTCCTAAAGGATGAGATTTGGGAGCTAAATACTAGCCTGGCTGCAGTAAAGGAAAGAATTAAAGTGTTATGTGATCTGGCACTTTCTCAGGAGAAAGAATTGTTGATAAAGTCCTTACCTGAGCAGGATTGTGGGGGCAGTAGCAGCTCGGTCCCAGCAGTTTCTGTATTTGCATCAGCATTGTGTAGTCAGGTACTGTCTCAGGGGAAACAGGAGTTGCAGGAATCTCTGCCTGAACAGGATGGCGGTGGCGGCCTGGTCCTGGCAAGTTCAGTAGCAGCATCAGAGCCTCCAGTGGAGTGTATGGAGGTGGAAGTCCAGCCTATGGAGAAGGAAGTGGCTGTCAGGAGCTGTGATGGAAGTGATGTTTCTAAGATCGTGCATGATGCTGCAGATATCGTGGAAAGACCAATGATGGCAGTATCTGGTGGCTTCCAAATGGGGGAGGCGTCTCTCCTGGAGGGAGTGCTGGGTGGTGACGGTGCAGGGGGCGTGGTGGTTGCTGGGGTAATGGCAGATGCTGGCACTCTTGTGACTGTCGCTGCTCCCTGTGGACTTGTCCCCGAAACGCTCGCCTCTAAAGTTGCAAGTGTGGGTGCGGCGCGGGCCGTGGTTGATGCTGAGGCTGGCCATCCCTGTAAGCCTGTGGTGGCTGGCTCTGGCTTAGTCGCTGTGGTGGCTGAGGGAGGCGGGGCCAAAGACGCATCGGGTATGACATCGCAGGTGACGACATTACCCACATTGATGGGTGTTTCAAAGTACGAAGCCGTGCCGAAAGAGGGGCAGAGATTGGCTCAAGGACTGCCAGCTGTAGATAAGAGCAAATTAACCCCTGAAGAAGTTATGTTAGTAGAAACTGTTTATGGTAACATGGATATGCCGGTGAGGGCTCTAGCAGCTGTGAATTTGTTTCAGGCGAACCAGGCCAGGATGACTGGTGGGGTGGGGAGTGTGGGAATAGGGGCTGGTAGTGGTCTGGCACCTGAAGGGCTCCCTGTAACTCCCTCTGAGGTTAGGCCGGGTGCTGGTTCATATGCTAATTCTTTGGCTGCTCCTGGTCGGCCGAGTGCTGGTCCTCAGTTCGGGGTGAGTGGGGGTCAGCCCATAAAAAGAAGAAATGTGGTACAGTTCAAATGGGTAGGGGATGGGGAGGCTCCTTCGAAGTCGGAGTTCTTAGGTATGATCTTCTCACTGGGGTTTGAGGCTGCAGATCTTTTTGCATGCATTCACCCAGTGAGAACTCCAGATTTCGACTTGAGCTTCCTCTCCCTGAATGGCCTGCAGGTCTTTGGCTCCCGTTGGGAGAAAAACAAGATGAAGGAACCATATTGTTTTTTCAAAGCCCATACCATCACGAGACAGGACAGGGTTAAGATCACTGTGTTGGTGCGTAACGAATCCCTGCCCCCTGCTGATATTATATATTGGTTGTCTAGGTCTTGTACAGTACTCTCTCCTTTGGTAAAGTTTGATCATACAAGGGGGGTCTGGGGTGGTGCCTATTC
This sequence comes from Pseudophryne corroboree, assembly GCF_028390025.1. Lineage (NCBI taxonomy): Eukaryota > Metazoa > Chordata > Amphibia > Anura > Myobatrachidae > Pseudophryne > Pseudophryne corroboree. The sequence continues at coordinate 594,936,716 of NC_086444.1, forward strand.
GGCCTTTGTGAGGTTACACCAGGTAGGGGCTGAGACTAGACACATACCTTCCGCCGCTTACATTGGCCGTGATCGACTCCAGTGTTTTTACCCTGGGCAACCCAGAACCTGTCATAAGTGTGGTGACTTCCGTCACCTCAGTAGCGATTGTGGGGTGATTAAATGTGCTTTGTGTGGCCAGTTGGGGCATGGGTCCCGGGAATGCAGCAAGGTCAGGTGTAATCTTTGCGGTACAGTTGGTCATCCCTACAGTAGATGCCCTAAGGCTTCGCATAATTATAGTGCAGGGGTGGAAGAAGTGGTGCCGGAGGTTGGTCCTGGTCGAGAAAGTAGCGTACCGGTTACTGTGCAGCATCAGGACATCTCGAAAAGAATAGAAGATGGTGGGAAAGAGAAGGTTCAGCCTGAAAAGGGGGAGGCATCCTTTCAGATCGTCAATAAAGGGAGGAGGAGGAAGCCTAAAAAAAAGGAGGCAGATTTTATTTGCTCAAATAGGTTCGATGTCCTGTCTTCTTCTGATGATGAAGAAGAGGGGGAGGTGGTCATGGTTGGGGGCAAAGAATTAGTTTTTGTCCCAAATGTCTCAAAAAATAGAAAGCCAAAGCAGGCCTCTAAGCTGTCAGTTGCTGGGAAGGAGGTTGTAGCTAAGGATAAACAGGGAAAAATGGGACAAGGTAAAGCCCAAAGCAAAACTAAGCACTTGGAAAGAAATGGTTCTCAGGGGGAGCTGGAGTGGGACCCTGTGGGGATTAAGTTGAGCCAGGCTATGGGATCCCTGTTAGACGTGGTTGAAGTAGCTCAGTGTCCAGAAGGGGAAGTCCCTCATTCTTCAGATGAGGTGTTGGTGGTTGATGAAACTCCTGGGTCCCCCTGGTGGGGGTGGTCCCGGAGGCGGCTCCTTTATTAGTACCCCAAAGGCTCCTGATCCGGATCCTCCCCCGGACGATGTGGTAAAGGTGGAGGGGTGTGTTGTTGGGGAGGGGATTGGTAGGAAGGGGTCCGAGAGTCTACTTAGTGAGACTGTGGTCCCTGTTGCTGATAGTGTGAGTGAGGAGGAGGGGGAGGAGGAAGAGATCTCCCTGTCTGATGAGGATGCTATCCCTTTTGGGGTGGCATGTAAAAGAGTTGGATCCTCGGATGAGGACTCTAAAAGACAAGCAAAGAAAAAGTGAATGGGATCCTACTTCTATAATCCAAGAAACATGGATCCCCAACCTATGCGATGTGCCACCATTAATGTGGCTTCCGTGTTTTCCGAACGTGCTCGTTTCTTGGCCTTTGATTTTTTCAACACGGTTGATGTTGATTTTTTATTTTTGCAGGAGACCAGGATAGGTGACCTGGCCACACTTCATCGGGCCAAGGGTCAGTGGAGGCGTGGGCCTTCCTTCTGGTCTCTTGCGGCCGAGCCGTACGGTGGGTTGGCAGTGCTTTTTACTGATATGGTAAACGTGCACAGGATTATAGAATTACAGGTAGGTAGGTGCATGGTTTTGGATGTCAACCTGAGAGGACATGATCTGAGATTAATAAACATCTATGGGCCCCAAACAGCTTGGGACAGGAAATGTCTTTTCAGGGAGATAAAACCGTTTCTCTTTACGGCCCGGCAGATCATCTTTGGCGGTGATTTTAACACCGTCATTAGGCCAAAAGATAGGGGAGTCACAAAGATGACCCTGGGCTATGATTCCAATTTTTTAGTTAGCATGATTAGAGAGGCTGGTCTGGTCGATGTGCATGTTCGCCATTTCCCAGACCTCACTGGTTTCACCTATCATTGTGGTAGCCGTAGTTCTAGGATAGATAGGTTTTTTGTTAAGGAGTCCTCGAAAACTTTGCCTCCTGAGACAAAGCCAGTAGAGTTCTCCGACCACGTTTTTCTGTGTGTTGCTTTGAACGTCTCAGAAACCCCTCAGAAAGGGCGGGGCCTTTGGCGTTTGAATTCAGGGCTCCTGAAGGAGGAGGGAGTTAGACAGTCCTTTAGAGACTTTTTTCAACTGCAGGAAACACTTCTGGAGGCTGGTTGGAGTAGATCTGAGTGGTGGGAGGAGTGCAAAAAGAGGACTCAAAGGTTTTTTCAAAGGCTGGTAGCCAGGAGAAACTTGACAAAAAGATGTATCTACCAGAGCCTGAGAAAGGAACTAGATTTCTTGATCTCTGGGCGTGGGGATTGTGGGGAAATCTCCCGGGTGAAGGCTCAGATGAGAGAATATCAGTATGATCGTCTGGCTTCTTTGATTTTGGAGAGGGATTATGGAAAATACCACTCGCCTGATCCCTACCAGAGTTGCAGAAAATCAGTTGATTTGAGGGAGGTCCAGGGCCTGTTTGATGACCAGGGTACTCTTCATGGAGACAGGGAGGGTATTTTGGGAGTCATCAGGTCTTATTACTCCGACCTTTTGTCTGAGCAGCCACTCATTAGAGAGAGGATGGATCGGTTCCTGGGGGAGACACCTGGGCTTGAGCAGCTTGATCCTTCTTTTGACTCTTTGGGGAATGATGTGACAGTGGAGGAGGTCAAGAAGGCTATAGACGGTTTGTCTATAAAAAAAATCTCCAGGCCCAGATGGGTTAACATCTGAATTTTTTAAAGTTTTCTCAGACATCTTGGCTCCTCATCTTGTAGAGGTATTTAATGAAAGCCTGGGTGAGGGAGTGCTCCCTCCCTCTATGAGATCCTCTGCTCTCATATTATTGTCTAAAGGTAAGGACCCAGCCCGTATTGAGAATTGGCGCCCCATCGCTCTTCTCAATACGGACAGAAAGATTCTGGCAAAGGTACTCTTTAATCGGCTGATGGAAGTTTCCGGGCTGTTACTTTCCCCGTCTCAGCATTGCACTGTAAAGGGTCGAAGCACCTTTAGTGCTGTCCTTGGCATCCGGGAGGCCGTGGAGCAATGTCGTGCTGAAAAATGGGGTAAGTATTTGCTGGCATTGGACCAGTCCAAGGCTTTTGACCGGGTTAATCATCAGTACCTGTGGGCTGTGCTGGAAAGGTATGGTCTTCCAGCGAGGGTGGTAGATTGGCTACGTGTCATTTACAAACAGGCTGAGAGCTTCCCGCTTGTCAATGGTTGGGTTGGGCCCGCGTTTTCGGTTGACTCGGGTGTCCGTCAGGGGTGTCCCCTGAGCCCCCTTCTGTACGTATTCGCAATTGACCCCTTTGTGCGGAGGATTGAGTGCGGTACTGTTGCAGGGGTGCAGCTGGGCCCTGGGCTACCACTGAGGGTGGCGGCATACGCGGATGACGTTACTGTGGTTGTGTCGTCTGTGGCAGAGGCGCGTGACATGGAACGTCTTATCTGCGAGTATTCTGAGGCTTCGTGCTCCAGGATCAATCAGGACAAGTGTGAAGCTTTCTGGATGGGGTGGCAGTGCGGTCCTGGAGAGGGTGGCAGCTCTCTTTCAGGGAAAGGGTTGATTTGTGCAAAACCTACTTGGTTCCGCTTTTCTTGTATGTCAGTTATGTGTGCTTTTTGCCACAATCTTTGTGGACCAGGATGTATTCTTTATTCTTCCTGATGTTATGGGGGAATAGAATGAATCTGGTCAAGAGAGGGATTACCTACAGATCGAGGGAACAAGGGGGGCTGTGTATGGTCAACCCTGTAGTGTTTTTCGCTACAACTTTTTTAAAGCTAAATCTAGGGAGTTTGTTTTTAGAAACTCCCCCTCGATGGGTAGAAAGTTTTAGGGCCTGGGTGTCTCCCTTCCTCGGGTTATGGATGGATGGTGGCCGAGTAAAAACCCTTGGAGTCCGGCATGGCTACCTCCCGATCTACGTTATACTGTGCTTGAAGATGACAAGGCTTTGGGGGCTGGAGGTGGGTGAAGTCAAAAACTTCTCTAGAAGGGAGTTGGAGAGAAGAATTTTACAGACTCACTTCTATGCTCCGCTGTCGTTAAGGGACTGCCCGGGCAGTGTCTGCTCAGATGGGTTGTCTCTGATTAATTCTCAGAGAATCCCACTGAAGTTCAGAGATATTGCCTGGCTTTCCTTCCAAGGGAGACTTTATGTGCGGGGTAATCTCAAGTGTCGAAGTGCCGATGATCGTGGTTGCCCACGTGAGGAATGTCTAGGGGAGGAGGAGACAATGGACCACTTCCTCCTTGAGTGTCCCTTCAATATAAAGGTTTGTAAAGCGGTTTCAAGGGCCTTATGCATCCCGTGCCTTTCGGGTCATAGTTACCCTGAGTGGGTTTATGGGACGTTCAAAGGGTATAAAGGATATGATTTAACCACAATTTTTTTAGTTAGTTTAGCAGTTAGGTTTCACACATGGGGTGCACGGTGTCAGGTTTCCCTCAGAGCAAAGGTCCTCCCCTGTGAAGTGGTGGTGGGAAATATTCTACACGAGATTAGGGGGATGATGGATATGGACAGGAGGAGGTTGGATGCTGTCGAGTGGTCCAGGCTCTGGCGCCACTTGAAACCCCCTTGAGTGGGTAGCAGAAATCCTTTTCTTGTTCATCTTTTGGCTTTCTGTTCTTCACCACCCCGTAGATTTTCTTTTTCTAGTTCTTTTGTTGAGACGGTTTACATGTGGCTAAAAGGTTTCATTCATTTTTTCATTGCTTCTGGTTATGATGTGTATTGTTTGTATAGTAGGTTGGTTTTGTCTAGATGATATATGTCAAGCTGTACTGGCAGTATGTGCAGCCATACAAGCTTTGTTGATTTCTGTTTGGTTAGCTAGACAACAATTCAGTGTATACTGTGTGTCTTGTTTTATGAATTTTATCATATTTGTATAATATATGTTGCAATTTTCTTAATAAAAAGATACCCACTTGTATTTTGCCTGGCCCAACGCTGTTTTGGGCATGAAATACACTGGCAAAGTGGGCACACACACCATATTTTACCATTTTGAATAAGTAGCTGTAGTTTTGCAAGGGTTAACCAGTCTTGGGCCACAAAACTGACACCTGAAATCAACAGAGGGTGGTCACTTACATATGACGCAGTTGTATTTTGCTTGGCCCAACGTTGTTTTGGGCATGAAATACACTTGCAAACTGGGCACACACACCATATTTTGCCATTTTGAATAAGTAGCTGTAGTTTAGCAAGGGTTAACTAGTCTTGGACCACAAATTTGACCCCCCAAAACAACAGAGGGTGGTCACTTACATATGACGCAGTTGTATTTTGCCTGGCCCAACGCTGTTTTGGGCATGAAATATACTGGCAAAGTGGGCACACACACCATATTTTACCATTTTGAATAAGTAGCTGTAGTTTTGCAAGGGTTAACCAGTCTTGGGCCACAAATCTGACACCTGAAATCAACAGAGGGTGGTCACTTACATATGACGCAGTTGTATTTTGCTTGGCCCAACGCTGTTTTGGGCATGAAATACACTGGCAAAGTGGGCACACACACCATAATTTTACCATTTTGAATAAGTAGCTGTAGTTTAGCAAGGGGTAACTAGTCTTGGGCCACACATTTGACCACCAAAAACAACAGAGGGTGGTCACTTACATATGACGCAGTTGTATTTTGCTTGGCCCAACGCTGTTTTGGGCATGAAATACACTGGCAAAGTGGGCACACACACCATATTTTACCATTTTGAATAAGTAGCTGTAGTTTTGCAAGGGTTAACCAGTCTTGGGCCACAAAACTGACACCTGAAATCAACAGAGGGTGGTCACTTACATATGACGCAGTTGTATTTTGCTTGGCCAAACGCTGTTTTGGGCATGAAATACACTGGCAAAGTGGGCACACACACCATATTTTGCCATTTTGAATAAGTAGCTGTAGTTTTGCAAGGGTTAACCAGTCTTGGGCCACAAATCTGACACCTGAAATCAACAGATGGTGGTCACTAACATATGACGCAGTTGTATTTTGCCTGGCCCAACGCTGTTTTGGGCATGAAATACAGTACACTGGCAAAGTGGGCACACACACCATATTTTACCATTTTGAATAAGTAGCTGTAGTTTTGCAAGGGTTAACCAGTCTTGGGCCACAAATCTGACACCTGAAATCAACAGAGAGTGGTCACTTACATATGACGCAGTTGTATTTTGCTTGGCCCAACGCTGTTTTGGGCATGAAATACACTGGCAAAGTGGGCACACACACACCATAATTTTACCATTTTGAATAAGTAGCTGTAGTTTAGCAAGGGGTAACTAGTCTTGGGCCACACATTTGACCACCAAAAACAACAGAGGGTGGTCACTTACATATGACCCACTTGTATTTTGCCTGGCCCAACGCTGTTTTGGGCATGAAATACACTGGCAAACTGGGCACACACACCATATTTTGCCATTTTGAATAAGTAGCTGTAGTTTTGCAAGGGTTAACTAGTCTTTGTTTGTACATTTTTCCTACCTTATATCTGTCTGTTTTTACCCAGTTTTGTTTTTTCACAGTTGTTTACAATTGTAAAGTTCAACGGAATTTGCTGCGCTATATAAGAATCTGATAATAAGAAGATTTATTTTCAGAACTTAACTTTGTTAAATCTCTTTCTGCGAGGTACACTGGATTCCGTAGGGAATAACATTGGGGTGTAGAGTTGGATATTGATCCGAGGCACCAATAGGCTAAAGCTTCGACTGTTCCCAGGATGCCTTGCACTGCCTCCTCTATAACCCCGCCTGCATGCACAGGAGCTCAGTTTTGTTAACCAGTCCAATGCAGTAGCAGGTAAAAGATACGACAACAGTTAGAAGCCACACAGACCCACATTCTCACAACAGGAGAAGGTACCAGCGGCTAATGCCATACAAACCCAAAGAAGCTAAGTGTGTCAGGGTGGGTGCCCTGTGGAATCCAGTGTACCTCGCAGAAAGAGATTTAACAAAGGATAAGTTCTTTCCATAAATCTCCTTTTCTGCAGCGGAGTACATTGGTATTCCACAGGGAATAACATCGGGGATGTCCTAAAGCAGTTCCTCATGGGTGGGGATGCACTGTAGCGGGCACAAGAAACTCGCGTCCAAAGGAAGCATCAAGGGAGGCGGAATAATCAAAGGCATAATAGAACCTAATGAACGTGTTCACTTAGGACCACGTAGCCGCCTTGCACAATTTTTCGAGGGAGGAGCCACGGCAGGCCGCCCAAGAAGGTCCAACAGCCCGAGTAGAATGGGCCTTGATAGTTGCAGGAGCTGGAAGACCAGCCTGTACATAAGCTTGTGCAATCACCATTCTAATCCATCTGGCCAAGTTCTGCTTATTAGCAGGCCAGCCACGGTTTATGAAAACCAAAAAGAACAAATAGAGAATCCGATCTCCTAATGGAAGCGGTTCTCTTCACGTAGATACAGAGAGCCCGTACCACATCCAAATACCGCTCTTTGGAGGACAAATCAGGAGAGATAAAGGCCGGAACCACAATCTCCTGGCTAAGGTGGAATGATGACACTACCTTAGGTAAATAACCAGGGCGAGTTCTAAGAATCGCACGGTCACAGTGAAAAATCAGAAAGTGTGACCAACATGACAAGGCACCCAAGTCCGAAACCCGTCTAGCAGAGGCAATAGCCAGCAAAAACAAAACCTTAAGCGTAAGCCACTTAAGGTCCACAGACTTAAGAGGTTCAAACGTAGCCTCATGCAGGGCATCTAGAACAACAGACAAATCCCAAGGTGCCACAGAAGGGACATAGGGAGGTTGAATCCTTAGAACACCCTGAGTGAAAGTATGAACGTCAGGCAGAGACGCAATTTTTCTCTGAATCCATATCGACAAGGCTGAAATATAAACATTGAGGGAGGCCAGACGAAGGCCTAAGTCCAGGCCCTGTTGCAGGAATGCCAAAAGTTTTGCAGTACTGAACTTGTATGCATCATAATTCTTAGCCGCAGACCAGGTGAAGTAAGAATTCCAGACTCTATAATAAATCCGAGCCGAAGCTGGTTTACAGGCTTTCAACATCGTTTGAATGACCACCTCAGAAAAAACTTTGGCACTCAGGACGGAAGCTTCAAGAGCCACGCTGTCAAAGCCAGACGGGACAAATCCTGGTAGACACAGGGGCCCTGAACTAGGAGGTCTGGGCATTGTGGAAGTAGAAGAGGACGCTCTATCGAGAGACCCTGTAGGTCTGAGAAGCAATGTACTCTGGGACATGCTGGAGCGAGTAGAAGTAGGATTCCTCCTTTTTGCTTGAACTTCCTTATTACCCTGGGCAGGAGTGACACCGGAGGGAACACGTACGGCAGCCGAAAGTTCCATGGAATTGCCAGTGTGTCTACGAACGCTGCTTGAGGATCCCTTATTCTTGCTCCGAAGACCGTAACCTTGTCATTGTGTCGAGACGCAATCAGGTCTACATCTGGTAGACCCCACTTGTCTACTAGGAGTTGAAATACTTCAGGATGAAGGCTCCACTCTCTGGCGTGTATGTCCTGACGACCGAGGAAGTCCACTTTCCAGTTGAGGACCCCCAGAATGAACACTGCCGATATGGCTATCAGATGGCGTTCCGCCCAGTGAAGGATCTTTGACACTTCCAACATTGCCATGCGGCTTCGAGTGCCGCCTTGATGGTTTATGTACGCCACCGTGGTAGCAGTGTCTAATTGTACTTGAAAAGGCCTGTTCTGCACCAGAGTCAGGGCAAGTTTCAGAGCATTGAACACTGCCCGCAACTCCAGAATATTTATCGGGAGGAGAGATTCCTACCTGGTCCACCGACCCTGAAGAGAATGTAGTTCCAACACTGCACCCCAACCCCGCAGACTGGCATCCGTCGTCAGAAGGACCCAGTTGGAGATCCAGAAGGGACGACCCCTGCTCAATTGTTGGTCCTGTAGCCACCAGGTCAGTGACAGACGAACCTCTGGAGTCAAGGATATCATGAGAGATCTGATCCTGTGAGGCAGGCAGTCCCACTTGGCAAGGATTAGCTTCTGCAGAGGGCGAGAGTGAAACGGAGCATACTCCACCATGTCCATGAGGCCTAGTACTTGCATCGCCGAGTGTATCGACACTCGTGGGCGAGAAAGGAAGTATTGTATACTGTCCTGACGCTTCAGGACCTTCTCCTGAGACAAGAACAACCATTGGTTGAGTGTGTCCAACAATGCCCCCAGGTGCACCATGCTTTGAGCAGGGACCAGGGAGGATTTCTTCCAGTTGATGAGCCACCCGTGGGCTTGCAGAAATTGGACCGTCAGTTCCAGATGACGGAGGAGAACCTCTGGGGAGTTTCCCAGGATAAACAAATCGTCCAGACCTGTTGGGATCCTGATACCCTAACAGCGGAGTAGGGCAGTCATAACTGCCATGACCTTGTTGAAGATTTGTGGAGCCGTGGTCAGGCAAAAAGGTAAGGCCTGGAATTGATAATGTAGGTTGCCAATAGCAAACCGCAGGTTTTGTTGATGCGATATGGCAATAGGTATATGTAGGTAAGTTTCCTGTGTGTCCATAGATACCATATAGTCCATGGGCTCCAAAGCCAGAACAATAGAGTGAAGGGTTTCCATACGGAACTTGGAAACCTTCACAAAATTGTTCAAAGAATTGAGGTTTAGAATAGGTCGGGAGGATCCATTCGGTTTCGGAACTAGGAACAACGTTGAATAGTACCCCCTGCCTCTCTGAGCCAGAGGCACCGTTACTATCACTCCTGTGTCCAGAAGGGATTGTACCACCAAATGGAGAGTTTTTGCTTTTACCGGGTCTGAGGGGATGTTTGTCAAGCAAAACTGGCAAGGGGGACATTTTTTGAAAGAGATAGCGTATCCGTGAGTGACGACTTCCCTTACCCAGTCATTTGAAGTGGTCTGTAACCATACCTGTGCGAACCTTAGAAGTCGGCCTCCCACCCTGGGATCCCCCAAGGGGAGGCCCACCCCATCATGCAGCAGGCTTTTCTGGTTTAGAAGCAGGCTGACGGGCCACCCAGGAACGTTTAGGTTTGGGCTTAGAGGTTTTGGAAGTGTAAGCCTGTTTTCAGTACGCCTGACCCTTTGCTTTACTTGGAGGTAGAAAGGAATGAAAAGTGGTACTTTTAGCCTTCGGAGCGGAAGGATTAGTACACGTCATACATGCAGTTGTAGCAGACGCTAAGTCAGCAACAATTTTGTTCAAATCTTCCCCAAAAAGGATGTCTCCCTTAAAAGGGATAACCTCCAAGGTCTTTTTAGAGTCTGGATCCACATACCAGACATGCAAGTCCACTGGTGGCAGAGTTTCCCAATTCATACTTAACTCTGCAGCGAGGGGATAATGAGCTAGCATTTTCTTAGAGAGGGCAAATTTCTTTCCTGGAGACTCCCAGGATTCCTGACGTATGTCAACTAAATGGTCAGAATGGTGCAAAATTAATTTAGTGACCTTCTGACGTTTGAACTTATCAGGTTTCTTAGACGTATCTTGAGGTGCAGATTCATCATCAAAAGAATCAGCCTGATAGCCTCAAGGAGGTCAAGAACATCCACCTGTGAAATAGATTACCCATCAGAAGCATCTGCATCAGTGTCTGTGGGGTCAGTGTATACGCCATCTTCATGTGATGAAGTATCCGTAACATGCGTGGATTGTGAGGAGGTAATTGTCCGCTTAGATTACCCTTTGGTCTTAGGGGGCGCGAGGGTTAGGTTTTTGTTTAACCAGAGACCGATTTAATTGCTGTACATGAGTTGACAGCATATCTGCCCAAGGCGGATTAACTGCAGGGACAATATGTGGCTGTAATGGCACAGGAGGTCCCACAGGGGGCGTAAGTCTCGTTATTAGCATAGTCAGCACATTAGAAAAGGCAGTCCAAGGTGGTTCTTGGTAAGCCACCAGTGCTACAGGCTGACTGAGGGGTACATAGCCCCCGGTACTTCGACCCTCAGCTGGAATATTTTCCCTAGATAAATCCTCGGCGTCAGCACTGCATGACGCAGGATTCGCCATGGATCTCTCGCCCTGTGATGCAGACATAATATAGAAACGTAGACTTAGGGCGTAACAGTACAACATAGCCAGACGCACTACCTGACATAAACCCCCTGTGGAGTGTGACTGCAGATGCAGAACACAAACAGAGGATTTAAGCAGTATATGGTGACTGAAATAGACAGAAAAAGATACCGATGTAGTATTTCCTGTGAAACTCTCTCTCTCTCTCTCTATATATATATATATATATATATATATATATATATATATCTCTATCTATCTATATATATATATATATATATCTCTATCTATCTATCTATATATATATATATATATATATATATATATATATATTTATGATCCTGACTTACATAGCCCCCTCAGGGTACAGAATATAGGGAGAGATACATGGAATAAGAACCACACAGCAGCTATTGGCACACACAGTCACAGGTACAATGCAGAAATTATTACAAACAATAAAACTGCACCAGAAAGGCTCATCCTCACCTGCCTCGCCCCACCGCACGTCACTGCAGTGTACCCCGCTACAGAAAAATAAATAAATTGTGAAACACATAAATTGCACAGGTTCTGTGGCTGATTAAAACAAAGTGAAATGCAGGCTTGAAGTCAGCAGCCACAGAACCTGTGTAATTCATGAGTTTCCTTGTTTAAACTTAAAGGGATAGTATGTTAAATATATATATATAGTGAATATTGATAACTTAGACTGTTGCTTTAAGGAGAGGTCATCTGGCTTGACTAACCCTCCCCAGCTATTTATTCATTATTGCAGTCATATGTAAGTGACCACCCTCTGTTGATTTCAGGTGTCAGATTTGTGGCCCAAGACTAGTTAACCCTTGCAAAACTACAGCTACTTATTCAAAATGGTAAAATATGGTGTGTGTGCCCACTTTGCCAGTGTATTTCATGCCCAAAACAGCGTTGGGCCAGGCAAAATACAACTGCGTCATATGTAAGTGACCACCCTCTGTTGTTTTTGGGGGTCAAATTTGTGGCCCAAGACTAGTTAACCCTTGCTAAACTACAGCTACTTATTCAAAATGGTAAATTATGGTGTGTGTGCCCACTTTGCCAGTGTATTTCATGCCCAAAACAGCGTTGGGCCAGGCAAAATACAACTGCGTCATATGTAAGTGACCACCCTCTGTTGTTTTTGGGGGTCAAATTTGTGGCCCAAGACTGGTTAACCCTTGCTAAACTACAGCTACTTATTCAAAATGGTAAAATATGGTGTGTGTGCCCACTTTGCCAGTGTATTTCATGCCCAAAACAGCGTTGGGCCAGGCAAAATACAAGTGGGTCACATGCAAGTGACCACCCTCTGTTGTTTTTGGGGGTCAAATGTGTGGCCCAAGACTAGTTAACCCTTGCAAAACTACAGCTACTTATTCAAAATGTTAAAATATGGTGTGTGTGCCCACTTTGCCAGTGTATTTCATGCCCAAAACAGCGTTGGGCCAAGCAAAATACAACTGCGTCATATGTAAGTGACCACCCTCTGTTGATTTCAGGTGTCAGATTTGTGGCCCAAGACTGGTTAACCCTTGCAAAACTACAGCTACTTATTCAAAATGGTAAAATATGGTGTGTGTGCCCACTTTGCCAGTGTATTTCATGCCCAAAACAGCGTTGGGCCAGTCAAAATACAACTGCGTCATATGTAAGTGACCACCCTCTGTTGTTTTTGGGGGTCAAATTTGTGGCCCAAGACTAGTTAACCCTTGCAAAACTACAGCTACTTATTCAAAATGGTAAAAAATGGTGTGTGTGCCCACTTTGCCAGTATATTTCATGCCCAAAACAGCGTTGGGCCAGGCAAAATACAACTGCGTCATATGTAAGTGACCACCCTCTGTTGTTTTTGGGGGTCAAATTTGTGGCCCAAGACTAGTTAACCCTTGCTAAACTACAGCTACTTATTCAAAATGGCAAAATATGGTGTGTGTGTGCCCACTTTGCCAGTGTATTTCATGCCTAAAACAGCGTTGGGCCAAGCAAAATACAACTGCGTCATATGTAAGTGACCACCCTCTGTTGATTTCAGGTGTCAGATTTGTGGCCCAAGACTGGTTAACCCTTGCAAAACTACAGCTACTTAATCAAAATGGTAAAATATGGTGTGTGTGCCCACTTTGCCAGTGTATTTCATGCCCAAAACAGCGTTGGGCCAGGCAAAATACAAGTGGGTCACATGCAAGTGACCACCCTCTGTTGTTTTTGGGGTTCAAATGTGTGGCCCAAGACTAGTTAACCCTTGCAAAACTACAGCTACTTATTCAAAATGGTAAAATATGGTGTGTGTGCCCACTTTGCCAGTGTATTTCATGCCCAAAACAGCGTTGGGCCAAGCAAAATACAACTGCGTCATATGTAAGTGACCACACTCTGTTGATTTCAGGTGTCAGTTTTGTGGCCCAAGACTGGTTAACCCTTGCAAAACTACAGCTACTTATTCAAAATGGTAAAATATGGTGTGTGTGCCCACTTTGCCAGTGTATTTCATGCCCAAAACAGCGTTGGGCCAAGCAAAATACAACTGCGTCATATGTAAGTGACCACCCTCTGTTGATTTCAGGTGTCAGATTTGTGGCCCAAGACTGGTTAACCCTTGCAAAACTACAGCTACTTATTCAAAATGGTAAAATATGGTGTGTGTGCCCACTTTGCCAGTGTATTTCATGCCCAAAACAGCGTTGGGCCAGGCAAAATACAACTGCGTCATATGTAAGTGACCACCCTCTGTTGATTTCAGGTATCAGATTTGTGGCCCAAGACTGGTTAACCCTTGCTAAACTACAGCTACTTATTCAAAATGGTAAAATATGGTGTGTGTGCCCACTTTGCCAGTGTATTTCATGCCCAAAACAGCGTTGGGCCAGGCAAAATACAACTGCGTCATATGTAAATGACCACCCTCTGTTGTTTTTGGGGGTCAAATTTGTGGCCCAAGACTAGTTAACCCTTGCAAAACTACAGCTACTTATTCGAAATGGTAAAAAATGGTGTGTGTGCCCACTTTGCCAGTATATTTCATGCCCAAAACAGCGTTGGGCCAGGCAAAATACAACTGCGTCATATGTAAGTGACCACCCTCTGTTGTTTTTGGGGGTCAAATTTGTGGCCCAAGACTAGTTAACCCTTGCTAAACTACAGCTACTTATTCAAAATGGCAAAATATGGTGTGTGTGCCCACTTTGCCAGTGTATTTCATGCCTAAAACAGCGTTGGGCCAGGCAAAATACAAGTGGGTCACATGCAAATGACCACCCTCTGTTGTTTTTGGGGTTCAAATGTGTGGCCCAAGACTAGTTAACCCTTGCAAAACTACAGCTACTTATTCAAAATGGTAAAATATGGTGTGTGTGCCCACTTTGCCAGTGTATTTCATGCCCAAAACAGCGTTGGGCCAAGCAAAATACAACTGCGTCATATGTAAGTGACCACCCTCTGTTGATTTCAGGTGTCAGATTTGTGGCCCAAGACTGGTTAACCCTTGCAAAACTACAGCTACTTATTCAAAATGGTAAAATATGGTGTGTGTGCCCACTTTGCCAGTGTATTTCATGCCCAAAACAGCGTTGGGCCAGGCAAAATACAACTGCGTCATATGTAAGTGACCACCCTCTGTTGTTTTTGGGGGTCAAATTTGTGGCCCAAGACTAGTTAACCCTTGCTAAACTACAGCTACTTATTCAAAATGGCAAAATATGGTGTGTGTGCCCACTTTGCCAGTGTACTGTATTTCATGCCCAAAACAGCGTTGGGCCAGGCAAAATACAACTGCGTCATATGTTAGTGACCACCCTCTGTTGATTTCAGGTGTCAGATTTGTGGCCCAAGACTGGTTAACCCTTGCAAAACTACAGCTACTTATTCAAAATGGTAAAATATGGTGTGTGTGCCCACTTTGCCAGTGTATTTCATGCCCAAAACAGCGTTGGGCCAAGCAAAATACAACTGCGTCATATGTAAGTGACCACCCTCTGTTGATTTCAGGTGTCAGATTTGTGGCCCAAGACTGGTTAACCCTTGCAAAACTACAGCTACTTATTCAAAATGGCAAAATATGGTGTGTGTGCCCACTTTGCCAGTGTATTTCATGCCCAAAACAGCGTTGGGCCAAGCAAAATACAACTGCGTCATATGTAAGTGACCACCCTCTGTTGAACTTCAGTGGGATTCTCTGAGAATTAATCAGAGACAACCCATCTGAGCAGACACTGCCCGGGCAGTCCCTTAATGACAGCGGAGCATAGAAGTGAGTCTGTAAAATTCTTCTCTCCAACTCCCTTCTAGAGAAGTTTTTGACTTCACCCACCTCCAGCCCCCAAAGCCTTGTCATCTTCAAGCACAGTATAACGTAGATCGGGAGGTAGCCATGCCGGACTCCAAGGGTTTTTACTCGGCCACCATCCATCCATAACCTGAGGAAGGGAGACACCCAAGCCCTAAAACTTTCTACCCATCGAGGGGGAGTTTCTAGAAACAAACTCCCTAGATTTAGCTTTAAAAAAGTTGTAGCGAAAAACACTACAGGGTTGACCATACACAGCCCCCCTTGTTCCCTCGATCTGTAGGTGATCCCTCTCTTGACCAGATTCATTCTATTCCCCCATAACATCAGGAAGAATAAAGAATACATCTTGGTCCACAAAGATTGTGGCAAAAAGCACACATAACTGACATACAAGAAAAGCGGAACCAAGTAGGTTTTGCACAAATCAACCCTTTCCCTGAGAGAGAGCTGCCACCTTCTCCAGGACTGCACCTTTCTAGTAGCATCTTCCAGCCTCTTATCCCAATTTTGAGTGGCATAATCACCACGGCCAAATTTAATACCTAGAACTTTTATCTCTGGACTGGCGCGGGGGAGACTATCCGGAAGGGCAAACTCGTCACCTTCCTCCCCCATCCAGAAAGCTTCACACTTGTCCTGATTGATCCTGGAGCACGAAGCCTCAGAATACTCGCAGATAAGACGTTCCATGTCACGCGCCTCTGCCACAGACGACACGACCACAGTAACGTCATCCGCGTAGGCCGCCACCCTCAGTGGTAGCCCAGGGCCCAGCTGCACCCCTGCAACAGTACTGCACTCAATCCTCCGCACAAAGGGGTCAATTGCGAATACGTACAGAAGGGGGCTCAGGGGACACCCCTGACGGACACCCGAGTCAACCGAAAATGTGGGCCCAACCCAACCATTGACAAGCGGGAAGCTCTCAGCCTGATTGTAAATGACACGTAGCCAATCTACCACCCTTACTGGAAGACCATACCTTTCCAGCACAGCCCACAGGTACTGATGATTAACCCGGTCAAAAGCCTTGGACTGGTCCAATGCCAGCAAATACTTACCCCATTTTTCAGCACGACATTGTTCCACGGCCTCCCGGATGCCAAGGACAGCACTAAAGGTGCTTCGACCCTTTACAGTGCAATGCTGAGACGGGGAAAGTAACAGCCCGGAAACTTCCATCAGCCGATTAAAGAGTACCTTTGCCAGAATCTTTCTGTCCGTATTGAGAAGAGCGATGGGGCGCCAATTCTCAATACGGGCTGGGTCCTTACCTTTAGACAATAATATGAGAGCAGAGGATCTCATAGAGGGAGGGAGCACTCCCTCACCCAGGCTTTCATTAAATACCTCTACAAGATGAGGAGCCAAGATGTCTGAGAAAACTTTAAAAAATTCAGATGTTAACCCATCTGGGCCTGGAGATTTTCTTATAGACAAACCGTCTATAGCCTTCTTGACCTCCTCCACTGTCACATCATTCCCCAAAGAGTCAAAAGAAGGATCAAGCTGCTCAAGCCCAGGTGTCTCCCCCAGGAACCGATCCATCCTCTCTCTAATGAGTGGCTGCTCAGACAAAAGGTCGGAGTAATAAGACCTGATGACTCCCAAAAACCCTCCCTGTCTCCATGAAGAGTACCCTGGTCATCAAACAGGCCCTGGACCTCCCTCAAATCAACTGATTTTCTGCAACTCTGGTAGGGATCAGGCGAGTGGTATTTTCCATAATCCCTCTCCAAAATCAAAGAAGCTAGACGATCATACTGATATTCTCTCATCTGAGCCTTCACCCGGGAGATTTCCCCACAATCCCCACGCCCAGAGATCAAGAAATCTAGTTCCTTTCTCAGGCTCTGGTAGATACATCTTTTTGTCAAGTTTCTCCTGGCTACCAGCCTTTGAAAAAACCTTTGAGTCCTCTTTTTACACTCCTCCCACCACTCAGATCTACTCCAACCAGCCTCCAGAAGTGTTTCCTGCAGTTGAAAAAAGTCTCTAAAGGACTGTCTAACTCCCTCCTCCTTCAGGAGCCCTGAATTCAAACGCCAAAGGCCCCGCCCTTTCTGAGGGGTTTCTGAGACGTTCAAAGCAACACACAGAAAAACGTGGTCGGAGAACTCTACTGGCTTTGTCTCAGGAGGCAAAGTTTTCGAGGACTCCTTAACAAAAAACCTATCTATCCTAGAACTACGGCTACCACAATGATAGGTGAAACCAGTGAAGTCTGGGAAATGGCGAACATGCACATCGACCAGACCAGCCTCTCTAATCATGCTAACTAAAAAATTGGAATCATAGCCCAGGGTCATCTTTGTGACTCCCCTATCTTTTGGCCTAATAACGGTGTTAAAATCACCACCAAAGATGATCTGCCGGGCCGTAAAGAGAAACGGTTTTATCTCCCTGAAAAGACATTTCCTGTCCCAAGCTGTTTGGGGCCCATAGATGTTTATTAATCTCAGGTCATGTCCTCTCAGGTTGACATCCAAAACCATGCACCTACCTACCTGTAATTCTATAATCCTGTGCACGTTTACCATATCAGTAAAAAGCACTGCCAACCCACCGTACGGCTCGGCCGCAAGAGACCAGAAGGAAGGCCCACGCCTCCACTGACCCTTGGCCCGATGAAGTGTGGCCAGGTCACCTATCCTGGTCTCCTGCAAAAATAAAAAATCAACATCAACCGTGTTGAAAAAATCAAAGGCCAAGAAACGAGCACGTTCGGAAAACACGGAAGCCACATTAATGGTGGCACATCGCATAGGTTGGGGATCCATGTTTCTTGGATTATAGAAGTAGGATCCCATTCACTTTTTCTTTGCTTGTCTTTTAGAGTCCTCATCCGAGGATCCAACTCTTTTACATGCCACCCCAAAAGGGATAGCATCCTCATCAGACAGGGAGATCTCTTCCTCCTCCCCCTCCTCCTCACTCACACTATCAGCAACAGGGACCACAGTCTCACTAAGTAGACTCTCGGACCCCTTCCTACCAATCCCCTCCCCAACAACACACCCCTCCACCTTTACTACCTCGTCCGGGGGAGGATCCGGATCAGGAGCCTTTGGGGTACTAATAAAGGAGCCGCCTCCGGGACCACCCACACCAGGGGACCCAGGAGTTTCATCAACCACCAACACCTCATCTGAAGAATGAGGGACTTCCCCTTCTGGACACTGAGCTACTTCAACCACGTCTAACAGGGATCCTACAGCCTGGCTCAACTCAATCCCCACAGGGTCCCACTCCAGCTCCCCCTGAGAACCATTTCTTTCCAAGTGCTTAGTTTTGCTTTGGGCTTTACCTTGTCCCATTTTTCCCTGTTTATCCTTAGCTACAACCTCCTTCCCAGCAACTGACAGCTTAGAGGCCTGCTTTGGCTTTCTATTTTTTGAGACATTTGGGACAAAAACTAATTATTTGCCCCCAACCATGACCACCTCCCCCTCTTCTTCATCATCAGAAGAAGACAGGACATCGAACCTATTTGAGCAAATAAAATCTGCCTCCTTTTTTTTAGGCTTCCTCCTCCTCCCTTTATTGACGATCTGAAAGGATGCCTCCCCCTTTTCAGGCTGAACCTTCTCTTTCCCACCATCTTCTATTCTCTTCGAGATGTCCTGATGCTGCACAGTAACCGGTACGCTACTTTCTCGACCAGGACCAACCTCCGGCACCACTTCTTCCACCCCTGCACTATAATTATGCGAAGCCTTAGGGCATCGACTGTAGGGATGACCAACTGTACCGCAAAGATTACACCTGACCTTGCTGCATTCCCGGGACCCATGCCCCAACTGGCCACACAAAGCACATTTAATCACCCCACAATCGCTACTGAGGTGACGGAAGTCACCACACTTATGACAGGTTCTGGGTTGCCCAGGGTAAAAACACTGGAGTCGATCACGGCCAATGTAAGCGGCGGAAGGTATGTGTCTAGTCTCAGCCCCTACCTGGTGTAACCTCACAAAGGCCGAATAGGCACCACCCCAGACCCCCCTTGTATGATCAAACTTTACCAAAGGAGAGAGTACTGTACAAGACCTAGACAACCAATATATAATATCAGCAGGGGGCAGTGATTCGTTACGCACCAACACAGTGATCTTAACCCTGTCCTGCCTCGTGATGGTATGGGATTTGAAAAAACAATATGGTTCCTTCATCTTGTTTTTCTCCCAACGTGAGCCAAAGGCCTGCAGGCCATTCAGGGAGAGGAAGCTCAGGTCGAAATCTGGAGTTCTCACTGGGTGAATGCATGCAAAAAGATCTGCAGCCTCAAACCCCAGTGAGAAGATCATACCTAAGAACTCCGACTTTGAAGGAGCCTCCCCATCCCCTACCCATTTGAACTGTACCACATTTCTTCTTTTTATGGGCTGACCCCCACTCACCCCGAACTGAGGACCAGCACTCGGCCGACCAGGAGCAGCCAAAGAATTAGCATATGAACCAGCACCTGGCCTAACCTCAGAGGGAGTTACAGGGAGCCCTTCAGGTGCCAGACCACTACAAGCCCCTATTCCCACATTCCCCACCCCACCAGTCATCCTGACCTGGTTCGCCTGAAACAAATTCACAGCTGCTAGAGCCCTCACCGGCATATCCATGTTACCATATACAGTTTCTACTAACATAAATTCTTCAGGGGTTAATTTGCTCTTATCTACAGCTGGCAGTCCTTGAGCCAATCTCTGCCCCTCTTTCGGCATGGCTTCATACTTTGAAACACCCATCGATGTGGGTAATGATGTCACCTGCGATGTCATACCTGATGCGTCTTTGGCCCCGCCTCCCTCAGCACCACGGCGACTAAGCCAGAGCCAGCCACCGCAGGCTTACAGGGATGGCCAGCCTCAGCATCAACCACGGCCCGCGCCGCACCCACACTTGCAACTTTAGAGGCGAGCGTTTCGGGGACAAGTCCACAGGGAGCAGTGACAGTCACAAGAGTCCCAGCATCCGCCAAGACCCCAGCAACCGCCACGCCACCCGCACCGTCACCACCCAGCACTCCCTCCAGGAGAGACGCCTCCCCCGTTTGGAAGCCACCAGATACTGCCATCATTGGCCTTTCCACGATATCTGCAGCATCATGCACGATCTTAGAAAAATCACTTCCATCACAGCTCCCGACAGCCACTTCCTTCTCCATAGGCTGGACTCCCACCTCCATACACTGCACTGGAGGCTCTGATGCCGCTACTGAACTTGCCAGGACCAGGCCGCCACCGCCATCCTGTTCAGGCAGAGATTCCTGCAACTCCTTTTTCCCTTGAGACAGAACCTGACGACACAATGCCGACTCAGCCACTGAAACTGCTGGGACCGACCTGCTACTGCCCCCACAATCCTGCTCAGGTAAGGACTTTATCAATACTTCTTTCTCCTGAGAAAGAGCCAGATTACATAACACTTTCATTCTTTCCTTTACTGCAGCCAGGCTAGTACTTAGCTCCCATATCTCATCCTTTAGAAGAGCTCTCTCACGACTGCTACAAGTATTTCGTTTCCTTCTCTTGAGGGAAAGACGAGAGGTTAAACGAGACTGCTCCATTTTTAACTCTTCCAGGCTCATATTCACATATTCATCCACAGAGGATTCTGAGCTGCTATCAAAGACCACAGCATCCCCCGCTTCACCACAGGCAGGTACCTTCGCCATATCACCCCCCCGGTTTTCCTCACCTGGAGAGCCAGAGTCCCGTGGTTTGGGGGTCACCAGTTGGGGATCCTGTTTCTTCACAGGGTCCACAATCACTGGGGCTGCCACACTGACCGAATCTCCCAATGCTGGAACTTCCACGGCTGTATGCAGGCTAGAAATCCCGGGGCCTCCTTCGGGCCCAGCAGCCCGGGACTCGCCATCATCGTCCTCCCCAGGAGGATCCATCCTCCCCTGGGAGGCTCCCAGGGGAAACACTGCAGGCTTCAGAAAAGGACCAGGGCCTAAGAGCTCTCTCCTGTGCAGCCTCCTCCAGTCTCAGGTGTCAAATTTGTGGCCCAAGACTAGTTAACCCTTGCTAAACTACAGCTACTTATTCAAAATGGCAAAATATGGTGTGTGTGCCCACTTTGCCAGTGTATTTCATGCCCAAAACAGCGTTGGGCCAAGCAAAATACAACTGCGTCATATGTAAGTGACCACCCTCTGTTGATTTCAGGTGTCAGATTTGTGGCCCAAGACTGGTTAACCCTTGCAAAACTACAGCCTACTTATTCAAAATGGTAAAATATGGTGTGTGTGCCCACTTTGCCAGTGTATTTCATGCCCAAAACAGCGTTGGGCCAGGCAAAATACAAGTGGGTCATATGTAAGGGAACCTACTCTGTTGATTTCAGGTGTCAAATTTGTTACCCAAGACTCATTAACCCTTGCAAAACTGAATGATCTGAATAAGAAGCTGGAGTTCGAATAAGAAGTGAATAAGAAGCTAGAGCTTGAATAAGAAGTGAATAAGAAGCTGGCCGAATAAGAAGCTAACTTCAGCATCGTATCGAATATGGCAAGCCTATATTCATTGGTGTAGTGAAAGGAGTATGGATCCAAGATCTTTTAGTA
The DNA here is from genome assembly GCF_028390025.1 of Pseudophryne corroboree. Lineage (NCBI taxonomy): Eukaryota > Metazoa > Chordata > Amphibia > Anura > Myobatrachidae > Pseudophryne > Pseudophryne corroboree. The sequence continues at coordinate 594,958,486 of NC_086444.1, forward strand.
TCCAGGATTTGGGATTTCCTTCAAGCAGGATTGGATAAGGGGTTAAAAGTAGCTTCCTTGAGAGTTCAAGTATCAGCATTAATTGTATGGTTTCAGAAAAAGATTGCAAACCTACAGGATGTGCGTACTTTCTTTCAGGGAGTGTTGCACATTCAACTGCAGTTGAACTGCAGTTCCCTGGGATTTGAATCTGGTTCTTAAAATCCTTCAGGAGGCTCCGTTTGAACCACTAAAGACAGCAGATCTTAAATGGTTGACGGCTAAAGTTCTCTTTCTACTGACGATGGCGTCAGCTAGAAGAGTGTCAGATTTAGGAGCACTGTCGTGTAAGTCTCTTTTTCTGATCTTTTATCCAGATAAGGCAGTTCTCAGAACTAGATCTGGGTATCTTCCGAAGGTGGTCTCAAAGTTTCACCTTAATGAAGAGATGGTAGTCCCGGCTTTTCAGGTATCGGGACTTTCTGTGGGAGAAGCGTCGCTGGACGTGGTCCGTGCGTTAAGAATCTACATAGATCGTACTAGTGCCATCAGAAAGACAGATTCTCTCTTCATTCTCTACGGATATCACAAAAGAGGATGACCTGCTAGTAAACAGACGCTGGCAAGAAGGCTCCGAATGGTAATTTCAGAAGCATATTCTCGTGCTGATCTCCCTGCTCCAGGTAATGTCTCTGCGCACTCTACACGTAAGGTAGGTCCTTCATGGGCAGCACAACATGGTGCTTCGGCAGAACAGATTTGTAAGGCAGCCATATGGTCTTCCATTAACACATTTCATTAGACATTATGCCTTGGATACTTTTGCCTCTCATGACGCGGAATTCAGGCGAAAGGTTCTCCTGTCTAATCAGGAGCTTCCCCACCACTAAAAATGGCTTTGGGAATCCCAATGTTATCCTGTGGATAACCTGTGGACCCAGCCGGAGAAATATACGTTACCGTTGATAACGGAATTTCTCCTATGTCCACAGGTATCCACAGGGATCCCACCCTGACGCACCTGATCTGAGGATCTTTACAATCACTAAACCTCTTCCCTCTTGTATGGAAGGGTGTGCATGTGTGTTCTTATCGCCTGAATAGGTTTCTACATGATGCTCCTGCCTAGATTGCTGTGAAAACAACTGATTTGACTGAGTTAGTGGGCGGGATTATATGGAGGAGCCCCGATGCATCCTGGGAGGCCAGAAAGCTCGTGACTATTTGGTGCCATTTCCGCTGTCGCTCCGGCATATCCCAATGTTATCCTGTGGATACCTGTGGACATAGGAGAAATTCCGTTATCAACGGTAAGTTCTTACCATAACGTATATATTACATTCTTTTCAAAAATTGCCAAGATTTTACTCAGGTTTTTCCTTTAGGACATCATAGCACAAAACCAAGAATGATTTGAAACAGAAGGTTCAGTAAAGAGGGTCCTGTCTATATTACATGTTCATCGTTCAGCAGAATTATTTGCTTTCTTCTTCTTTCTGGCTTTCAGAATATTCCTGTTAATGGATTTAACTATTAAGGCCAATATTAGCAATATATTAAAGACATACTTGCTGATATTTTATTATTTATTGGGGAGGGTGGGCAAGTATGGGCTACTAAACTCCAAATTTATAATGTTGAACTACAGTATGAGTTAAAATAAATTGTTTAGTATTACCTTAATGTTACACAGCAGATCTGCTGACTGCCATTGTGCATGAAGCAACTAATCCACTAAATCTGAGTAGCTTGTTGAATAAGTGGAGCAACTCAATCCTAACATGGTAACCTGTTGCAGGGGAGTAAACAGCATGGCATGCATATTTAGTAACTACATAGAACTGAATTCATTAAATAGCTATTCAATTATTGTTACCAGTTAATAATGTATTCAGGGCCTAATTCAGGTTCAGTTGTAGAAGTGCGGAAATCACTATTCTGCGATATCCGCACTTGTGTACATGTGCACACACCGCTGCGTACATCTGCGAGGACCTAGATTGCGATCACGTGTGATCACAATTTTAATCCCAACGGAGCAGTGGCGCAGCATTTTACGAGCAGCGATGCAGCATGGGGTCGCACAGTCTAGACAACAGAGGCATGTCTGGACTGTTTGCAGGGCAGGCCACGTGACGTCACACGCAGCCGCTGCAACCCAAAACATGGTGGCCTGGTGACTGCCTTCGCTAGGCTGCGAAGGCAGGGGGCTACCCTTAAGATGCAAGTGCATCGCTGTTTAGCAATGCGCACACATTTCAGAGGAGGGGGGGAAGGACCCGGCATGCGAGGCGGCATTGCCCTGTGGTGAGAAGCCCCCCTCACGCTAGAGAAAAGAATTGTAGTTTTACGATTTCTCGCAAACTACAACTCATGCTGAATTAGGCACTGTGGGGCAGATGTATTAACCTGGAGAAGGCATAAGGAAGTGATAAAGCAGTGATAAGCGCAAGGTGATAAACGCACCAGTCAGTCAGCTCCAATATGCAAATTGACAGGAGCAGATTGGCTGGTGCGTTTATCACCTTGCACTTATCATTGGTTTATCACTTCCTTATGCCTTCTCCAGGTTAATACATCTGCACCTCAGTTCTATATAGTTTACACTGAGGAAACTACTGATTCAGGTAGAGAAACGTGTCAAGATTGTTTTTTTTAATCAACAGTCTGGTGTTCACTAACCTATTCATCTTCTGGAGTCCAGGACACATTTGGAACATTGAATTTGTTGCCCATGTATGCAAACCTTGTTTTCAAGGGGCTCTCTCTCTTGATAGCTGCATAAGTGGATACCTAGCAGCTAAGAGATTTTGAACTTTCTGTATAATTGCTTATACTTGTTAGGACTATAACCTTTCTTTTGGTTCTTTCAGGACACATTTGGAACATTGAATTTGTTGCCCATGTATGCAAACCTTGTTTTCAAGGGGCTCTCTCTCTTGATAGCTGCATAAGTGGATACCTAGCAGCTAAGAGATTTTGAACTTTCTGTATAATTGCTTATACTTGTTAGGACTATAACCTTTCTTTTGGTTCTTTCTGCAAGCATTTCCTTGCATGTTATATGAATAGCAAATTAATGCTATGTGCACATTGAACTGTTAATGAAATCCAGCAATTGTGCAATTTTGGCGCTCAGCCTTCATTACCATTTTGGATGACACTGAGGCGAAAGTCACTAGGCACTATTAAGAATGACAAACTTGGTTTCTTCACCTTTAATGAAGTGCTTTTGCTGGGGTAATTATATGGCTGATAATGGAGTTCTTTTCACTTATACATTCTTGATCTTGTACTTCTATTTGGTACCAACCCTCATAATTATCTGGGTATTTATTAAAGTCAGTACTATATAAAGAGGGTGCTTATTAGTGACCCACATTACAGGAATGGTCTCAGTGTATAGCTATAAAGGCAGCCTTTATACTATACCGTTCTACCCATATAACACCCATTCTCTTTTCCCTCCATTGGTTGCCTGTAAGATGGCGAATCATCTTCAAGATTGGCTTACTGACTTTTAAAGCCCTACATGACCAGGGCCCAGGGTACCTGAAGCAGCTGCTGATTCCTTACTGTACCACTCAATTACTGTGATCTGTAGATGAAAGACTTTTAGCAGGAACCTAGAACCTCCTGTAACTCATCTGGGGGTCGAGCTTTTAGCCATGAGGCTCTGACTCTATGGAACTCACTTCCCCACATAGTTTGAGAAGCCTCCACTATAGAATTCTTCAAAAACAGACTCAAGACTTTCCTGTTTACGCAAGCATTTCTGTAATGTCCCTTTAGTATCTCCATACTCTCTGTATTTTAAGATAAACTTTTCTGTACTTCATTGTTTCTATCATGTTCATTCTATCTGTTAAGCGCCTTGAGTCCTATTGGAGAAAGAGCTCTGTATAAATACAATTATTATTATTATTAATAACATACTCAGTATTATTGTACTTTGTTAACAGTTTGGATGTCTCTGCGGGTATGGGTCGTTGGGTCGACACAACTTAGGTCGTCAGTCATTAGGTTGACCACCAAAGGTCGACATGGGCATTAGGTCGGCATGTACTAGGTCGACAGGTGAAAAGGTCGACATGAGTTTTTTCTTTTTCTGGTGTTGTTTTCTTCGTAAAGTGACGGGGAACCCCAATTAGTGCACCGTGTCCCCTGGCATGGATCGCTTTGCTCGCCATGCTTCGGGCAAGGTGCCTCGCTGCGCTCAGCATAGGTTACCATTCCCAATTGTAGTCCACGTGGATCATAAAGTATGAAAAAGTCCAAAAAATGAAAAAAATAAATGTGAAAAACTCATGTCGACCTTTTGACCTAATACATGTCGACCTAATGCCCATGTCGACCTTCAGTGGTTGTCCTAATGACTGTCGACCTAAATTGTGTCAACCTAACGACCGTATCCCGTCTCAACAACAGCTATTTTTTGTGTATTCCAAAAAATATTCCTTTTTTCTTCTTTCTGTATCCCATTTAACACTTGGAAAATGAATAAATACAAATAATAAAAAACAAATCAGCCACTGAAAGATTTGGAATGCTTTACACTGTGGGGGTAATTCCAAGTTGATCGCAGCAGGAAATTTTTTAGCAGTTGGGCAAAACCATGTGCACTGCAGGGGAGGCAGATAGAACATGTGCAGAGAGAGTTAGATTTGGGTGGGTCATTTTGTTTCTGTGCAGGGTAAATACTGTACTGGCTGCTTTATTTTTACACTGCAATTTAGATTGCAGATTGAACACACCACACCCAAATCTAACTCTCTCTGCACATGTTATATCTGTCCCCCCCTGCAGTGCACATGGTTTTGCCCAACTGCTAAAAAAATTCCTGCTGCGATCAACTTGGAATTACCCCCTAAATGCTTAGACTTTCTTGGATTGAGACAATCCTAAAATGTATGCTGGTGCTGTATATCCTCAGAATATTCCCCTGCATACTAACAATAACTGAATGCTACAGTATATGAAATTATATATGCCCAGAGTTACCATCGACTAATTGCACAAGAATAAACTGGGTGCTCTAATCACCTTTCTTACTGAATTACACTCTGCAACTTCCAGCAGTTTGTTTCATATTTAATCCTGCATGCTGTCTGGAATATTGTTTATATAGCATCTGGAAAGGATTTTGATGGCTGGTCCATGAGCTTCAACTGACCATCATAGCTGTGTTGTTGGCAACGTGTTTAGCATTAATTTGTTCAGATATTAATGCATACCTCCCAACTTTCTAAATATTGAAAGAGGGACGCACGTGCGGCGAAGCCGCGCGTGCTCCCAAAAAGGGGTGTGGCTTATTGAAAAGGGGGTGTGGCTTTGTGCAGGACCCGCAATCGCACGTCACGCCCCCGTTTTGGTCACTGAGGGGGCATGCCCAGCGCTCCGTGAGCTGCTGGTATGCCCCCTCTCCTCCTGTCTCAAGTGAATAGACGCTGTGCGCACAGCGTCTATTCACCGCTGCTCTGCTAAGCAGGGCAGCGATGACAGGAGCCTCCCGACTGCCCCCCCCCCCCCCCACCGCGGGACACTGCGGCCCGCGGGTGGGACAGCGGGACAGTCCCCAAAAACCGGGACTGTCTTGCGAAAATCGGGACAGTTGGGAGGTATGTTAATGCTGTAGGTCTCATTCTGTGTTTAACTGGAAATGACCACAGTAATTGCTATAGATTTTTTAAACTGTGTGTTTACAATGGATATCTAATGTATACTTCTTTTATGAGGAATTATCTTTTGTATTGTTATGTATACTGGTTAGTTTTTAATAAATGTTGTTAGTCTGACAGACAGACAGTGCTTCTTGATATTATTTCTTGGTCAGTCAGATATTAATGACAAATTATTAATATATCCCCACAAAGCTAACTATATTGCATCACATACACCAACAATTCAGGTGCTACATACAGGGCCGGTGCTAGGGTGTTCGCCGCCCCACTGCAAACTATAAATTTGCGCCCTCCCATAATTTACAAGAGGACAGTGCGCATCAAAAAAGGGTGTGGTCTCACAAGTAGCGCCACTTATACATAAAGCCTGCAGTATTAGCGCCGCATATAAATAATGCACCCAGCAGTAGCACCGCTTATACAAAAGGCACCCAGTAGTAGCACCGTTTATACAGAACGCACCCAGTAGTAGCAACGCTTATAGATAACGTCTCCAGTAGTGCCAATTATACATAACGCACCCAGTAGTAGCGCAGCTTCTACATAACTCACACAGTAGTAGCGCCCCTTATACATAACGTCCCCAGTAGTAGCGCCGCTTATACATAACATTCACAAAAGTGCTCTTTATTCACATTAGCCCCCCCCCCCCCCCCCCCCACACACACACACACACAGATGCACTGAGCCGTAACTAGAGTTTTTGGTGTCCTGTGCCAGAAAGAGAATTGGTTCCCCCTCATATTCAAAACAGGGCTAGTGTGAGCTGAAGGTGCGTGTCAAAAATATACGGGTGGGGCTTAATGGGGAATCAGAGTGGTCACAAAATACCAATTCATATCACGCTGCACAGTAGTCTCCATTATTCAAATTACGCCGCACAGTAGTGCCACTTACAGACATTACACCAGGTAGAACCCCTTATATACATTAGTCCAGGCAGAGCCCCCTTTTACACATTATGCCAGGAAAAGCTCCCTTTTACACACTGTGCAAGGTAGAGCCACCTTTCTACACACTGTGCCAGGTAGGGTCCCTTTCTACACACTACACCAGGTAGCGTCCCCTTTTACACACTGCGCCAGCTAGAGTGCCCTTTTACACACAGCGCCAGATAGGGTCCCCTTTTACACACTGCGCCAGGTAGAGTCTCCTTTTATACACTACGCCAGGTAGAGCCCCCTTTTACACACTGCGCCAGATAGGGTCCCTTTTTACACACTGCGCCAGGTAGAGTTCCCTCTTACACACTGCGCCAGGTAGAGTTCCCTTTTACACACTGCGCCAGGTAGAGTCCCCTTTTACATATTACGGTGGAGAGTTGAGAGAGAGGAGTGTGTGTGTGTGTTTATACTTACTTTTGCTCCTGATGCAGTGCCATATCCTCCCGCCCAAATGCAACAGGAACAGTAGGGGAAGCCCAGCGGCGGAGCCAAACAGGGGACGCCTGACTGCAACTGAAACACTGCCACTGGCCTGTCTCATAGGTAGCCAAGCAGGTAGCGCTGCAGCTGGGGGGGGGGGGGGGGTCGGCAGACTGATCGCAATTGCTGGCCAGGTTGCGGTGCATGAGGGAGGAGGGATTGGGGGTGATGTGCCTGTTCTCCGCCCAGAGTGCCTATGTGCTGTAGTTACAGACCTGCACATGCATACTCACTCAGATACACACACACACACACACACACATATACATACACACACACACACACACACACACACACACACACACACACACACACACACTTTATCACTCACTCTCCCTCCACTTACCTAGTACAGTCTGGCTAGCAGGATCTGGAGCAGCAACATCCACTGCACCAGTCTGGAGGTCCCGTGTAGCTCTGCCCTCTCAGTTCATATAGCCCCTCCCCCTTTTCAATGCTTTTTTCATGCTACCAGCGCAGCTGCAGTACAGAGTGAGGCGCAGCAACAGGGACCACAGCACAGTGATGCTTAGCAGGGAGAGCGCATTTCCAGCCTGGCGCCTCCCTGCACTGTATCCCTTTGCTGAGCGGGTGGTGCTGAGCCTGGTTACATATAAAGGGCAAAATGTAAAAGCCTTATACCTACATTCACATCGCACAAATAACATGGTACCGACCTAGTATATTGCTGGGTCGACACGGATCACTGTGCGATGTGAAAGGGCCCATGGAGAATTCCCAGGTCGCCTGACGCGGTAATTCAACCCAGGTTATAAGAAGGGTTATTCCCGGGTTGAATACCGGGTCAGTGGCAGTGTGAACGGATTGCCGGGTCGATGCGACCCAGGACCCGTTCACTACATAGGCAGAGGCGGCGTGGAGATTAGCTCATCTCCCAACGCTACCTCCGCCCCCACCGCCCATGCCGCCTCCGCCCAACCGCTGCTATGGCAACCCGACCCGGCATATTGCCAGATTGGGAAGCCAGATCTTAGGGTCCCACCCGTTTCCAATTCCTGGTTGGGATCTGGCATTGGAGATTTGTAAGGGGCTTTAGATGTGCAGGCTGTTCCGGACCTCCTGTGAGTCTGCCTGCTTTTTTAAAAGTGGTAATCATTTACAAGGCAAAAGCAGGTCGGTTTTCCCTTGTAAAAGATTTCTGCTTTAAAAATATGGCCACCTCGCAGGCCTATACATTTTGCCCCAAGAATGAAACTGGGGGCGGAATGCAATTAGCCACAAATTATTTTTGCACAGTACAAACAGGACTTTACCGCAATTTTTGTTCCAGGTAATTCAATCACCCCCACCCCACCCCCGTATTTCTCTTACGTCCTAGAGGATGCTGGGGACTCCGTAAGGACCATGGGGTATAGACGGGCTCCGCAGGAGACATGGGCACTATAAAGACCTTTAGATGGGTGTGCACTGGCTCCTCCCTCTATGCCCCTCCTCCAGACCTCAGTTATATCCTGTGCCCAGAGGAGACTGGGTGCATTACAGGGGAGCTCTCCTGAGTTTCTCTGAAAAAGAATTTTGTTAGGTTTTTTATTTTCAGGGAGCACTGCTGGCAACAGGCTCCCTGCATCGTGGGACTGAGGAGAGAGAAGCAGACCTACTTAAATGATAGGCTCTGCTTCTTAGGCTACTGGACACCATTAGCATCAGAGGGTCGGAACGCAGGTCTCGCCCTCGCCGTTCGTCCCGGAGCCGCGCCGCCGTCCTCCTCCCAGAGCCGGAAGATAGAAGCCGGGTGAGTATTAGAAGAAAGAAGACTTCAAAGGCGGCAGAAGACTTCAGTTCTTCTCTGAGGTAACGCGCGCCATTGCTCCCACACACAACACACAACAAACACTGCAGGCACTGATGGGTGCAGGGCGCAGGGGGGGCGCCCTGGGCAGCAATAATGAAACCTCTAGGACTGGCTAATATAGTTATATAGGCTGCGGAGGCAGTAGATTATACAATCCCCCGCCAGTATTGAAAATTTGAGCGGGACCGAAGCCCGCCGCTGAGGGGACGGAGCTTGATCCCACAGCACTAACCAGCGCCATTTTCTCCACACCATACTGCAGAGAAGCTGGCTCCCCGGACTCTCCCCTGCTGAACACGGTGACAGAGGGCAAAAAGAGGGAGGGGGGCACTTATAATTGGCGCAGTAAGTGTATATTGATATATATAAAAGCGCTGTTTATCTGGGAATTTGATTTCCAGTGTCAGTTGGCGTTGGGTGTGTGCTGGCATACTCTCTCTCTGTCTCTCCAAGGGGCCTTATTTGGGGAACTGTCTCCTTATACATATATCCCTGTGTGTGTGGGGGTGTCGGTACGCGTGTGTCGGCATGTCTGAAGCGGAAGGCTCATCTAAGGAGGAGGTGGAGCAGATGATTGTGGTGTCTCCGTCGGCAACGTCGACACCTGATTGGTTGGATATGTGGAATTTTTTAAATGCAAATGTGATTTTATTACATAAGAGATTGGACAAAGCAGAGTCCAGGGATAATACAGGGAGTCAATCAATGGCTTTGATGGTGTAACAGGGCCCTTCAGGGTCTCAAAAACGACCCCATCCCAAATAGCAAACACTGATACCGACACGGATTCTGACTCCAGTGTCGACTACGATGATGCAAGGTTACACCCAAGGGTGGCCAAAAGTATTCATTATATGATTATTGCAATAAAAGATGTTTTGCATATCACAGATATGTCCCTGACACAAGGGTACACATGTTTAAGGAAAAGAAACCTGAGGTAACGTTTCCCCCATCTCATGAGCTGAACGCGCTATTTGAAAAGGCTTGGGAAACTCCAGACAAGAAACTGCAGATTCCCAAGAGAATTCTTATGGCATACCCTTTCCCTGCACAGGACAGGGTATGGTGGGAATTCTCGCCCAGGGTGGACAAAGCTTTAACGCGCTTATCCAAGAAGGTGGCGCTACCGTCTCCAGACACGGCAGCCCTCAAGGATCCTGCTGATCGCAGACAGGAAACGTCTTTAAAATACATTTTTACACATACGGGTGCTTTGCTCAGACCGGCAATAGCATCGGCTTGGGTTTGTAGTGCGGTAGCAGCTTGGACAGATACTTTGTCAGCTGATATTGATATCCTTGATAGGGATACCATTTTATTGACCTTAGGTCACATCAAAGACGCAGTCTTATATATGAGAGACGCTCAGAGAGACGTTGGGCTACTAAGTTCGAGGGCCAACGCCATGGCGATTTCGGCTAGGCGAGCACTGTGGACCCGCCAATGGACGGGTGATGCCGACTTAAAGAGGCATATGGAAGTTTTGTCTTACAAAGGTGAGGTTTTATTTGGGGAAGGTCTCGCGGACCTGGTTTCCACGGCTACCGCGGGTAAATCTACTTTTTTGCCTTATGCAAAAGAAAACACCACAGTATCAGATGCAGTCCTTTCGGTCGCAGAGTCCAGACTCTTCCTTCCTCGCCAGAGGTAAGGGTAGAGGGAAAAGATTGCCTGCTACAGCTAGTTACCAGGAGCAGAAGTCCTCCCCGGCTTCTACTAAATCCACCGCATGACGCTGGGGCTCCACTGAGGAAGGCCGTGTCGGTGGGGGCACGTCTTCGACTCTTCAGCCACTTCTGGGTTCAGTCGGACGTGGATCCTTGGGCGATGGAAATTGTATCCCAAGGCTACAAGCTGGAATTCGAAGACGTGCCTCCTCGCCGAATCTTCAAATCGGCTTTACCAGCTTCTCCCCCAGAGAGGGAGATAGTTTTAGCTGCAATTCAAAAGCTGTGTCAACAGCAAGTGATTATCAAGGTTCCCCTAATACAACAGGGAAAAGGGTATTATTCAACCCTGTTTGTGGTCCCGAAACCGGATGGCTCGGTCAGACCCATTCTAAATTTAATATCCCTAAACCTGTACTTAAAAAGGTTCAAGTTCAAGATGGAATCGCTCAGGGCAGTTATCTCCAGCCTGGAAGGGGGGGGATTTTATAGTGCCACTAGACATAAAGGATGCATACCTTCACATCCCCATATATCCTCCTCATCAGGCATACCTGAGATTCGCTGTACAGGACTGTCAATACCAGTTTCAGACGTTGCCGTTTGGGCTTTCCACGGCCCCGAGGGTTTTCACCAAAGTAATGGCGGAAATGATGGTGCTCCTGCGCAGGCAAGGAGTCACAATTATTTCGTACTTGGACGATCTCCTGATAAAAGCGAGATCAAAGGAACAGTTGCAGAAAAGCGTGTCACTCTCCCTGAGAGTGCTGCAGCAGCATGGTTGGATTCTAAATCAACCAAAGTCACAGTTGCTTCTAACGACTCGACTATCTTTCTTAGGCATGATTCTGGACACGGAACAGAAGAGGGTTTTTCTCCCAAAGGAAAAAGCCCAGGAACTCCAGAACATGGTCAGAGACCTGCTAAAACCAAAAAGAGTGTCAATGCACTCGAGTACTGGGGAAAATGGTGGCGACCTACGAGGCCATCCCCTTCGGCAGGTATCATGCAAGCACTTTTCAGTGGGACCTTCTGGGCAAGTGGTCCGGGTCCCATCTTCAAATACATCAGAAAATAACCCTGTCCCCCAGGGCCAGGGTGTCTCTCCTGTGGTGGCTGCAGAGTGCTCACCTTCTAGAGGGTCGCAGGTTCGGCATTCAAGACTGGGTTTTGGTGACCATGGACGCGAGCCTCCGAGGATGGGGAGCAGTCACACAAGGAAGGAATTTTCAGGGACTATGGTCAAGCCAGGAGGCTTGTCTACACATCAACATACTGGAATTAAGGGCCATATACAACGGCCTACGACAAGCGGAGAATCTTTTTCGCGACCTACTGGTTCTGATTCAATCAGACAACGTCACGGCCATGGCTCATGTAAGCCGCCAAGGCGGGACAAGGAGCAGAGTGGCAATGGAGGAAGCCACCAGGATTCTGCGCTGGGCAGAAAATCACGTAAGCGCTCTGTCAGCAGTATTCATTCCAGGAGTGGACAACTGGGAAGCAGACTTCCTCAGCAGACACGATCTCCATCCAGGAGAGTGGGGACTTCATCAATAAGTTTTTGCAGAGATAACAAGTCTTTGGGGACTTCCTCAAATAGACATGATGGCGTCACGCCTCAACAAAAAGCTTCGGAGGTATTGTGCCAGGTCAAGGGACCCTCAGGCAGTAGCGGTGGACGCCCTGCTGACACCATGGGTGTTTCAGTCGGTCTATGTGTTCCCTCCTCTTCCGCTCATCTCAAAAATATTGAGAATCATAAGACGAACAAGAGTGCAGACAATACTCATTGTTCCAGATTGGCCTCGAAGGGCCTGTTATTCGGATCTTCAGGAAATGCTCACAGACGATCCGTGGCCTCTTCCTCTCAGAGAGGACCTGTTGCAACAGGGACCCTGCGTGTTCCAAGACTTACCGCGGTTACATTTGACGGCATGGCGGTTGAACACCGAATCCTAGCAGGGAAAGGTATTCCGGAGGAGGTCATCCCTACTCTGATAAAGGCTAGGAAGGAGGTGACGGCGAAACATTATCACTGTATCTGGAGGAAGTATGTATCTTGGTGTGAAGCTAAGAATGCTCCTACGGAAGATTTCCACTTGGGCCATTTTCTCCACTTTCTACAGACAGGAGTGGATATGGGCCTAAAGTTAGGCTCCATTAAAGTACAGATTTCGGCCCTATCTATATTCTTCCAGAAGGAATTGGCTTCTCTCCCAAAAGTCCAGACTTTTGTAAAGGGAGTGCTACACATCCAGCCTCCTTTTGTGCCCCCAGTGGCACCATGGGACCTTAACGTGGTGTTACAGTTCCTAATTGAGCCTCTTCAAACAGTTGAATTAAAATTTCTCACTTAGAAGGTGGTCATGCTGTTGGCCTTGGCATCTGCTAGGCGGGTGTCCGAATTGGCGGCTTTGTCTCATAAGAGCCCCTATCTCATTTTCCATGTGAATAGAGCTGAGTTGAGGACTCGTCCTCAATTTTTGCCTAAGGTGGTGTCATCGTTTCATATGAACCAACCTATTGTGGTGCCTGTGACTACGGGAGACTTGGAGGATTCCAAGTCCCTTGATGTAGTCAGGGCCTTAAAAATTTACGTAGCCAGGACGGCTCGGATTAGGAAAACAGAGGCACTGTTTGTCCTGTATGCAGCCAACAAGGTTGGCGCTCCTGCTTCTAAGCAGACTATTGCTCGCTGGATCTATAACACGATTCAGCAGGCTTATTCTACGGCTGGATTGCCGTTACCAAATTCGGTAAAGGCCCATTCCACTAGGAAGGTGGGCTCTTCTTGGGCGGCTGCCCGTGGCGTCTCGGCTTTACAGCTTTGCCGAGCGGCTACTTGGTCGGGTTCAAACACTTTTGCTAAATTCTACAAGTTTGATACCCTGGCTGATGAGGACCTCATGTTTGCTCTATCGGTGCTGCAGAGTCATCCGCACTCTCACGCCCGGTTGGGAGCTTTGGTATAATCCCCATGGTCCTTACGGAGTCCCCAGCATCCTCTAGGACGTAAGAGAAAATAAGATTTTAAACCTACCGGTAAATCTTTTTCTCCTAGTCCGTAGAGGATGCCGGGCGCCTGTCCCAGTGCGGACATATTTCTGCATGACTTGTATATATTTGTTGCTTACATAAGGGTTATGTTACAGTTAAGATCAGTTGTTGGTTGATACTGTTTTGTTCATACTGTTAACTGGTTGCGTATTTTCCAGGTTATACCGTGTGGATGGTGTGGGCTGGTATGAATCTTGCCCTTAGATTAACAAAAATCTTTTCCTCGTACTGTCCGTCTCCTCTGGGCACAGTTTCTCTAACTGAGGTCTGGAGGAGGGGCATAGAGGGAGGAGCCAGTGCACACCCATCTAAAGTTCTTTGTAGTGCCCATGTCTCCTGCGGAGCCCGTCTATACCCCATGGTCCTTACGGAGTCCCCAGCATCCTCTGCGGACTAGGAGAAAAAGATTTACCGGTAGGTTTAAAATCTTTTTACAGCACAACACCCCCCACTAAAAAAAAAAAAAAAGGATCGGGAATATGTTCTTGGATCCATGTGTTTTCGCAATCGCAGACACAAACATTTTTCCCTGGGGGATCCATTAGCCTTGCCTAATTGAATTAACTCTTAAGTCTAAATTTAGTTTTAGTGGTAATTATCATTTTTATAATTACAAATAAAAATGATGTAGAATTAAGTATATAAATATGAACTGATCTATGCAATATACTGTATTTCATAGATTGCATGCTTCCAAGCTCTGCACAGTCTGGAAAATAATACAATTATCCCATTCAAGTGAAATGGAAAACCAATGAAGGTGAGAGCTTTTCTATTTGAATATCCACATCATTTGATTTTATAAAGAAGAAGTTATGAAAATAATGTGTTACTCCTGCACAAGTGATAAGAACACCAGGAAATGAAGAAATATTAAGTCGAACATAAATAGAGTCAATATCCCATTATAAATAAAAATAAAAGTATTGCACATTTAAATAGTACACATAAAGTTAAAAATCATAGAAAAAAATGATACAAATAAATGTAGGTACAAACATTAAATCAAATGTAATCCTACTACATAGGAACTGACCACACATCATAATGTATAGTCCTGCCCAAGACAAGTTTCAATGGGAGCTGCTGAAGGTAGTGAGGCAAGGTGTTGTAAGACATTATCATGCGTTTGAAATGGCAGGAAGAGACACAGCCAATGGTAGTGAGGCAGGAAGTGCGAGACTCTGGTGTATAAGCAGGGCCGGTGTAAGGGTTTTTGTCACCCTAGGCAAAACTTCAGCCTACTACCCCTAACCAGCACCAATACCCACTTCCCAGCCCTTCATGTTTTAGTGTAACATGCAAGTTCCACAGCCATCACTTGTATTAAGCACAACAAGGATGTTTCTATCAGGGACATCCTTAATTTTGTGATAGGCGGACTAAGTGGTATCCCCCCAGATCCTGTGCCACAGGCAGCTACCTAAAGCTGCCTAATGGTAGAGCTAGCCCTATGAATAAGACTCTAGAATGCAAGAGGAGTTTTAGATATCCAGAAAGAGCTCGACCACTAGCCAGCAGTGGCAATGTGTACAGACTTCACAAGCAGGGCTGTATTATAGCCGGTGGGGGCCACCACTACCAACCCTCTCACCTTATCGCGGGCCACAGGTTCCATCACACACCTTGTAACTTTCACTATGGCACTAATATAATAAAAACAAATATATCATGCAGACACAAGAGCTGTCAGACACGTCATAGACCGGTAGCATAGTAGCAGATTCAGTAATGCAGACACTGGGCACCACAGCAGCAGACGCAGGTGGCTCAGAGTCAGTGTCTCGCGGGATTTCGCTTCACTATTCCGCGAGACTAACTGTAGACAGAGAAGTTCCTCAGCAGCCACTGTTAATGAACAAATGAGCTGCCAGAGGACTACTCCGCTTGAAACAGCAGTGTGTGGGGGCACCTAATGTATGGAAGGCTCAGAACGACCACCCCTGTCACCCCTCCCTTAAGCTGGCCTTGTTCACAAGCGAGGTGGTGTTACTTGGCCAGAACAGAGATGTGGCAGCATAGAGTGCTTGACTGCTAACCAGTGGGAGAAAAGTGTGCAGGCTTCACCAGCAAATTCGTGTCACTGGTCCAAAAGAGAGGATTGGCAGCATATGTTGCGGTGTCCAGAGTGCGTACCTAGTAACCTTCATGTGTTTCTCCAGGGACAATCCCTGGTTTCATCAGAAGGAAAAGTCTGTGTAATATATCATATGCTGGTGTATTTTACAATGCAGGTAACCAATTAAAACATTGATTCCTTTTGTGCTTAGCTGTGTGTAAACCCCCTTATGTATAACTATACATTTATTTGGGATCATTTTAAAATGCATTAATAATGGGGGGAAAATGAACCATAATAAATAAAAATAGAAGCTTTCAATAATATGTTCACAAATCGCTGTATAAAATAATATAGAGGGCAGTAAATGATAATAATACAACAGTACCAACAGTGAATAATATTTAGATTAAATTATTATTGTTTATTGAGACAAGTTGTTGACAACCAAAGAAGGGAAAACAGACAAATTACATAATGAAAACACACATATTAACTTTATACATATGTTCAATTAGTGTGGTATAATCTAATTCTAAAAACTTAATTCTAAAGTAAATATTATAGAAGTGGAGGGAGGAATGTAAGCTCTCACAAGCAGGGCCCTCATCCCTCCTGAGATTTTCCTTCTCTTACTTAAACCATCTTCGAGGCACCTAAAACAGCGGTTTTCTGCCACCCTGATACTTATGACAGTGTTTATTTACCCTGTACTTGTCCTATATTTTCTTCAACTGTTAGTCACTATTGTCCTGTTTTGGTTTTTCATTTATGTACTCTGTAACTGGGCGCTGCGGATCCCTTGTGGCGCAATATAAATAAAGGAGGATAATAATAATAATAATAATAAAAAAAATAAGAAGTGGTTTAGGGAAAAGAAGGACCACTAGAGGATAGATTATGTACACTGGAAGGGATCAGAAGTCCAATTTTTAATTTTCAATCAAACCTTCTGGATATAAAGTTCTTAGGCTATGTATCCACAAGGTTTCTTGTGCACAAAGGCCCAGATTTACCAAGGCAATGCATTGGTGCAAGGCATACTGTACCCTGGGCCCCCCGGCCAGAGCACACTGATATCACTAGCTTTCCCTCTAAAGCAGCAACAAAACCAGCAGCCAGAATGCGAACAGGACAGTATCAGTGCAGGCAGAGACACAGGAATATCATGTTTCATGAACTACAGACAGAGCTTTCTAACCAGAGGAGAGATAGGTGGGTGGAGATAGCTGTAAGTAACACAGGGATCCCAGCTTCTCCTCCTCCCCACCTGGGTGTCGGAGTCCTGTATAAACTGTTATGCAACTAAACCATTTGGGTCTAGAGATAGACACACACAGAAAGTCCTCCTGAGTCCTGTCCCAGTGTGTAAGTAGTACAGAGGCTGCTGCTATTCTTGCATGTGACAAGATACATTTTATTTTTTTTCTATGTGTATTTTAAAGTTAAGTTGTCTTTGTTCCATTACAAGAAAAGTTTATAAAATAGTTGTCTTTCAATTAGGTGGAGCTATAAACAGTACCCAGGCATTATTAAACGATTAGTTAAAACTAATATACACCATTGGTTTAAATGTAATATAAACAATCTATACCTCACCACCATGACCCATTCCAGGAGGGACAAAATGCTCTCTACCTGGTCTTCCTTCTTAATTTATGATTGCAATCACCTGTGTTGAAGTACCTTTCTTATCAATTAAATAGTTCAACACAGGTGACGCCAATCATATAATAAGTGGGAAGTCCAGGCAGAGAGCATTTTGTCCCTCCTGGAATGGGACATGTTGGGAGGCATGCACAATTTAATATACATCCTCCACCTTCCATCGGGACCCCCTGTCTTAAGTGCCCCAGGCACCCCCAAGGCTTAATATGGCTCTGGGTTAAAGGAATCGTGTTCAACAAAATTAAATGCAAAAGATACAGCCCTTTTCCAAAGTATCCATAGAGGACCGAGTTCTCCTTGAAGATCCCCTTCCAAATGAGCTGTTGTTTAAACTCACCTTTATAGAGGTTAACCTGGTTCCCATCGCTGTGCCAAGAATCTGAGTGTAGAAAACATGATTAAATAAAGAAGAAAAAAAAAGCAAGTGAGGCTATAGTGAAAAAAAAAAACACAGACACTGGATCTCCCTGTAACAGCGTCTTCACTGTGGCCAACTAGAGTGTACAAGAAATATGTGGTATCCCCAACAAGGCATCTCAGAGAGGCAGCATGAAGCTGGAAAACTTTATCCATGCAATAGATTTGCTGACAAAGACCCAATCACCTGAGATCGTAGGGCATCCTGGTGGCATGTTACAAAGCCAGGTTACAAATATGAGATTGCACAGGAGAACGGCTATTTTCAGCTTCGTAAATCACCTCCACTTTTACGCTTTTAACATACCATACTATCACAGAGAACTGCTACACATTACTTATAAAGATATGATTTGACTTCTGGGAGCACCATTTTTAGAGGGCAGTTTCCAAATGCAATCCACAATCTCCAGCTCTGCGGAACACTGGAGCAAGCGTGGGAGTCTGGGGGAATGGTACAACCTAGTACCAACCTTGGACATTAATGTACACATTGATCTTTTTATACACTGGATACTGTATGGAATACAGTATTAATAGTTAACACTATAGTCTATAGTACAGGTTGAGTATCCCTTATCCAAAATGATTGGGACCAGAGGTATTTTGGATATGGGATTTTTCCGTATTTTGGAATAATTGCATCCCATAATGAGATATCATGGTGATGGGACCTAAATCTAAGCACAGAATGCATTTATGTTACATGCACACCTTATATACACAGCCTGAAGTTAATTTTAGCCAATATTTTCAATAACTTTGTGCATTAAACAAAGTGTGTGTACATTCACACAATTCATTTATGTTTCATATACACCTTATACACACAGCCTGAAGGTCATTTAATACAATATTTTTTATAACTTTGTGTATTAAACAAAGTTTGTGTACATTGAGCCATCAATAAACAAAGGTTTCACTATCTCACTCTCACTCAAAAAAGTCCGTATTTCGGAATATTCCATATTTTGGAATATTTGGATATGGAATACTCAACCTGTATAGGCTATATCAAACATATTTAACTAATATAAATAAAATAGTCAGGAAAAGATTAAACATCCCATTATGAATAAATACACAAACATAATAGGACCAGTAGGAGACATAACTGCACTTTCTAAGTACACATTCTCCCACCTCATGATAAGGCTCCTGTCTCTTATTCCTGGCAGCTACTCTCTGGTCCAGTGCAGTGATTGAGGACTCATGTACTAAGCAGTGATACAATTGGAGAAGTGAGCCAGTGGAGAAGTTGTTTCATGGCAACCAATCAGCTGCCCTGTATTCTTTTATAGTAAGCAAATTATAAATGTTACGCCAATGCTGAGTGGTTGCCATGGGCAACTTCTGCACTGGCTCACTTCTCTACTTTTATTACTACTTAGTACATGTCCCCCTCGGATCCACACACACATCAAACTTAGCAGAAAACGCTTTTACCACTGGACATGTTCAGCAGCTCAGCTCTGTCCCTTAAACTGCATGTTGTGATGGCTGCTCTAGTAATCGTATTATATACTATTGCTGTCATAATTTGAACTGCTGGACAAGAGGAGGGAGGTTTCTGGGCAACCGGAACCCCACCTGCGTTTGCCTATGGTAAGAGATAGTTTTCTGGCTCTAGACAATTTGAGTGACACTTCCTTTGCTAGACTCAATTGCATGTCTTCATTTTCCTACATATTGTCCCTAACTGCAGAACACATTTTTGTTAAGTGAGCTGTAAAGCTTGTTGGTGTCCTGTGTGTGCCCTCTCCCTGCTCCAAGTGCGCTGTCTACAACAGGTAAGGGAAGGGGGGCGGGGCAGGGAGAGCAAGACCGAATCCCCTCCAACAGGCCCCGGCCTGGGTAAAGAATAACCGCTACCCCCTACCCCCACCTCTCGCCATTGCTTTGAGGCCCAGACTGCCACCCAGTGCCACTACAATTTAGTTTTTAGCTAGGACACTTCCCCCCAGATCTAAATCTCCTTGTGCCAAGATGCAAAGTAACTCCTTTTTTTTGCTTTGCTTCCAGCTCAGAATCAGGCCCATATACTCCCAACAAATCAGCAAGACGTGGAAGGGTGTCATGTTTATAATTAAAAAAAAATGTTTATTTTGTTTGCATGCATACTCATTTACGGATGGGATACAAATATCTTTCTACAGGCTAGAAGTAATTTTATTTATTTAAAATTCTTCCCAGCAATATAACTGCAACATGACTAGTGAGGCATAGCATGATTTGTGGACTAGTGAAGCATAGCAGGGTTAAGCATAGCAGGGTTTGTGGAGATGCTTCAACTTTCTGTTTTATTGGAATCATCCAGTTGAGATACATTGAATTTGACACATGGAAGATGAGCTGAACAAAAAAAATCTAATGTAAATGCCTCTCTGGGAAACCTGGTTTCTTACTTACTGTACTTCTTAACCTTCATTATCTCGGTTTGAGGAAGAAAAAAAACAGCATATACAGTAACATAATACATATAAGGACATTTGTTCTGGTTTTAAAGGTGACATTTTATTTAAAGCTGCTATATCATCTATGAAAATAACAGGATCCGGATAGGATCCCGGCATTCAGGATCCCGGCAGTCGAAATGCAGATGCCGGCATCCTGAGTGACGGAATCCCAATTGAGGTCTGCCGGGATTCCCCAGTTGTAAGCCCCGGGGAGGAAGGGAAGGGGGGGGGGGGTGTCGCTGGGGGATCCTGGGCTTCAGGAATCCGCTGTCAGTGTTCTGCTGGGATTCCAAAAATAACATGTGCTTTGTCCCAACTTGGAGCCCCAGGAATAAACGCAACGGAGCACCGATCACCGGCCCCTGGCACTAGTAAGTATGTGTGACACTCTGAGATGGAAATCCTATTAACTTGGATTTATAGGGATATATGTGGCTATATAGGTACCATCACCCATATACTGGAGACAACCTGGGTGAGACACCTAAATTTTCCCTAAAAGGAACCCTCACTTCTCACTAGCCAGCACAGTGCAGCGGAAAGAGTTAACAGCTTCCCCTTGCCTAGGTTGATAGGCAACGCCAGCAACCAAAGGACAGCAACATGTGGAGCGCTAGGACCCAGGTGCAGACCTGCAGAGCAGGAGGAATCGAAGCTGCTGATTCGGTGGTACACAGCGGGAAGAGTAGGAGGCGGGGTTACCTCCTGAGGTGACAGGGAGAGAGACGCTGTGAGGAGTGGTGCTCTGAGGTAACAACGCGGAGAGTGATGCTGCGCTGAGGTGATGCTGCGGAGACATGCTGTGGAGAGCGGAGCTGCTGCTGAGGAGAGCCGCAGGATAAGCCAGAGCCACAGAAGCTGCGCTGCAGCAAGGGGAGACCAGCACCAGGGACAGTCCAACTGGTAGAGAGCTGGGGACCCGCCGAGCACTGCCGCCACTGACAGGTATTTACCCCAGCCAGCACCCTCCAACAAGTGACATTATACAACGCTGAGCAGGATTTAGAGGAGGGAGAGAAAGATTGAGTTGATTCCTGTAGTGCAGTGAGACTTCTGAGTGCTTCAGCCAGTAAAAGTCGCAGTCTAAACCCAAATTAACCGCAAGTTACCTCATGAGAGTGAGTTAGGCACACTAAAGACACCCTCAGTTAAAGAGGGACTTGCCTTTCCTCAGACAAGATCCTAACTATAGAGATAGAGACACTCAGCATAGAGATCCACTACAGTGCAGCGCACAAAATACAGGAGGCTTGCTGATAGAAGGAACTGTGCTCTGCTAACTTAGCCTGCTTCCTCATTTCTGCAATTACCTGAGTGCCTGCATGTTTGACCCTGCATCGCTTTATTACTTCACCTTTGCTTGGTATTTAACTGAAGACTGAGCTGTGTCATGAGCTGCATTTCCCTATAGACTACCAAATTCTGTCAGCTGGCTTTTGTCAAACACATTTGCCATGCACTGGAACGGAACCCTGCTGCCAGGCCCGGCGTTACCCGCTCAGCGAAGGGATGCAGTGCAGGGAGGCGCTGGGACGGATAGGCGCTTCCCCTGCTCTGCATCCCTTCCCTGCTGCGCCGTCCTGTCCCCCCTGCTGCTGCTGCTGCCACTGCTGTGTCTGTCACTGTATGACAGGCACTGGCAGCGGGCACCTGCAGCATGAAACGCCTCCTCCCTCCCCTCACCTCATCTCATCTGTGTGAGAGCGCCGAGTACGGGACAGAAGGGGGCGGAGCTACATGGGCCGGTAGGGGGCGTGGCTAAACGGCTATAAGGGGGCGAAGCTACACTGACCTGGCTGCTGTACAGAGGGAGACTGGATTAGGTAAGTGGAGGGTGAGAGAGAAGTGTGTGTGTATGGTGGGTGTGTATGTGTGTGTGTATATATGTGTGAATTGTGTGTGTGTGTGTGTGTGTGTGTGAGGTATGTCTGTGCGTGCGATCTATGGACGCCACTACTGGGGGGGGCATTACGTATAAGGGCGCTATTACTACAGGGGGGCATTACGTGTAACAACGCTACTACTGGGGGGGCCATTACGTATAAGGACGATACTACTACTGGGGTGCACTACGTATAAGAACGCTACTACTACTGGGGGGGCATTACGTATAAGGACGATACTACTACTTGGGGGCATTATGTATAAGGACGCTACTATTACCGGGAGGGCATTACATATAACAATGCTACTACTACTGGGGGGAGGGCATTACGTATAAGGATGCTACTACTGCGGGGGGCATTATGTATAAGGACGGTGCTACTACTGGGGGCGCATTACGTATAAGAACGCTACTACTACTGGGATGGCATTACGTATAAGGACGCTAATACTACTGGGGGTGCACTACGTATAAGGACGCTAATACTACTGGGGGTGCACTACGTATAAGGACGCTAATACTACTGGGGGTGCACTACGTATAAGGACGCTTCTACTACTGGGGGTGCACTACGTATAAGGACGCTTCTACTACTGGGGGTGCACTACGTATAAGGACGCTTCTACTACTGGGGGTGCACCACGTATACGGACGCTTCTACTACTGGGGGTGCACTACGTATAAGGACGCTAATACTACTGGGGGGTATTACGTATAAGGACGCTACTACTACTGTGGGTGCATTATGTATAAGAATGCTACTACTACTGGGGGGGCATTATGTATAAGGATGCTACTACTACTGGGGTGCATTACATATAAGGACGCTACTACTACGGGTGGGGCATTACGTATAAGGACGCTACTACTACGGGTGGGACATTACGTATAAGATTAATAAGATTGTGCTACATTGTGGCGTAATTTTAAATGGGGGTACTACTGTGTGGCCATGCCCCTTACTTGTGAGACCACACCCCTTTTCCCGGCGCGCGCCAAAGGAATATGGGAGGGCGCAAATTTATAGTTTGCAGGGGGGCGCCGAACACCCTAGCACCGGCCCTGCCTGCTGCCTACATTGCCAGCTTTGCCTCAATCCTTCTGTTCTGCTTAAGACCCGTACACACTGGGCGATATATTGGCCGTTCTCTTGAACGGCCGATATATCGCGGGACCGTTGGCCAGTGTGTACGGCCGATACGACTGTGAACTCCGTCGTTCACAGACGTATCGCGTCGGCCCCGCAGCACAGCCGACGGCCAATATATCTATCGACCACCGTACACACACAACGACGCGCCAATATATCTACCGATATATTGGGGTGTCGCTGTGTGTGTACGGCGATCGGCCGACTGCCCGTACACATGCTGCGGCGGCCGGCGGTGATTGACAGCTGAACTGGGTGGATGTGTGTACACGCCCGTCCAGTTCATGACGTCAGTCCCCGACGGATCGGGCAATGTGTATGCTCAACACAGTGCCCGATCCGTCCATAGATATATCTGCAGATCAATTGATCTGCAGATATATCTATTAGTGTACCCACCTTTAGAAACTGCTCTTGCTAACATTTTCAGCTTATGCATGCTTCCCTTTATTGACTGAGCACTGTTAGGAATCCACATGCCTACTTTCACCGAACTGCTGACCCTATGAAGTATATTTGCTGGCTGAACTTCAGCCTTTCAGAACTGGGCTACTGTCTGTGATATATCAGCTGACTTCAGGTTCGCTATAAACTGAGTGTATGCTTAGGTAAAAGCAGATTATAGGTACCACTATGGTTAAACCGCCCAGTGTGAGCATAATGGAAGATAGCAAGCTACCAGTTTAGTTATGCTTATATACATTGTATAGTGATTTGTTTGATTATAAGGTGACCTAGTCTTACTGTTCGCGACAGTACCGTACCTCTTTATATGTATTATTTTTATGTATATGTGAAATGTTATTTGCCTTTGATCAATTAGTCTCCCAGTGGTGACCAGTTCCTGAATAATAAATCTTTCTGTCACCGCGTGGTGACCATAGTATTGGGTACTCTGGGGTTGGGGTTCCTCGTTCCTCTGCCTAGGGTTCTAGCAGTGAGGTTTCGTTAGTGAGGTGACTCCAGACGAAAAATCCAGGTAAATCCACCTGCACCTGCACAACACATCCTCAGTACTTACCTGTTACATATTTTTTGTTGTTTTTTTTTTCAACTGTGATCAGCTTGTGTGTCCATCGGGGACACAGAGCTGATCTCTGGAGCCGGGTTACTGCACAGGTTTCTCTGCCAGGGGCAGAGAAAGCTGTGCAGAAGTAGTGATATCGCAGTCAGGGGTGTAGCGAGGGTGGCTCCGGTGGATCTCGAGCTTCAGGCGCTGAAAAAGTTTGAGGGCACAGGGGGTCGCACAGACGCAGAGACTAGGTAGGGAACCGGGCAGGCCATAGGCAACAGCAGGAGACACTGACAGCCGGCACATGCCGGAGCTCTGCCGCCCCATTTATATGTCTCACTGTCTGCCTGTAGTTGTGCAGCAGGGTTACTTTTGTCCTGCAGCATCACTCTCTGCCCCCGCTGCTGCAGCACCTCTTTCTGGCTCAACTGCTGCAGCACCCCACTCTGACCCGGCTACTGCAGAACCTCCCTCTGTCCTGCTTACTGCAGCACCTCTATCTGCCCCGGCTGTGGCAGCACCTCTTTCTGCCCCGGCTGCTGCAGCACCCCTCTCTGCCCCGGCTGCTGCAGCACCCCTCTCTGCCCCGGCTGCTGCAGCACCCCTCTCTGCCCCGGCTGCTGCAGCACCCCTCTCTGCCCCAGCTACTGCAGCACCTCTCTCTGCCCCAGCTACTGCAGCACCTCTCTCTGTCCCGGTTCCTACAGCACCACTCTCTACATGGATGCTGCAGCACCTCTCTCTGCCCCAGTTGGTACAGCACCCCTCTCTACACTGATGCTGCAGCACCTCTCTCTGCATTAGAAGCGGCAACGTAAAATGTATAAGCAGCTCTACTGTGGCATAATGTGTATAAGCGGCTCTACTGTAGTGTAACGTGTATAAGTATCTCTATTGTGGTGTAACATATATAAGAGTCTCTACTGTGGTGTAACATATATAAGCGTCTCTTCTGTGGTGTAACATATGTAAGCATCACTACTGTGGTGTAACATGTGTAAGCGTCACTACTGTGGTGTAACGTGTATAAGTGGCTCTACTGTGGTGAAACATGTATAAGGAGTACTACTGTGCGGTATAATGTGATTTGGTACTATTCTGTGACCATGCCCCTTCCCCATGAAGCCACGGCCCTATATATTTGTTGCGTGCATTCGGCGCATACTGCCCCTGTTTTTAACATGGAGGGGTACCCAGAGGAAACTTTCGTCCTGTGCGCCACAAGGTCTAGGGGAGGGGGCGACGAAAAATAACCTTACTCCGGGTACCATGGCACCTAGCTACACCTCTGATCGCAGTGATCATTGTGGTTACTTATCAAAGCCCTTTAATACATTTGAGTGAAACTAAAATAATGTGAAAAGGGTGTGAAAACAACCGGAAGTGAGCCGCACATGCGTTCCACCAACTGGAAGCACTGTTTTACAGCATCAGAAGGCGCTACTAGGCTTACCAAACCACAGAAGATGTCAACAATATGTAACCTAGCAACCTAGGCACACCAGCACACGCAACAATATTACAGCCCAGTAAAAAGGCGCCCTATAGGGAACCCAGAGCAGCACACATAAAAACAGGAAATAACATACGAAGACATATATATTAAAAACATATCAATAAAGCAACAATGTGAAAAGCATGATTAGAGGCACCATGGACCAAAACATTTTTTACAAAAAAGTCAACAAAAACAAGTGGCCCCAAAGGGACTGAATGAATATAATAGCAGATTTTTCATAAAATGATGCAGAAACTACAATTTCTGCATAATTTTATGTATCCCCACTATGTAACACAACACACTCCTGCAAAAGGCCAGCTAGCACTGCAGATTGCAGTCTCCGTTATTGTCAATGTGTAGTGAAGTCTGTACCAAGCTTCGAAAAGCATTTTCGTCGGAGATCGCAGCCTCTGTTCAGTGCCAAGGTGTTGCACAAACTGACACTGTGCGCATGGGCAGTGTCAGTCACTGTGGGGAGTCTTTGATTACACAGAAGACACCTCCAATGTGCCAGGAAGTATTTCACAGGGACAGCAAATATTAGTACATACAGTAGCAGAGATAACCATGTAAAAATTATTTCTGCTGCGATATACACTGAAAAACATAGCAGCACTTCAGTGATGTTTAATACTGTGAAACAGATTATATTAGTGTACTGACCTGCTGGACAAATGAAACGGTCTGGTAGTTTTCACACTTCTGATGACAAGGAAGCTAATTTCTCTATCGTCCTTGTGGATGCTGGGGTTCCTGAAAGGACCATGGGGAATAGCGGCTCCGCAGGAGACAGGGCACAAAAAGTAAAGCTTTCCGATCAGGTGGTGTGCACTGGCTCCTCCCCCTATGACCCTCCTCCAGACTCCAGTTAGATTTTTGTGCCCGGCCGAGAAGGGTGCAATCTAGGTGGCTCTCCTAAAGAGCTGCTTAGAGAAAGTTTAGCTTAGGTTTTTTATTTTACAGTGAGTCCTGCTGGCAACAGGATCACTGCAACGAGGGACTTAGGGGAGAAGGAGTGAACTCACCTGCGTGCAGGATGGATTGGCTTCTTGGCTACTGGACATCAGCTCCAGAGGGACGATCACAGGTACAGCCTGGATGGTCACCGGAGCCGCGCCGCCGGCCCCCTTGCAGATGCTGAAGTAAGAAGAGGTCCAGAATCGGCGGCTGAAGACTCCTGCAGTCTTCTAAAGGTAGCGCACAGCACTGCAGCTGTGCGCCATTTTCCTCTCAGCACACTTCACACGGCAGTCACTGAGGGTGCAGGGCGCTGGGAGGGGGGCGCCCTGGGAGGCAAATGAAAACCTTTTTTGGCGAAAAATACCTCACATATAGCCCCCAGAGGCTATATGGAGATATTTAACCCCTGCCAAGATTCACTAAATAGCGGGAGACGAGCCCGCCGAAAAAGGGGCGGGGCCTATCTCCTCAGCACACAGCGCCATTTTCTCTCACAGAAAGCCTGGAGAGAAGGCTCCCAGGCTCTCCCCTGCACTGCACTACAGAAACAGGGTTAAAACAGAGAGGGGGGGCACTGATTTTGGCGATATTGAGATATATATAAAGAGGCTATAAGGGAAAACACTTATATAAGGTTGTCCCTATATAATTATAGCGTTTTGGTGTGTGCTGGCAAACTCTCCCTCTGTCTCCCCAAAGGGCTAGTGTGGGTCCTGTCCTCTGTCAGAGCATTCCCGGTGTGTGTGCTGTGTGTCGGTACGTGTGTGTCGACATGTATGAGGACGATGTTGGTGAGGAGGCGGAGAAATTGCCTGTAATGGTGATGTCACTCTCTAGGGAGTCGACACCGGAATGGATGGCTTATTTAGGGAATTACGTGAGAATGTCAACACGCTGCAAGGTCGGTTGACGACGTGAGACGGCCGACAAACTATTAGTACCGGTCCAGGCGTCTCAGAAACACCGTCAGGGGCGTTAAAAACGCCCATTTACCTCAGTCGGTCGACACAGACACAGACACGGACACTGAATCCAGTGTCGACGGTGAATAAACAAACGTATTTCTCATTAGGGCCACACGTTAAGGGCAATGAAGGAGGTGTTGCATATTTCTGATACTACAAAAAAGTAGTAGTACCACAAAAAAGGGTATTATGTGGGAGTGAAAAAACTACCTGTAGTTTTTCCTGAATCAGATAAAATAAAATGAAGTGTGTGATGATGCGTGGGGTTACCCCGATAGCAAATATTGGCGTTATACCCTTTCCCGCCAGAAATTAGGGCGCGTTGGGAAACACCCCTTAGGGTGATAAGGCGCTCACACGCTTATCAAGTGGCGTTACCGTCTCCAGATACGGCCGCCCTCAAGGAGCCAGCTGATAGGAAGCTGGAAAGATATCCTAAAAAGTATATACACACATACGGTGGTTATACTGCGACCAGCGATCGCCATCAGCCTGGAGATGCAGTGCTGGGTTGGCTTGGTCGGATTCCCTGACTGAAAATATTTTATTCATATAGAGCATTTAATAGGATGCATTCTATATATATGTACGTGAGATGCACAGAGGGATATTTGCTCTCTGGCATCAAGATAAGTACGTTGTCCATATCACCCAGAAGATGTCATGGACACGACAGTGGTCAGGTGATACAGATCCCATACGGCACATGGAAGTATTGCCGTATAAAGGGAAGGAGTTAGTTGGGGTCGGTCCATCGGACCTGGGGACCACGGCAACAGCTGGGAAATCCAACCTTTTTACCCCAAGTTACATCTCAGCTGAAAAAGACACCGTCTTTTCAGCCTCAATCCTTCCTTTCCCATGAGGGCATGCAGGCAAAAGGCCAGTCATATCTGCCCAGACATAGAGGTAAGGGAAGTAGACTGCAGCAGGCAGCCCCTTCCCAGGAAAAGAAGCCCTCCACCGCGTCTGCCAAGTCCTCAGCATGACGCTGGGGCCATGCAAGCGGACTCAAGGTGGGGGGGTAGTCTCAAGAGTCTCAGCGCGCAGTGGGATCACTCGCAGGTTGACCCCTAGATAGTACAAGTATTATCCCAGGGGTACAGATTGGAGAGTCGAGACATCTTCTCCTCGCAGGTTTCTGAAGTCTGCTTTACCAACGGCTCCCTCCGACAGGGAGGCAGCATTGGAAACAATTCACAAGCTGTATATCCAGCAGGTGATAATCAAAGTACCCCTCCTACAACAAGGAAAAGGGTATTATTTTTCCACACTATATTGTGGTACTGAAGCCAGACGGCTTGGTGAGACATAGTCTAAACTGAAATCTTTGAACACTTACATAAAAGGTTCAAATCGAGATGGAGTCACTCAGAGCAGTGATAGCGAACCGGAAAAAAGGGGACTATATGGTGTCCCTGGACATCAAGGATTACCTCCATGTCCAAATTTGCCCTTCTCAACAAGGGTACCTCTGGTTCGTGGTACAGAACTGTCAATATCAGTTTCAGACGATGCCGTTTGAATTATCCACGGCACCCCGGGCCTTTTACCAAGGTAATGGCCGAAAAGATATTTCTTCAAAGAAAAAAGGCATCTAAATTATCCCTTACTTGGACGATATCCTGAAAAGGGCAAGTTCCAGAGAACAGTTGGAGGTCGGAAGAGCACTATCTAAAGTAGTTCTACGACAGCACGACTGGATTCTAAATATTCCAAGAATCGCAGCTGTTTTCCGACGATACGTCTGCTGTTCCTAGGAATGATTCTGGGCATAGTCCAGAAAAAGGTGTTCCTCCGGGAGGAAAAAGCCAAGGAGTTATTCGACCTAGTCAGAAACCTCCTAAAACCAGGCCAAGTATCAGTGCATCAATGCACAGGAGTCCTGGGAAAAATGGTGGCTTCTTACGAAGCGATTCCATTCGGCAGATCTCAGGGGATTTGCTGGACGAATGGTCCGGATCGCATTTTCAGATGCATCAGCGGATAATCCTGTCTCCAAGGACAAGGGTGTCTCTTCTGTGGGGGCTGCAGAGTGCTCATCTTTTAGAGGGCAGCACACTCAGCATTCAGGACTGTGTTCTGGGGACCACGGATACCAGCCTGAGAGGCTGGGGAGTAGTCACACAGGGAAAAAATTTCCAAGGAAGTGTGGTCAAGTCTGGAGACTTCTCTCCACATGAATATACTGGAGCTAAGGGCAATTTACAATGCTCTGAGCCTAGGAAGACTCCTGCTTCAAAGTCAACCGGTGCTGATCCAGTAGGACATCATCATGGCGGTCGCCCACGTTATCAGACGGGGCGACACAAGAAGCAGGAGGGCAATGACAGCAAGGATTCTTCGCTGGGCGGAAAATCATGTGATAACACTGTCAGCAGTGTTCATTCCGGGAGTGGGCAACTGGGAAGATTTCCTCAGCATAAATGAATTCCACCCGGAAAAGTGGAAACTTAATCTGGAAGTTTCCACATGATTGTAAACCGTTGGGAAAGACCAAAGGTGGTTATGATGGCGTCCCACCTGAAGCGCCAGGTCAAGAGACACTCAGGCAATAGCTGGGACGCTCTGGTAACACCGTCGGTGTACCAGTCGGTGTATGTGTTCCATCCTCTGCTTTTCATACCCAATGTATTGAAAATGATAGGAAGGAGAGGAGTAAGAACTATACTCGTGGCTCCGGTTTGGCCAAGAAGGACTTGGTTCCCGGAACTTCAAGAGATACTAAGAAGGGTCTTGATTCGGCAAGAACCGTGTCTGTTCCGGGACTTACCGCAGCTGCGTTGACGCCAAGGCGGGTGAACGCCGGATCCTAAGGGAAAGAGGCATTCCGGAAGAGGTCATCCCTACCCTGGTCAGAGCCAGGAAGGAGGTGACCGCACAACATTATCACCACTTAGGTGAAAATATGTGCCAGGGTGTGAGTCCAGGAAGGCTCCACGGAAGAATTTCAACTAGGTTAATTTCTACATTTCCTGCAAACAGGAGTGTCTATGGGTCTCAAATTGGGTCCATTAAGGTTCAAATTTCGGCCTGTTGATTTTCTTCCAGAAAGAAATTGGCTTCAGTTCCTGAAGTCCAGAAGTTGTTAAGGGAGTACTGCATATACAGCCCCTTTGATGTCTCCAGTGGCACTGGGCGATCTCAACGTAGTTTTGGGATTCCTAAAAAAATCACATTGGTTTAAACAACTCAAATCTGTGGATTTGATATATCTCACATGGAAAATGACCATGCTGTTGGTCCTGGCCTCGGCCAGGCGAGTGTCAGAATTGGCGGCTTTATCTCACAAAGCCATATCTGATTGTCCATTCGGACAGAGCAAAGCTGCGGACTCGTCCCCAGTTTCTCCTTAAGGTGGTGTCAGCGTTTCACCTGAACCAGCTTATTGTGGTACCTGCGGCTACTAGGGACTTGGAGGACTCCAAGTTGCTGGATGTTATCAGGGCCCTGAAAATATAGTTTCCAGGTTGGCTGGAGTCAGGAAATCTGACTTGCTGTTTATCCTGTATGCACCCAACAATGCTGGGTGCTTCTGCTTCTAAGCAGTCGATTGCTCGTGGGATTGGTAGCACAATTCAACTTGCACATTCTGTGGCAGGCCTGCCACAGTCTAAATCTGTTAAGGCCCATTCCACAAGGAAGGTGGGCTCATCTTGGGCGGCTGCCCGAGGGGTCTCGGCATTACAACTTTGCCGAGCAGCTACGTGGTCGGGGGAGAACACGTTTGTAAAATTCTACAAATTTGATACCCTGGCAAAAGAGGACCTGGAGTTCTCTCATTCGGTGCTGCAGAGTCATCCGCACTCTCCCGCCCGTTTGGGAGCTTTGGTATAATCCCCATGGTCCTTTCAGGAACCCCAGCATCCACAAGGACGATAGAGAAAATAAGAATTTACTTACCGATAATTCTATTTCTCGGAGTCCGTAGTGGATGCTGGGCGCCCATCCCAAGTGCGGATTATCTGCAATACTTGTACATAGTTATTGCTAACTAAATCGGGTTATTGTTGTTGTGAGCCATCTTTTCAGAGGCTCCGCTGTTATCATACTGTTAACTGGGTTCAGATCACAGGTTGTACAGTGTGATTGGTGTGGCTGGTATGAGTCTTACCCGGGATTCAAAATTCCTCCCTTATTGTGTACGCTCGTCCGGGCACAGTACCTAACTGGAGTCTGGAGGAGGGTCATAGGGGGAGGAGCCAGTGCACACCACCTGATCGGAAAGCTTTACTTTTTGTGCCCTGTCTCCTGCGGAGCCGCTATTCCCCATGGTCCTTTCAGGAACCCCAGCATCCACTTAGGACGATAGAGAAAATGTGGTAACACACTTCACAGTGAATGTTCAGCTTTCAAATGTGTTAAAAATGACTTCATATTGCATTGTAAACTGGTAATATGATGTGTATTCAGGTGGCACTACCATATGTCTTTATAAAATCAAATGAAAAAGAAACTGCTGCTAAAAACTATTTTCTTGCATACTGTAAGTGATTAATTGACTAAAAGAAAATATAAAAGTCAGACTAAAACTCAGGAGGAAATTTGATTTTCCATCATACACTAATATTTTTGAAGTGCCAGCTCATATTTCCCGTAGTGACAGAGGGAAATGAATAAAATAAAGGCAATGGTTGCCTTATATTCATCTTAGTCACTTGTGATTTCCATCTCTCTCTAGGAAGACATCTGTATGAGTGTTGCTGCTACTTGAGTCAAGGTCCTATCGTGACTTGACGACAACACATAGGAGGAGCAATATAGCTAAGACGTAGAGAAAAAAAAAACTGGTGCAGTCTGTGCCTGGACTAGGCAGCAGCCACATACATACATAGATGGCTTGTGTGACAGCAGCAGCAGCAGCAGCAGCAGCAGTACAATGCTGGTAGAGGCACAGCTGGGAAGCAGTCAGACAGCACTGGTCCAGTCAGTGACTGTGTATAATGGTCTCTCCCTGAGCCAGGCTGAGGGGTGTCACTAGTGCACTGACTTACCAGGAACGCAGCCACAGACTGACTGGAGTAACACTTATCCCCTTGCTGACAGACTCCTTACATTTGTTAGTGGCATTACATGAGGATGGCAGAGGTAGAGTTGCACAAGGAGCGTCTGCAAGCCATAGCTGTAAGTGAATTGTTTTATTTGACTTGCTCTTGAGTCTTTTGTCTGTAAACGGGTGTGTTCAGTATGTGTCTTGCGCTGCCGGGTGTGAGGAGGTTCCCCTGAGCCCGGAGGCAGCAGTAGCAGCAGGCAGAGGAGCATTCCTACATTAGTAACGGTTGCTGAATGGAGGCAGCACGCTTCTCACATTATTCCCCACTGGATCTGCCTTCAGTTCATTTACTGTAACGCAGCCTGCAGTATCCAGCGCCAAGCTGCTTCCAGCACACACTTTTATTAGCATAACCAAGCTGCTTACACTTACTGTATTATTTTATCCTGCATGCTATGCTTTGCCCCTCAGACACAGACAGAATAGGGGATGATGACTTTAGGGAGTGTGTATTTGTAAAGCTCCAGAGCTGCTGAATAAGATTAGCTTGTGCTGGAGATTTTCTGCTTTACGCTTACAGTTGATATACAGTACTTACTGCTATGGATATCATGTTGAAATAAAATGTCAGTCAGGACAGCAGTATGCACTATGAAGATAATGTTAGTATCTGTATAGAGAGAAGATATTAGTTGTATGCTATCTTATTTTCACGCTATTTTGCATTTTACAAATGAACATGATTTTGTATCACAGTGTATTTCATATTGACACGATTTAAGTGTGATTGTGTATGAGTGCCTATGGAGATCCTCTACTGTATGTCACTTTCTGCTGCGTCTCAAATGAAGTAATAGCATCAATAATGCAGAACAAAATAACGGCAAACAAAAAAGCGAAACAATTACAGGCTTGTAGAAACATGAGACGTCAGAAAATGCTGACAGAATGGGCCATTGTGTACAACATTAGGCTTGTTTCTGGCAGAGCTGTGCCATGGAAATCATCAGAAACGTGCACACAGCTCCAACAATTGTGTCCTGAAAAACTTTTTTTTTTTCCAACACATTTTTTTTTCCATGCCAGAAAGCTTTATTGACAATATATATGAAGTGGCACTATGCATATATATTGGCATATCAGGATCCACTTAGCATTTCTATATTCCATGTTGTATCAGCCGATGGTCAAAATACAAAAACTTATGATAGGGTATTAATAAGGAAGAGTTGCATTAAAATGTCATTTTCTCAGGCTATTTCCAACATTTTACAGCTAATGTTAATTAAATGTGTAATAAGATCATGTCACAGACAGTAGTTGAGAATATTTTACAAAGGTCCTGACAGGAGGCTCCATGTCAAGACTGCAAGTATATTAATTGGCATCAACATGAATCCTGTAATTCTATTATTTGATTAGTTATTATACTGTACGTAGTTCTTGGTAATTACACATCACACATGGTAATAAATTGCTGTATTTTTTCTTTGAAGGCTAACAGTTCCAATCAGAGTATTGTGTGACAGGTTGAATTATTAACATAAAGGGTACATGTTTTATTTTTATACATAGATAATGCCTGACGTTTCCACTAATACAGACCAGCTTACCAGATAATTTCTCAATTCATAAAATACCAAAATGGTTAAAAACAAATAAAAATTTTGCTAAAAGGGAACCAAATGATGATTCTGAATATTAACCTTTGGTCTAGGGGCATCATTGGGTTAGTAACACCCAGTGCGCTGAAAATGCCCCCTGTGTGTGACCGAAAAGGGGTGTGGCTTCATGGCCCGACCCCTTTTTTTCACTCCAGGAGCCAGCCCAGCATTCATTCTTGGGGATGCTGGGATGCCACCAGAGACTAGTTTGGCTGCACTACAAGCTCCTACACTGTGACAAGAGCAGAGTGCTGCATGTAATGTCTCTGATGTGGAGTCAGCATTTTGGTGTCACCCCTCAGAGGGTGACAGCCAGGTGCGGCCTGCACCCCCCTAGAGACACCACTGCTTGGGTCGTCTATGTCACACCAAAAAGTGACAGAATCCTGCTAAACAGGTCATCATACTTCATTAATAATTGAAATAAGTACACACACACACACACACACACACACACACACACACACACACACACACACACACACACACACACACACACACACACCAAAACTTGTCTGCAATGAAGTGGGAGAAAGGAAGAAACAACAATAACACACTTTGGCCCTTCCAGTAATCAATACTGGTGGATAGCTTTGGAAGAAGTGTGTGATGGCACCACTGCAGTAAAAAATGGGGAGTGATTTTTGGGCTTATCTCTTCCATCCTGGCTCTTACAGAGTTGAGGGTACTCGTTTCAAAGAGTTAAGTCTCCTCTTCCAAACTAGTTCTCACGTAATTGTCTAAAGATCATTGTGATCACCAGATAACATCCACCACACTGCAAAAAACTAAGGAAGTGCAGGGATGGGAAAAGGTCTCCCTCATCCTTAGTTTTATTAATTTAGAAGTCCCCTTTTTCAAGTTACGTGGCCCCTTAATAGCTATTTTGTGATTATCTCTTGCTGTGTTCACCATACAATAAGTGAGATGCATGATGCATCCCACCACTCATTGCATGCATACAGCATTTATTAATGCTGTATGCATGAAGATTTTAGCAAAGGACTGCTCTATAGGTGTGGACTTCCAGGTTTATGAGCCAGGAGTCCTTCTGCACATGAGTCAAGTGATGCACTTGCTATGGGGAATGCTGGGAGGGATCCCTCTCACGGGAAAACGCAGAAAGAAGCCCATAGGCTTTTATAGGATGGCCTTGCCCATCTCGTTCAAGCTCCAGAATGTATAGCATTCCACAGCATGGTGCATATAAGAAAAGTGGTCAAACTTCCACAAATTGCATTTTTGGAGGTTTGACGGCAAAATCAGCGTCCCAATATAACTAAGGTTTTCCATAAATGGGGTAGGCCTGTCTCTTTCATACTGACACAAACAAAAAACATGAGGGCACCCTCATTGGAAATAGGGGAGTCATTTCTTTAAAATGTCATGCCCCCAAAGTAGTTATTGACTGGTGATCTTTCTAGCAGCTTCAATGGAAATAATAAAAAAAAATATATATTTTATGGCTTGGGGTATACTTTGTTTGCTGTATGAGCAGAAATAAAATAACTAATGCTGCTTTCACATCGCAAACCCTGCTTTTGAAATGGTATTTAAAACGGTTCTTAAAACGGGTCTGAGCAGTTAAACCCCTTTCACATCTCATGTTGTAACCAGTAAATTACCATTTCATTACCGTTTTGGTACCTTTCACACTGAACCCGTTTCACCCATAGAAAACAGTGGTTGTCATTATAAATGGACTTTTCTGGCCCACACATTATTAATAATTATTAATTCATTCATTATTAATAATTTGGATAGTCGTACGATGGAACCCAGCAGCTTGAAGCATATCTATTTATATTAGAAGGGATTAGGTACTTGGTTTGTCTTTTTTGGAGGCACAAGTATTATTTATATATTTTTTAAAATATATATTTTTTTTTTTTTTTAGATGGAATGGTAAAATTCAGAAAAAAAATGGCGTGGGGTCCCCCCTCCAAAGCATAACCAGCCTCGGGCTCTTCGAGCTGGTCCTGGTTCTAAAAATGCGGGGAAAAAATTGACAGGGGATCCCCCGTATTTTTAAAACCAGCACCGGGCTCTGCGCCTGGTGCTGGTGCAAAAAATACGGGGGACAAAAAGAGTAGGGGTCCCCCGTATTTTTTACACCAGCATCGGGCTCCACTAGCTGGACAGATAATGCCACAGCCGGGGGTCACTTTTATACAGTGCCCTGCGGCCGTGGCATTAAATATTCAACTAGTCACCCCTGGCCGGGGTACCCTCGGGGAGTGGGGACCCCTTCAATCAAGGGGTCCCCCCTCCCAGCCACCCAAGGGCCAGGGGTGAAGCCCGAGGCTGTCCTCCCCATCCATTGGCTGCGGATGGGAGGCTGATAGCCTTGAGTAAAATGACAGAATATTGTTTTTTCCAATAGTACTACAAGTCCCAGCAAGCTTCCCCCGCAAGCTGGTACTTGGAGAACCACAAGTACCAGCATGCGGGAGAAAAACGGGCCCGCTGGTACCTGTAGTACTACTGGGAAAAAAATACCCAAATAAAAACAGGAGACACACACCGTGACAAGTACAACTTTATTACACACTGCCGACACACACATACTTACCTATGTTGACACGAAGCAGTCGGTCCTCTTCTCCAAGTAGAATCCACGGGTACCTGAAAATAAAAGATAATTATACTCACCTGATCCATGGTCCAGAGATAAATCCACGTACTTGTCAAAAAAAGAAAACGAACACCCGACCAGCGAACTGAAAGGGGTCCCATGTTGACACATGGGACCCCTTTCCCCGAATGCAGAGAGACCCCCCCGTGACTGCTGTCACTGAAAGGTCTCGTAAGCCAATCAGCGAGCGCAACGTCCTTGCACTCTGCTGATTGGCTCTGTGCGCGTCTGAGCTGTCAGCGCATCGCACAGCTCCCTCCATTATATTCAATGGTGGGAACTTTGCGGTTAGTGGTGGGGTCACCCGCGGTCAGCGGCTGACCGCGGGTAACCCCACCGCCGACGGCAAAGTTCCCACCATTGAAAGTAATGGAGGCAGCTGTGCGATGCGCTGTCTGAGCTTAGACGCGCACAGCCAATCAGGTGAGCGCCACGGAGTAGCGCTTCCTGATTGGCTGAAGGGACCTCAGTGACCGGAGTCACGTGATGTCCCGGCATTCGGGGAAAGGGGTCTCATGTGTCAACATGGGACCCCTTTCAGTCCGGTGGTTCGGGTGTTCGTGTTTTTTTTTTTGCCAAGTACGAGGATTATCTCTGGACACTGGCAGGTGAGTATAATTTTTTTCACAGGTACCCTCGGATCGTCGGAGACTGTGGCAGTCGGCGTGTCAACATAGGTAAGTATGTATGTGTGTCGGCAGTGTGTAATAAAGTTGTACTTGTCACGGTGTGTGTCTCCTGTTTTTATTTGGGTATTTTTTTCCCAGTAGTACTACAGGTACCAGCGGGCCCGTTTTTCTCCCGCATGCTGGTACTTGTGGTTCTCCAAGTACCAGCTTGCGGGGGAGGCTTGCTGGGACTTGTAGTACTATTGGAAAAAACAATATTCTGTCATTTTACTCAAGGCTATCAGCCTCCCATCCGCAGCCAATGGATGGGGGGGACAGCCTCGGGCTTCACCCCTGGCCCTTGGGTGGCTGGGGGGGGGGGGGGGCCTTGATTGAAGGGGTCCCCACTCCCCCAGGGTACCCCGGCCAGGGGTGACTAGTTGGATATTTAATGCCACGGCCGCAGGGCACTGTATAAAAGTGACCCCCGGCTGTGGCATTATCTGTCCAGCTAGTGGAGCCCGATGCTGGTGTAAAAAATCCGGGGGACCCCTACTCTTTTTGTCCCCCGTATTTTTTGCACCAGCACCAGGCGCAGAGCCCGGTGCTGGTTTTAAAAGTACGGGGGATCCCCTGTCAATTTTTCCCCCGCATTTTTAGAACCAGGACCAGCTCGAAGAGCCCGAGGCTGGTTATGCTTTGGAGGGGAGACCCCACGCCATTTTTTTCCGTGTTTTTCCTGTTTAAACGTTTATAAATCCACTCTCACATGTGTCTCCTGTGTTTTCCAAGCTGTTTCCTGGTTGTGGCTGCTGACATCACACATGGAGACAGCCTATGACCTGCTGGGGCTTGCAAATACCGTTTCAGACCCTTTCACACTGCACAGTGAAATGGGACTGAAACGGGTAGGACCCTTCTTTTTTACCGTTTCAAAATACCGGTATTTTGAAAACGGTAAATTGAAGGGGACCCTTTCACATCGCAGCTTGACCCGTTTAGGAAGCCAGTTAAAACGGCAAAATACCGGGTATAAGCTGCGGTGTGAAAGGGGTATAATGGTATTTTCTGAAAATTCAAAGCTTTCTGAAAAACATCAACATATTATTTTTCTGTGCAAAAAATGTCTGATAACAATGTTGGAATGTAAAAAGAGCAAAAAGTGGGCAAAATAGTATCAGCATAGGGTGAAAAAATCCCTTAGCACCAAAGGGGTTAAAAAAAAAGGCTAGGAAACTAATGTGGATTCCAGTGAACAGAAGATAACCTCAGCAGTGCCTCTGTTCACTCTATGCTCCATGCAATGAGTAATCCTGTGTGAGATCTGTATAGTTGTTGGGTGTACATAGTAGGGAGGCCAATCCTGGGATCGGGATCGGCGGGATCCCGGGATTTAGGCTCAAAAACATCCGGGATTCAGTCCCGGGATTGGAAGCTCCAATCCCAGGGATTGAGGGATCAGCGTTGAGCATCCTCAAGATGCTCAGACGCAGCCCAGCTCCCTCCTCCAGGCTACCCAGTGCAGCGTGACGTGTAGTGACAGGTCACGCTGCGCCGTCACCCGCCGGGAGCGACAGATGTTTCCAACCCGCCCGTCCCCATTTTATGTTGAGTATTGTGTGTATGGGACGGGCGGGGCGAGGGGGCTGACACATAGGGAATAGCCAATCTCGGGTATCCCGGGAATACCGGGATTGACCAATTTTCAATCCCGATACCTGGGATTGAAAAAATGGCCCGGGATTGGTCTCCCTAGTACATAGGTGTTGATAGGAAGCTAGTTGGACAAACTGTAGATTTCATTTATAAACTGAAGACAAGTTTACACATAGAGAGCAAATATTTTTAAAACTTAACACACAATTATATCAAACATGTCTAGTGTTGTTCGCAGGCTACAGTTTGGATAAACAGTCACTATTAGAAAAGGAAGTCTAACTAAGAGCATTAACTACGGTATATACACCCTCCAGACACAGTGTTACTTCAGATATTCCATTAGCACAACTATGGTACAAGCCAAAACTATAAACTTCAAATGTGGGGAGGGCCAGCCACTCTGAATGAAGTTGCGTGTTTGCCAATAACTATATATGTAGTGTATATAATAGGTAGGGATAGACTAATTACAAAAGCATATCATGAGAGCCACATGCTGCTTCAAACATTCATAATTCATGTGAAACATGCAGGATATGATGCCAGCTAAACAGCATATTTTATAAGAAAAACAGAAGAAAAAACATAAAATAATAAATATAAAGCAGGACGAGTAGTATGTGCATTTTACAGACAGGAGATATAAATTTAGCACAGAGCAATTCAATGTTCGCTGGTATCTTTCTCAACCACAACAGAAACGTGTCAAATGCTTGGGCCAGTGGCGTAACTACTGCCCCCGCAGTCCTCGCGGTGGCTTGGGGACGAAGGGGTGCGGGGGCGCCACTGATTTACAGCAGACTGACATGCGGACGAGCGTCCGCATGTCAGTCTGCAGTCTCCTTCCCTCCGCCGCTTGTTGGAGGGACAGGGAGGGCACACAGCGCGCCTCCCTGTGTCCCTCCTGCTGCATCATCTCCGGCGGCCGCGGGTCTAATAGGGGGAAGTGACGTCCGTGAGCTCTAATTGGCTCACGAACCGGCACTTCCCCCTATTAGACCCGCGGCCGCCGGAGATGATGCAGCAGGAGGGACACAGGAGAGACGAGCTGTGCCCTCCGTGTCCCTCCAAAAAGCGACGGCGGGGGGGTAAATATCTGGCACTGGGGGCATATATGGCACGGGGGGGGGGGAGGAGAGGGAGGAATATCTGGCACTGGGGCATTTCTGGTACTGGGGGGAATATCTGGCACTGGGGGCATATCTGGCACTGGGGGGGGGGATATCTGGCACTGGGGCATATATGGCACTGGGGGGGGGAATATCTGGCACTGGGGGCATATATGGCACTGGGGGGAATATCTGGCACTGGGGGGGGGGATATCTGGCACTGGGGCATATATGGCACTGGGGGGGAATATCTGGCACTGGGGGCATATATGGCACGGGGGGCATATATGGCACTGGGGGGGAATATCTGGCACGGGGGGCATATATGGCACTGGGGGGGGATATCTGGCACTGGGGCATATATGGCACTGGGGGGAATATCTGGCACTGGGGGGGGGATATCTGGCACTGGGGCATATATGGCACTGGGGGGAATATCTGGCACTGGGGGGAATATCTGGCACTGGGGGAAATATCTGGCACTGGGGGGGGGATATCTGGCACTGGGGCATATATGGCACTGGGGGGGAATATCTGGCACTGGGGGCATATATGGCACTGGGGGGAATATCTGGCACTGGGGGCATATATGGCACTGGGGGGGATATCTGGCACTGGAGGCATATAGGGCACGGGGGGAATATCTGGCACTGGGGGGGAATATCTGGCACTGGGGGCATATATGGCACGGGGGGAATATCTGGCACTGGGGGGGAATATCTGGCACTGGGGGGGAATATCTGGCACTGGGGGCATATTTGGCACTGGGGGGGAATATATGGCACTGGGGGCATATCTGGCACTGGGGGCATATGTGGCACTGGGGGGGAATATCTGGCACTGGGGGCATATGTGGCACTGGGGGGGTATATGTGTACCTGGCACATGGGGGGGACGACTATATTTGGCACTGGGGCATGTAAGTACCTGGCACCGTGGGGGAATATCTGGCACTGGGGACATATGTGGCACTGGGAGCACAGCCCTAGCAACAAGGACTACCTCCTAGCAACGAGCATGACACCCAGTGCATGAAACACCTGGCAACGAGCATGACACCCAGTGCATGAAACACCTGGCAACGAGCATGACACCCAGTGCATGAAACCCCTGGCAACGAGCATGACACCCTGAGCATGAAAACCCCTGGCACCGTGCATGGAACCAAGAGCACGAAACCCCTGGCAACGAGCATGACACCCAGTGCATGAAACCCCTGACAACGAGCAGGTAATTGAAAAGTAATTAGAAGCCTTACTGTAGGACTTAATGTGTAATGGGCATTACGGTGTGTTGCATAATGTATCACGGACATTGCGGTGTGTGTCATAATGTGTCACAGGCATTACGGTGTATGGTATACTATATCGCGGGCATTGTGATATGTGGTATAATGTCTCAGGGTCATTGCAGTGTGTGGCATAATGTATCACGGACATTGCGGTGTGTGTCATAATGTGTCAGGCATTACGGTGTGTGGTATACTATATCACGGGCATTGTGGTATGTGGTATAATGTCTCAGGGTCATTGCAGTGTGGCATAATACATAACGGGCATTGCGATGTGTGGCATAGGGTATAACGGGCAGGGCATTGCGGTATGTGTCACAGGCATTACGGTGTATGGTATACTATATCACGGGCATTGTGGTATAATGTCTCAAGGTCATTGCAGTGTGTGGCATAATGTGTCACAGGCATTGTATGTGCTATAATGTATCGGGCATTGCAGTGTGTGGCATAATGTATCACGGACAGTGCGGTGTGTGTCATAATGTGTCACAGACATTGTATGTGCTATAATGTATCAGGGGCATTGCAGTGTGTAGCATAATGTATAACGGGCATTGCGATTCCTGTCATAATGTGTCACAGGCATTACGGTGTGTGGCATAATGTGTCACAGACATTACGGTGTGTGGCATAATGTGTCGGGGGCATTACAGTGTGTGCATATTGTGTTGTGCATTATTGTGTGCAGCATAATGTCTAAGGGCCATTGCAGTATGTGGCATAATGTATACTGGGCATTACTATAAGGAGGAAAAATGACAAATAATGTAAGGGGCATGAATCAGGATTATTTTTCTTTCCTGTGGTGGCCAACGTATGGGCGTGCAGGTTGCAAAACTGGGGTATAAGGTAGTCTTTTCC
Source organism: Pseudophryne corroboree (assembly GCF_028390025.1). Lineage (NCBI taxonomy): Eukaryota > Metazoa > Chordata > Amphibia > Anura > Myobatrachidae > Pseudophryne > Pseudophryne corroboree. Next base: position 595,001,009 of record NC_086444.1, read on the forward strand.
TGCAATGCCACGCCCCTTTATGCGAAACCACACCCACGCCAACAAAACCACACCCCTTTTTTGACGCGCGCGCCTTCGCCGCGCGCATATTTATCCCTTTCTTGCTCCCAATTATGGAGCATGAAGGGGGGGGGGGGGGGGGCGCCGAAGAAATTTTTGGCTTGGGGGAGAAAAATTTCTAGTTACGCCACTGGCTTGGGCATAGTAAAAGATGGCTATATTCCTTTGTTAGTTTAGAGCAGGGGAACTAAGTAATTCTGAAAGTCAGAATTGAATTGTACATTCTTTGATTTAAAAAAAGCACAGTATATAGTTATAAGGATCCAGTATGAAATCCCGACTGTTGGGATCCCGGCGGTCGGAATCCTGACAGTAGAAATCCCAACCTCGAGCGCAGTGTGTCCCCTTGCGGGCTCACTGCGCTCACCGAGCTTTGGGCTCGATATTCCTCGGGTGGTGCATGGACCACCACCCTAGAGTGAATACCGGGCTGCTGTCGGGATTTCGACCACCGGCATTTTCCCTGAGATCCCGTCATTCAGGAAATTAACTGCATCCCAGTTATAATATAAAAAGAAGATAGTTTACTATAAACCCCCATGTGCCAACAAATAACCATGCTCTTTTACCTCAGATGGTCAATACCTCACAGTTTTCCCACTCTGGGGCACAGACGTGTATCATGTCCCATTTTAATTGGCCACACCCATTTGTTGGCGCGCGCACCCAGTACTACTAAGGTGCATAACTACTGGAGGAATGACTACTGGGGGCATAACTACTGGGGGACAGGCTAATTTTTAAGTTGATAATTTTTGTATGGCCCCCAAAGGATTTTATAAATATTCAAATGGCCCTTGGTGGAAAAAAGGTTCCCCTGTTCTAAGAATTGGAAAAACACAACAGCTTCACAGCATATATGCAGGTCAATTCTATTCTCCGACAGTTGAATAGCGCCGGGAATTAGCTCCCGACGCTATTCAATTCAGCTCCAGTTAAGTCGGCGATGGCCCGTTCTCGCCGACTAAACAGGTTGAATTGTCGGGAGAACGGGCAATCTCCGACTTAACTCCCCGGCGCGAGGCTGTTTCCCGAGGCAGCACTTTTGTCGGGTTTCTACTTTCTTCTCTCATCCCCCGGGGATGAGAGAAGAATTCCCGACAATTGAGGTTCACTTGTCGCTGTATTGAATAGCGCCGGGAGCAAACTCCCGGCGCTATTCAACTGTCGGAGAATAGAATTGACCCCATGGTGTATGCTTCATAAATGTGGTCCTCTAAATCCTTCCGTAATTAGCTATACAAATCTACTGTATAATGCGAATATTGGAATTTTATAGGAAATAATGCCCTGAAATAAATGGCTATACCTTCGGTTGGTAATTGTTAATAATGGCAGGTAAAGGGCAGTTATATCGTTTTTATTCTGTATATAAATCTGCTTTCATTATGCAGTTAATTTTATTGGATGACTTTATGTTATATTATTTTGAAATCAGACTTACTACATAGTATTAGCCATAGCACTGGAGCCGCAGGGTTTCAGACAGATTATCAGCTGTAACTGGCAGGCGCTCTAACACTCCAACAGATGTCTGCGTTATACATGTCGTATCTGATTTCTAGACCGTTGTAGTAAGTTCAGTGCTATTATTTGGCATAGCCATGTTTTTGTGTGTAGAAAATGTGGGAATTTTAATTTATGTTACAATACACTTGAACTACAAGTATAAGTTAAGAATTATGTTCATTTTAATTGTATTTATTTCTGTACAATTAAATAGTTATTTACAGTAAATACAAAAAAACTCCCTATAGATCGTTAGCTTGCGAGCAGGGCCTTCCTACCTCTATGTCTGTCTTTACCCAGTTTTGTTCTATTACTGTTGTTCCGCTGTTTTGTTTTATTACTGTTGTTCTAATTGTAAAGTGCAATGGAATATTATGCGCTATATAAGAAATTGTTAATAAATAAATAATAAATAAATACTACTAATTAATTACAATGTTACATATTGTTTGAATGCTTATAAATTTGGGAAGAAAACACCTTTTACTCTCATCTGTTTAATAATTATGGTTCAGAGAATCTTCCTACTGTTTAGTCCATATAGAGCGCAACACCGTTTGAGGCTATTACACTTTCAGATTCCACATTACAGTATTATATACACCTACGTATTGGTTTACAACATTGGTTACCTGGAATATCTTATCTTTTTTGCAACAGCTTGCACCCATTATACTGTTTTATACTAATCTATGCTAGGACCGGTACAAATGCTGACATAAGCCCCACAAACATATGGCATCCTTGGCTCCTCAGCAGGAAGTGTGGTGCTGGACTATGACATAATAACCAAGTGCCACACCCCAGCTTAATACTGATATGGGGGAGCAGCAGCCGGCAGATTCACGAGTATGAAGCTATTGATAGATTCTCCTTCATGTCAGTGATGGCGCTCTGTGGGGCATGGGTCGTTGGGTCAACAGTCATTAGATCGACCACTATTGGTCACATGCATTAGGTCGACATGATCATTAGGTCGACATATACTAGGTCAACAGGTCAAAAGGTCAACATGAGTTTTTTTAACTTTTCTCTGACGTCCTAGTGGATGCTGGGAACTCCGTAAGGACCATGGGGAATAGCGGCTCCGCAGGAGACTGGGCACAAAAGTAAAGCTTTAGAACTACCTGGTGTGCACTGGCTCCTCCCCCTATGACCCTCCTCCAAGCCTCAGTTAGATTTTTGTGCCCGGCCGAGAAGGGTGCACACTAGGGGCTCTCCTGAGCTTCTTAGTGAAAGTTTAGTTTTAGGTTTTTTATTTTCAGTGAGACCTGCTGGCAACAGGCTCACTGCATCGAGGGACTAAGGGGAGAAGAAGCGAACTCACCTGCGTGCAGAGTGGATTGGGCTTCTTAGGCTACTGGACACCATTAGCTCCAGAGGGACCGAACACAGGCCCAGCCTCGGAGCTCGGTCCCAGAGCCGCGCCGCCGGCCCCCCTACAGAGCCAGAAGCAAGAAGAGGTCCGGAAAATCGGCGGCAGAAGACATCCTGTCTTCACCAAGGTAGCGCACAGCACTGCAGCTGTGCGCCATTGCTCCTCAGCACACTTCACACTTCGGTCACTGAGGGTGCAGGGCGCTAGGGGGGGGCGCCCTGAGCAGCAATAAAAACACCTTGGCTGGCGAAAATACATCACATATAGCCCCCAGGGCTATATGGATGAATTTTAACCCCTGCCAGATTCCACAGAAAAACGGGAGAAAAGGCCGCCGAGAAGGGGGCGGAGCCTATCTCCTCAGCACACTGGCGCCATTTTCTCTCACAGCTCCGTTGGAGGGAAGCTCCCTGGCTCTCCCCTGCAGTTACTACACTACAGAAAGGGGTTAAAAAAGAGAGGGGGGCACTAATTAGGCGCAGTATAACAATACAGCAGCTATAAGGGGAAAAACACTTATATAAGGTTATCCCTGTATATATATATAGCGCTCTGGTGTGTGCTGGCATACTCTCCCTCTGTCTCCCCAAAGGGCTAGTGGGGTCCTGTCCTCTATCAGAGCATTCCCTGTGTGTGTGCTGTGTGTCGGTACGTTGTGTCGACATGTATGAGGAGGAAAATGAGGTGGAGGCGGAGCAATTGCCTGTAACAGAGATGTCACCCCCTAGGGAGTCGACATCTGAGTGGATGAGCTTATGGAAGGAATTATGTGAGTCAGCTCTTTACAAAAGATTGATGACATGAGACAGCCGGCGACTCAGCCTGTGCCTGTCCAGGTGTCTCAAAAGCCATCAGGGGCTCTAAAACGCCCGTTACCGCAGATGGCAGATACAGACGCCGACACGGATACTGACTCCAGTGTCGACGATTAAGAGACGAATGTGACTTCCAGTAGGGCCACACGTTACATGATTGAGGCTATGGAAAATGTTTTTACACATTTCTGATAATACCAGTACCACTAAAAAGGGTATTATGTTGGGTGAGAAAAAAAATGCCTGTAGTTTTTCCTGCATCTGAGGAATTAAATGAAGTGTGTGATGATGCGTGGGTTTCCCCCGATAAAAACTGTTAATTCCTAAAAAGTTATTAGCATCATACCCCTTCCCGCCAGAGGATAGGGCACGTTGGGAAACACCCCCTAGGGTGAATAAAGCGCTCACACGCTTGTCTAAACAGGTGGCACTACCGTCCCCGGATACGGCCGCCCTTAAGGAACCTGCTGACAGAAAGCAGTAAAATATCCTAAAATGTATATACACTCACACGGGTGTGATACTGCGACCAGCAATCGCCTCAGCCTGGATGTGCAGTGCTGGGGTGGCTTGGTCGGATTCCCTGACTGACAATATTGATACCCTAGATAGGGACAGTATATTACTGACTATAGAGCATTTAAAAGATGCATTTCTATATATGCGTGATGCACAGAGGGATATTTGCCGACTGGCATCAAGAGTAAGTGCGCTGTCCATTTCTGCCAGAAGAGGGTTATGGACAAGACAGTGGTCAGGTGAGGCTGATTCCAAAAGGCATATGGAAGTACCGCCTTATAAAAGGGAGGAGTTATTTGGGGTAGGTCTAACAGACCTGGTGGCCACGGCAACGGCTGGAAAATCCACATTTTTACCCCAGGTAGCCTCTCAACATAAGAAGACACCGTATTATCAGGCGCAGTCCTTTGGGCCCCATAAGGGCAAGCGGGCAAAAGGCTCATCATTTCTGCCCCGTGGCAGAGGGAGAGGAAAAAGGCTGCAGCAAACAGCCAGTTCCCAGGAACAGAAGCCCTCTCCCGTTTTAAAACCAGCCAAGCAATAAAAACACCTTGGCTGGCGAAAATACATCACATATAGCCCCCAGGGCTATATGGATGAATTTTAACCCCTGCCAGATTCCACAGAAAAACGGGAGAAAAGGCCGCCGAGAAGGGGGCGGAGCCTATCTCCTCAGCACACTGGCGCCATTTTCTCTCACAGCTCCGTTGGAGGGAAGCTCCCTGGCTCTCCCCTGCAGTTACTACACTACAGAAAGGGGTTAAAAAAGAGAGGGGGGCACTAATTAGGCGCAGTATAACAATACAGCAGCTATAAGGGGAAAAACACTTATATAAGGTTATCCCTGTATATATATATAGCGCTCTGGTGTGTGCTGGCATACTCTCCCTCTGTCTCCCCAAAGGGCTAGTGGGGTCCTGTCCTCTATCAGAGCATTCCCTGTGTGTGTGCTGTGTGTCGGTACGTTGTGTCGACATGTATGAGGAGGAAAATGAGGTGGAGGCGGAGCAATTGCCTGTAACAGAGATGTCACCCCCTAGGGAGTCGACATCTGAGTGGATGAGCTTATGGAAGGAATTATGTGAGTCAGCTCTTTACAAAAGATTGATGACATGAGACAGCCGGCGACTCAGCCTGTGCCTGTCCAGGTGTCTCAAAAGCCATCAGGGGCTCTAAAACGCCCGTTACCGCAGATGGCAGATACAGACGCCGACACGGATACTGACTCCAGTGTCGACGATTAAGAGACGAATGTGACTTCCAGTAGGGCCACACGTTACATGATTGAGGCTATGGAAAATGTTTTTACACATTTCTGATAATACCAGTACCACTAAAAAGGGTATTATGTTGGGTGAGAAAAAAAATGCCTGTAGTTTTTCCTGCATCTGAGGAATTAAATGAAGTGTGTGATGATGCGTGGGTTTCCCCCGATAAAAACTGTTAATTCCTAAAAAGTTATTAGCATCATACCCCTTCCCGCCAGAGGATAGGGCACGTTGGGAAACACCCCCTAGGGTGAATAAAGCGCTCACACGCTTGTCTAAACAGGTGGCACTACCGTCCCCGGATACGGCCGCCCTTAAGGAACCTGCTGACAGAAAGCAGTAAAATATCCTAAAATGTATATACACTCACACGGGTGTGATACTGCGACCAGCAATCGCCTCAGCCTGGATGTGCAGTGCTGGGGTGGCTTGGTCGGATTCCCTGACTGACAATATTGATACCCTAGATAGGGACAGTATATTACTGACTATAGAGCATTTAAAAGATGCATTTCTATATATGCGTGATGCACAGAGGGATATTTGCCGACTGGCATCAAGAGTAAGTGCGCTGTCCATTTCTGCCAGAAGAGGGTTATGGACAAGACAGTGGTCAGGTGAGGCTGATTCCAAAAGGCATATGGAAGTACCGCCTTATAAAAGGGAGGAGTTATTTGGGGTAGGTCTAACAGACCTGGTGGCCACGGCAACGGCTGGAAAATCCACATTTTTACCCCAGGTAGCCTCTCAACATAAGAAGACGCCGTATTATCAGGCGCAGTCCTTTGGGCCCCATAAGGGCAAGCGGGCAAAAGGCTCATCATTTCTGCCCCGTGGCAGAGGGAGAGGAAAAAGGCTGCAGCAAACAGCCAGTTCCCAGGAACAGAAGCCCTCTCCCATTTTCTGCCAAGTCCTCAGCATGACGCTGGGGCTTTACAAGCGGACTCAGGCACGGTGGGGGCCCGTCTCAAAAATTCCAGCGTGCAGTGGGCTCACTCACAGGGGACCCCTGGATCCTTCAGGTGGTATCTCAGGGGTACAAATTGGAATTCGAGACGTCTCCCCTTCGCCGTTTTCCTAAAGTCTGCTTTACCGACGTCTCCTTCCGACAGGGAGGCGGTATGGGAAGCCATTCACAAGCTGTATTCCCAGCAGGTGATAATCAAGGTACCCCTCCTACAACAGGGAAAGGGGTATTATTCCACGCTGTTTGTGGTACTGAAGCCGGACGGCTCGGTGAGACCTAATTTAAATCTGAAATCCTTGAACACTTACATACAAAGGTTCAAATTCAAGATGGAGTCACTCAGAGCGGTGATGGCAAACCTGGAAGAAGGGGATTATATTGTGTCTCTGGACATCAAGGATGCTTATCTCCATGTCCCAATTTACCCTTCTCACCAAGGGTACCTCAGGTTTGTGGTACAGAACTGTCACTATCAGTTTCAGACGCTGCCGTTTGGTTTGTCCACGGCACCCCGGGTCTTTACCAAAGTAATGGCCGAAATGATGATACTCCTTCGAAGGAAGGGAGTTTTAATTATCCCTTACTTGGACGATCTCCGGATAAGGGCAAGATCCAGGGAACGGTTGGTAGTCGGGGTAGCACTATCTCAAGTAGTGTTGCGGCAGCACGGTTGGATTCTTAATATTCCAAAATCGCAGCTGATCCCGACGACACGTCTTCTATTCCTAAGGATGATCCTGGACACAGTCCAGAAAAAGGTGTTTCTCCAGGAGGAGAAAGCCAGGGAGTTATCCGAACTAGTCAGAAACCTCCTAAAACCAGGCCAAGTGTCAGTGCAGCAGTGCACAAGGGTCCTGGGAAAAATGGGGGCTTCCTACGAAGCAATTCCATTCGGCAGATTCCACGCAAGAACTTTCCAGTGGGACCTGCTGGAAAAGTGGTCCGGATCGCATCTTCAGATGCATCAGCGGATAACCCTGTCACCAAAGACAAGGGTGTCTCTCCTGTGGTGGTTGCAGAGAGCTCATCTTCTAGAGGGCGCAGATTCGGCATTCAGGACTGGGTCCTGGTGACCACGGATGCCAGCCTGCGAGGCTGGGGAGCAGTCACACAGGGAAGAAATTTCCAGGGCTTGTGGTCAAGCCTGGAGACATCACTTCACATAAATATCTTGGAGCTAAGGGCCATTTACAATGCCCTAAGCCAAGCAAGACCTCTACTTCAAGGTCAGCCGGTGCTGATCCAGTCGGACAACATCACGGCAGTCGCCCACGTAGAGAAGCTGCAAGGATTTTTCGCTGGGCGGAAAATCATGTGATAGCATTGTCAGCAGTGTTCATTCCGGGAGTGGACAACTGGGAAACAGACTTCCTCAGCAGAAGTCTTCCACATGATTGTAAACCGTTGGGAAAAACCAAAGGTGGACATGATGGCGTCCCGCCTAAACAAAAAATTGGACAGGTATTGCGCCAGGTCAAGGGACCCTCAGGCAATAGCTGTGGACGCTCTGGTAACACCGTGGGTGTACCAGTCAGTGTATGGGTTCCCTCCTCTTCCTCTCTTACCAAAAGTATTGAGAATTATAAGACGGAGGGGAGTAAGAACTATACTCGTGGCTCCGGATTGGCCAAGAAGGACTTGGTACCCGGAACTTCAAGAGATGCTCACGGAGGACCCGTGGCCTCTACCTCTAAGAAGGGACCTGCTCCATCAAGGACCCTATCTATTCCAAGACTTACCGCGGCTGCGTTTGACGGCAGGGCGGTTGAACGCCGGATCCTGAAGGAAAAAGGCATTCCGGATGAAGTCATCCCTACCCTGATCAAAGCCAGGAAGGATGTAACCGCAAAGCATTATCACCGCATTAGGCGAAAATATGTTGCGTGGTGCGAGGCCAGTAAGGCCCCGATGGAGGAATTTCAACTAGGTCGATTCCTGCATTTCCTGCAAACAGGAGTGTCTATGGGCCTAAAATTGGGGTCCATTAAGGTTCAAATTTCGGCCCTGTCAATTTTCTTCCAGAAAGAACTAGCTTCAGTTCCTGAAGTTCAGACGTTTGTAAAAGGGGTACTGCATATACAGCCTCCTTTTGTGCCTCCAGTGGCACCTTGGGATCTCAATGTAGTTTTGGGGTTCCTAAAGTCACAATGGTTTGAACCACTTGAATCTGTGGAGTTAAAATATCTCACATGGAAAGTGGTCATGTTGTTGGCCCTGGCCTAGGCCAGGCGCGTGTCAGAATTGGCGGCTTTATCCTGTAAAAGCCCTTATCTGATCTTCCATTCAGACAGGGCGGAATTGAGGACTCGTCCTCATTTTCTCCCTAAGGTGGTTTCAGCGTTTCATCTGGACCAACCTATTGTGGTACCTGCGGCTACTAGTGACTTGGAGGACTCCAAGTTGTTGGACATAGTCAGGGCCCTGAAAATATATGTTTCCAGGACGGCTGGAGTCAGAAAATCTGACTCGCTGTTTATCCTGTATGCACCCAACAAGCTGGGTGCTCCTGCTTCTAAGCAGACTATTGCTCGTTGGATTTGTAATACAATTCAGCTTGCACATTCTGTGGCAGGCCTGCCACAGCCAAAATCTGTAAAAGCCCATTCCACAAGGAAGGTGGGCTCATCTTGGGCGGCTGCCCGAGGGGTCTCGGCTTTACAACTTTGCCGAGCAGCTATTTGGTCAGGGGCAAATACGTTTGCAAAATTCTACAAATTTGATACCCTGGCTGAGGAGGACCTGGAGTTCTCTCATTCGGTGCTGCAGAGTCATCCGCACTCTCCTGCCCGTTTGGGAGCTTTGGTATAATCCCCATGGTCCTTACGGAGGTCCCAGCATCCACTAGGACGTCAGAGAAAATAAGAATTTACTTACCGATAATTCTATTTCTCGTAGTCCGTAGTGGATGCTGGGCGCCCATCCCAAGTGCGGATTGTCTGCAATACTTGTACATAGTTATTGTTAACTAAATCGGGTTATTGTTGTTGTGAGCCATCTATCCAGAGGCTCCTCTGTTATCATGCTGTTAACTGGGTTCAGATCACAGGTTGTACGGTGTGATTGGTGTGGCTGGTATGAGTCTTACCCGGGATTCATAAATCCTTCCTTATTGTGTACGCTCGTCCGGGCACAGTATCCTAACTGAGGCTTGAAGGAGGGTCATAGGGGGAGGAGCCAGTGCACACCAGGTAGTCCTAAAGCTTTACTTTTGTGCCCAGTCTCCTGCGGAGCCGCTATTCCCCATGGTCCTTACGGAGTTCCCAGCATCCACTACGGACTACGAGAAATAGAATTATCGGTAAGTAAATTCTTATTTTTTTTGTGTCATTTACTTCGTGAAGGGGGACCCCAATTAGTGTACCTTGTCCCCTCGCATGGCTCGCTTTGCTTGTTACCATTCCCAACTGTAGTCCACGTGGATCGTAAAGTATGAAAAAGTCCAAAAACTGATTTAAACAAACAACTCATGTCGACCTTTTGAACTGCCAACTTAATGACCATGTTGACCTAATGACCCAGTCGACACAAGTGGTGTCGACCAATAGTGGTCGACCTAATGACTGTCAACCTAAATGGTGTCGACCTAATGACCGTATCGCACTCTGTGTGGGGGTTGCTGGACAGTAAACTGACTGCATAAGTGACATTATGCATCCACATACATTCCTCTAATGGTACAGTGTGCCCTGCCATAAGCACGTTAAGGGTGTCCTGTGGTAAATTATGCAGTGGGGTTCTGAAACGTTTATTTACTAATGGCTAATTGTGTGCTTTCTTAGAAATGATAAGGTGCAGTAGCTGCTGTATAGTTATTTATAGATTTAGCCTTCTCTGGCTTATGTATTAATTTTCTCAGGTTCTGGCTGTATACTGAAACACATCCTGAAAACCTAGGTTTTAGTACCTTTGTCAGCTGATTGTGACCTTGAACAAGTTATAGGGGCATATACAGTTATCCATGGGTAACTTACGCAGTCTGTTCTCCCAGGTAAAGTACCTATTCAATTATAGGCACATGAGGCTGAAATTAATGCTTATGTCTGCTCACACCCAGGGTCGTCGTAGAGAGCGGAACTGGGCCCCGTTAATGTGTGAAGTGTGGGCCCCTCAGCCAGAGGCAGATTTTGGGGGGAAGGAGGGTATGAGATCAGTGTGATCACTCTTCCCCCTTTAGTCAGAGGAGACTTCTGTTGCTCAGCGGCAGCAACCTCCCAGGACCCAGGCCCGGTGATGGGGGGTTGGAAGGGGGGTCAAAGGGGTCACCCGTGCCAGGCATCATGGTTCAGAGGGTATGTAGTTAATATACCGGCTGTCGGGATCCCAGCGTTCTGGATCCCGCCGGCGGAATCCCGACAGACGGAAAAATGCCGGTGGACAGAATACCGACCGCCCCCCGGTATTCTCACTTGGATGGTGGGTCCACGCCACCACCCAAGGCAGAATAGAACCCATGGCGAGTGAAGTGCGGTGAGCGGACTCGCTGGGCTCACTGCCGGTATTATGGCTGACAGGATATTGCTCTTGTATCCAATGCAGTTCAGAGGGGCCCCCAAGGATCAGGTGCTCAAAAATTGAGGCCACAGCTCCGAATAATGACTCAGGATTTGGCTTCAGGTGGCTGGAGAAGACCCTGAACTTGGCCACCTTATATTTGTAGGGTTCTGCTGGGGTTCTTTTGCTGGGTGGGGGTGTCCTCCACGATGCTTGCATGCCTCGGAGCTCGGTGCTGGGTCCTGTGACGTCTTAGGGAGACTGCCGGTGGAATCCTGCTGCTGGTCTGCTGCTTCTTTCATGACTCCCACTCAGCTCTTTCTTCTCCTGGGGTTTCGGTCCTATCTCCCGTTGACTCCTTCATGCGCAGGGCAGTTTCCAAGATGGCTCAGTGTCACACTTGCTCTCTATGGCTTCCTCCAACAACTTCTACTCCTGTGTCCTAATTAGTGGTGCTGTTCCTGGCTCTGATGCAGGGGTCTGTTACTCCTTCTTCACGGTGAGAGGCAGGTGGTCACACAGCACGTCCCCTCGCCAGACTCTCCTCTAGGACGGTGCTTAGAAATCCCTTCAGACTGCTCCAGGCATCTGGCAACCTCAGACAAGAGACTCCATGGCTGTGGTGTGTGTTTTGGCTGGATAATCAGGCTCCTGGCACTCTTACCACCCCATGATTTCTGTTGCATGCCCTGCCTGGACGCACTACAGCTGAAAGAGAAGTTGTTGCCATTGACAGTTAAGAAGGGGTGTGGACACGGGCCCCTCCAAGCCATGGCCCATATAATTAGTACCCACTCCCCCCTTTTCTCGCCACCCCTGCATACACCTCCAAAGGGTACAAGCAGAAATGAGCTTTGGCTGCAGCTTTACCCGGGGAAACTGACCTCGGAGATCAAACCAGGCTAACTGAATGTGTCCCATCGAACGCTGGGTAAGTTGTATGGGAATTAAATAGCTGGGCATAATAACTAATTATGATAGTACACCTCCCATGCAAGGTTTGGGATAAAGTCACATTCAATATTACATGACTTACAGTACATCTTAACTTTGTTTCTGACTTTTTGGGTTTTAAGCAGGAGGTGCCAGAAAAGTTACCTTAAATTTGTGTTCTCTATATCATACCTCCCAACTATCCCACTTTCAGTGGTATAGTCCTGTTTTTCTGGGACTGTCTTGATTAACCACCCTTTCTTTGTGTTCTCCGAAGCCTCTAGGTCAGTTGTATTAGTAATGGCAGCTTTTGGTTTAGTTTTGCTCTTGCTTTTGTTCTAGTATTGTCATATCATTGAGAGTGGTCTGCGTTTTTTTTTTTTTGTAGATTCTAATGACAAAAAACAAACAAACAAGTGGGGGATATCCTATTAGCAGCAGTACTTTACCGCTGCTGTTAGGATCGCCGGAGGCTATCCTATTAGCCCTGATGTCAGCGTCCTTTTCCCCTCATGCAGGTACTTATCGGGGATTATGTTTCACTTGTCTCAGGCATGCAAAGCATAATCCCCGATAAGCAGCTGCCGGTGTCACCATAGCACATGGGATTGGGGACTTATCATATCATGTGTTTTCGGGCAACCGCGGGTCCAATTTTGGCCGTTGAAAACGGCCTCTAATTGGATACCACGATAATGACCACCGGGAATAATTGTATACCCCCCATTGTATGTTAACAGACTTGCCAAGTTTACTCTTTCACAGTGCTATTGTTTTTGGAACTAGATCTGCAGTTATTCTCTGGTTTGCAAAACCGGGACAGATTAGGTAACCAATCATGTAACCCAATCATTCTCCATCCCTGTAATACCGGAATAATATAGTACATAGTATAGTAAGCAATATACTGTAGTGCTCTGTAGCTCACCAGGGTGAGACAGTCAGTGGGGGTTTGATTGATGTTTGGCTTGATGTAGTAGTGTCTGATGACCTGGGCCTGTGTAACAGTTACATTGACTCCCTCCTGATAACTTTCTAGCAGAGCCAGGATATCTAATGCACGAAGGATGCAATGCACAGCTAGCAATCCGATGTGTTTACACAGATGGCTTTCATTAAAGACCCTCTGCTGTGTGCCAGCGTTATTTATCATCATCTGGATAGAAGAGTTAGGTGGGTGTAGTAACAGACTGGACTAAGTAAATCTAAATATAGCTGTAGCTGCCACTCCTCAGACAATGCCAGGGAGTAGACAGGGAAGAGCTGGAAAAGAGCAGGGCTGAGATTAGCTCTCAGGCTGCATGTGTGCAGAGTGTTGCTATAGTAGTCCGTTCCTTTTATTTATTTTGAAAGAAATTTCCAAATTTTGAGAGATACCTGCTAATGCATGGTTACATGACAACCACAGCCATTGTTCTACTGCTGTAGATTGTCATTCTACTTCCCTCTTTGGAGCACGCAAATAGACATGTTTTCTCTATTGTGGTACAGGTTGAGTATCCCATATCCCAATATTCCGAAATACGGAATATTCCGAAATACAGACTTTTTTGAGTGAGAGTGAGATAGTGAAATCTTTGTTTTCTGATGGCTCAATGTACACAAACTTTGTTTAATACACAAAGTTATTAAACATATTGTGTTAAATGACCTTCAGGCTATGTGTATAAGGTGTGTCACAACTGAGGGCCTGAGCTGACGGGAGGCAGCCTCAGTTGTAGGGGCTGAGATGTACCGGAACCTGGGAGGTTGTATCAGACCCCTGGACATGTAAGTAACATGAATAATAACTGCCCGAAGGCGTGACCACGACAACTTGGATAAAAGTCAATGATGTTTATTATGACAACTCCGCAACACAGCAGCAGTAAAAGAAAACGTAAAAGTCAGCAAAGAATAAATACAGTTCCTGGGTACTACAGGATGGCAGGAGCCACAGGGCACTGGTAGTGTGAGATAGTTCTTATGATCTTCTAGATGGAAAGTCCTTACCAGGCCCGACTGTAGCAATGGAGATAACCCAGGATTGTGCCAGCTGGTGTTCCAGGAAAAGCTGGGTTGCTGAAGATAAAACAGCTGCTGTGGATACTGGCTGGAACCAGACTGTTGTTAGCACGGAGTGGATACTGGCTGGAACCAGTTAAATAATAAATGAACTTGGGAGCGATGAAATATGAACTGAAATGTAGAACTTGAGAGCGGAGAAATAATAATACCGGTGGAGAGTGGTAAAGTGTAGAAAGGACACCGGCCCTTTAAGGGAAGCTGTACTCTGCTGGAAGCTGAGCTGGAAGCAGGTAATGTTGTAGCTGGAAACAGATGAATCCACAATGGATTGGAGAGTCAGGCTACACCGCAGGTGGAATGCTGGTGCGGGTCTCTATGGTGGAAGTCTTGAGACAGGAGCTGGAACCTGGAAGACAATCACAGGAGAGAGACAAACAGGAACTAGGTTTGACAACCAAAGCACTGACGCCTTCCTTGCTCAGGCACAGTGTATTTATACCTGCAGCAAGGAAGGGATTGGCTAGGCAATTATGCAGATTAACAATACTGACAACAGATTGGAGGAAATGATCAGCTGACAGAATCCAAGATGGCTGCGCCCATGCAGACACTTGGAGGGAAGTTTGGTTTGTAATCCATGTGGTAATGAAAACAGTAATGGCGGCGCCGGCCACTGGAGACAGGAGACGCCAGGCTGACAAGTGCACATCCAACCACGCGGACACAGCGGAGGCCGCGGCTGACGTAATCGCCACTCTGACACTCTGCATGCAGAAGCTCAGGGACGGCGGCGGAGGCCGCGGGAGACGCCATGCCAGATGTAATAAGGCGTTACTGTGACAGCGTCTCAGAGAGACAGGAGAGGATGCAGGAATGTGAACATTAGGATAACAGATGGGATCCGGTCCTGGAGCGCTGAGCCAGCCTTAGGAGGCATCTGATGGGTAAGAAATGGCGTCCAGATACCCGGATCGTGACAGCACCCCCCCCTTTAGGAGTGGCCCCAGGACACTTCTTTGGCTTTTGAGGAAACTTGGAATGGAATCTCCGGACCAAGGCAGGAGCATGGACATCAGAAGCATTGGTCCATGAACGTTCCTCAGGGCCGTAACCCTTCCAGTCAATAAGATACTGTAGTTGACCGTAACGGTGACGTGAGTCCAGGATCTTGGCCACTTCATACTCAACGCCTCGTTGAGTTTGGACTTTCGGAGTTGGAGGAAGTGAGGAATGAAACCGATTCAAGATCAGCGGTTTCAACAGGGAAACATGGAATGTCCTGGGTATTTTTAAGAAGGGAGGCAACTGGAGTCTGTAAGCAACAGGATTGATGACTTGTTCAATCTTGAAAGGACAGATATAGCGAGGTGCAAACTTCATACTGGGAACTCTTAACCTCAAATTCTTCGTGGATAACCATACCCGATCACCCACCTTGAGAGCAGGAACTGCTCGACGCTTCTTATCCGCAAACTTCTTGTACCTGAACGATGCCTTGAGCAGAGCTGATCGTACGCTCTTCCAGATATTGGCAAACTGATGCAAGGTGATATCCACTGCGGGAACAGAAGTTGCTGGAAGCGGTTGGAACTCAGGAACTTTAGGGTGGAATCCAAAGTTAGTGAAGAATGGTGTTGAAGCAGATGAAGAATGATACTGGTTGTTATGACAGAACTCGGCCCAGGGAAGTAATTGAACCCAGTCATCTTGAGAGGAGGACACATAGATGCGAAGGAAGGCCTCCAAGTCCTGATTCACCCTCTCGGTTTGACCATTGGTCTGAGGATGGTAAGCCGTGGAAAACTTTAGCTTGACTTGGAGGACTTGACATAAACTTCGCCAGAATTTGGCTGTGAATTGAACTCCTCGATCTGAGATAATTTCTTCAGGAAGACCGTGGAGTCGGAAGATCTCTTGTATGAATACTTGAGCCAACTTGGAAGCTGACGGAAGACCGGTGAGAGGAATGAAGTGTGCCATCTTGGTGAGCCGGTCAACTACCACCCAGATGGTATTGAACTTGTTGCACATGGGTAAGTCTGTAATGAAATCCATCGACAAGTGGGTCCATGGTCGACGGGGAACGGATAGTGGAACCAGTTGCCCCGCAGGCGACTGGCGGGATACTTTATGTTGGGCACACTTTGGGCAAGATGCAATAAACTCCAAGACGTCCTTTTTCAGAGTTGGCCACCAATAGGACCTAGAGATAAACTCCAGGGTTTTTTGGATACCTGTATGTCCGGCAAAACGGGAAGCATGAGCCCAATGCATGAGCTTCTTCCTTAGCATCGGCTTCACAAAACTTTTCCCTGATGGGGGCGTAGAGTCCATCCCTACCGTGGAGAATGCCAACGGATTTATAATAGGATGCTTGTCTGAAGACTCTGACTCATTTTCTTGCTCCCATGAGCGGGAAAGGGCATCGGCCTTGCGATTCTGAGAGCCCGGACAGAACTGGAGTTTAAAGTCGAACCTGGAAAAGAAAAGTGCCCATCTGGCCTGACGAGGGTTGAGACATTGTGCGCCCTTCAGGTATAAAAGGTTCTTGTGGTCTGTAAGTATGGTGATTGAATGAGAAGCTCCCTCCAACAGATACCTCCACTCTTCTAGAGCGAGCTTGATGGCTAGCAACTCCTGGTCGCCAATGGCATAGTTGCGCTCAGCTGGGGAGAACTTCCGGGAGAAGAAACTGCAAGGGTGTAAATGGCCATCTTTAGCCCTCTGAGATAACACCGCTCCTACTCCAACGGAGGAGGCATCCACCTCTAAGATGAAAGGAGAGTCGATGTCAGGCTGTTTCAGAACAGGCGCAGAGATGAACCTTTGTTTTAAAAGATGAAATGCTTGCATGGCTTCTTCAGACCACTTGGACGGGTTAGCACCCTTCTTAGTGAAAGCAGTAATAGGCGCCACAATGGTGGAAAAGTCTCGTATAAACTTTCGGTAATAGTTGGCGAACCCTAAGAACCTCTGGACCCCTTTGAGGGTTAAGGGTACCGGCCAATTTTGGATTGCTTGTAGTTTCTCAGGATCCATCTCTAGTCCGGAACCGGACACAATGTACCCTAGAAACGGAATGGACTTGACTTCAAAGACGCATTTTTCTAATTTGCAATAGAGATGATTGACACGGAGACGGGACAGAACCTCTTTAACCCAAAAACGATGTTCCTCTAAATCGTTGGCAAAAATGAGGATATCGTCTAGATAGACCACGACATGACGATATAGAATGTCTCTGAAGATCTCATTGACAAAATGCTGGAAGACAGCTGGAGCATTGCTCAATCCGAAGGGCATGACGAGGTACTCATAATGTCCGTCACGGGTGTTAAAGGCGGTCTTCCACTCGTCACCCTCACGGATCCGGATGAGATTGTATGCACCTCGCAAGTCCAGCTTTGTAAAGATGGTAGCTCCGCTAACTCTGTCAAAGAGCTCAGTAATCAGGGGTAAAGGATAACGGTTCTTGATGGTAATGTCGTTCAAACCTCTGTAGTCGATGCACGGCCGCAGACCACCATCTTTCTTTTTTACAAAAAAGAAGCCTGCGCCGGCTGGAGAAGAAGAAGGTCGAATGAACCCCTTTGCTAGGTTCTCTTTAATATATTCCTCCATAGAATGCGTCTCAGGCAGAGACAACGGATAAGTTCGGCCTCGAGGTGGAACCTTCCCCGGAACGAGATCAATCGGACAGTCCCATTCTCTATGAGGAGGAAGGATATCAGCAGAAGCTTTACTGAACACATCCGTGAAATCTTGATATGGAGGAGGTGGAACATCAGACGACCTGGGGGAGGAAGAACAGACAGGCAATACTTTAAACAAACATGTCTCAGCACAGGAGGAACCCCATGCCAGGATTTGCGTAGTCGTCCAATCAATTGTAGGATTGTGAAGACGGAGCCATGGAAGGCCCAGGACCACAGGATGTGTGGCTCTTGGAATCACTAAAAAAGAAATAAGTTCGGAATGAAGAACTCCCACTCTCAGACGAACTGGTAGAGTCCTTAAAGAAATGACTGCATCAAAAATTTTGCTGCCATCCACGGCAGTTAAAGAAATGGACGAAGGAAGTCTCTCGGTGGGTAGGGACCACCGTTTAACATAGGCTTCGGTAATAAAGTTCCCAGCTGCTCCGGAATCAAGGAGGGCAATGACGTTCCGATAACGTTGAGCAACTTGAAGCGAGACTGGGAAATTACAATCTTGAGGAGATGGAGAGGAGATCATTACTCCTAGCCGGCCCTCTCCTTGGCGAGCTAGGATTTGGAGTTTCCCGGACGTTTGGGACAGGCATTAATGGTGTGAGACGGAGCTGCACAATAGAGACAGAGAAACTCGGAGAGACGTC
The DNA here is from genome assembly GCF_028390025.1 of Pseudophryne corroboree. Taxonomy (NCBI): domain Eukaryota; kingdom Metazoa; phylum Chordata; class Amphibia; order Anura; family Myobatrachidae; genus Pseudophryne; species Pseudophryne corroboree. The sequence continues at coordinate 595,019,313 of NC_086444.1, forward strand.
TTCGGCGCTCAGCAGGAGTTAAACGGGAACGGCCAAGTTGCATGGGCTCATCTTTAGATGGTGACAGTTGACGAGGAGGAGGAGCAGAAGATTTTGGAGCAGATGATCTTCCACGCTCAGTTGCTCTCTCTCTGAAACGTAAATCAACTTTCGTGCAGAGTGAGATTAGCTCATCTAACTTAGAAGGTAAGTCTCTGGTAGCTAACTCATCTTTAATACGCTCAGATAAGCCATGCCAGAATGCAGCATACAGGGCCTCGTCGTTCCATGCCAGTTCGGATGCCAGGATCTGGAACTGTATCAGATATTGTCCTACAGTACGTGACCCCTGGCGTAAACGGAGAATCTCGGATGAAGCTGAGGTTACCCGGCCTGGCTCGTCGAAGATGCGCCTGAATGTTGACACGAAGGCAGTGTAGGAAGATAGCAGGGTGTCGGACCTCTCCCATAACGGTGATGCCCAATCAAGGGCTGAGCCACTGAGAAGAGAAATAATGTAGGCAATTTTTGTACGGTCACTGGGAAAATTGCCAGGTTGTAGCTCAAACTGAATCTCACACTGGTTGAGAAATCCCCTGCAGAATCTTGGAGATCCGTCAAATTTTGCTGGCGTTGGAAGATGAAGACGTGGAGCAGAAATGGGTAAGGTGGGTGGGGTTATAGCTGGAGTCACTGTGGTTGACGCACCAGACGCGCCTGATCCACGAAGAGTGGTCTGAATCCCATCCAGCCGAGTAGAGAGATCCTGGAGACAGCGGATGATGTGGCCCTGTGCAGCCTCCTGATGTTCTAGTCGGGCTGCCAGTTCTTGCATTGGCCTGGCCGCTTGATCCTGGTCTCCGGCTGGATTCATTAGGTCAGTGCTTACTGTCACAACTGAGGGCCTGAGCTGACGGGAGGCAGCCTCAGTTGTAGGGGCTGAGATGTACCGGAACCTGGGAGGTTGTATCAGACCCCTGGACATGTAAGTAACATGAATAATAACTGCCCGAAGGCGTGACCACGACAACTTGGATAAAAGTCAATGATGTTTATTATGACAACTCCGCAACACAGCAGCAGTAAAAGAAAACGTAAAAGTCAGCAAAGAATAAATACAGTTCCTGGGTACTACAGGATGGCAGGAGCCACAGGGCACTGGTAGTGTGAGATAGTTCTTATGATCTTCTAGATGGAAAGTCCTTACCAGGCCCGACTGTAGCAATGGAGATAACCCAGGATTGTGCCAGCTGGTGTTCCAGGAAAAGCTGGGTTGCTGAAGATAAAACAGCTGCTGTGGATACTGGCTGGAACCAGACTGTTGTTAGCACGGAGTGGATACTGGCTGGAACCAGTTAAATAATAAATGAACTTGGGAGCGATGAAATATGAACTGAAATGTAGAACTTGAGAGCGGAGAAATAATAATACCGGTGGAGAGTGGTAAAGTGTAGAAAGGACACCGGCCCTTTAAGGGAAGCTGTACTCTGCTGGAAGCTGAGCTGGAAGCAGGTAATGTTGTAGCTGGAAACAGATGAATCCACAATGGATTGGAGAGTCAGGCTACACCGCAGGTGGAATGCTGGTGCGGGTCTCTATGGTGGAAGTCTTGAGACAGGAGCTGGAACCTGGAAGACAATCACAGGAGAGAGACAAACAGGAACTAGGTTTGACAACCAAAGCACTGACGCCTTCCTTGCTCAGGCACAGTGTATTTATACCTGCAGCAAGGAAGGGATTGGCTAGGCAATTATGCAGATTAACAATATTGACAACAGATTGGAGGAAATGATCAGCTGACAGAATCCAAGATGGCTGCGCCCATGCAGACACTTGGAGGGAAGTTTGGTTTGTAATCCATGTGGTAATGAAAACAGTAATGGCGGCGCCGGCCACTGGAGACAGGAGACGCCAGGCTGACAAGTGCACATCCAACCACGCGGACACAGCGGAGGCCGCGGCTGACGTAATCGCCACTCTGACACTCTGCATGCAGAAGCTCAGGGACGGCGGCGGAGGCCGCGGGAGACGCCATGCTAGATGTAATAAGGCGTTACTGTGACAGCGTCTCAGAGAGACAGGAGAGGATGCAGGAATGTGAACATTAGGATAACAGATGGGATCCGGTCCTGGAGCGCTGAGCCAGCCTTAGGAGGCATCTGATGGGTAAGAAATGGCGTCCAGATACCCGGATCGTGACAGCGTGTATATGAAACATAAATGAATTGTGTGAATGTACACACACTTTGTTTAATGCACAAAGTTATTAAAAATATTGGCTAAAATGACCTTCAGGCTGTGTGTATAAGGTGTATATGTAACATAAACGCATTCTGTGCTTAGACTTAGGTCCCATCACCAGGATATCTCATTATAGTGTGCAGTTATTCCAAAATACGGAAAAATCCGATATCCAAAATATCTCTGGTCCCAAGCATTTTGGATAAGGGATACTCAACCTGTATATACTATACGCAAAATCAGCAATATAATAAGGTGCTATGGACATTTATTACAGAGATCTACATTTATAATAAATTGTACTAACATATACAATATTCATTTTTTATGTTGTTATTATTAACATTACTCTGGTTGAAACGGGACAAAGGCACAGAAATTGTGTATCACATAATGGTGATACACGAAAAGTATGGTGAGGACGTGAGCCCAAATATATGTTGCTGCACCACTCAGTTATGGCTTATTCATACATACATTTCATTATTCATACAGATGGTTTCCGTTCACACTCACCTTGGACTAGTTATTAATGACCTCTAGGCAAAGGATACAGTTTATGGCTGGTTCCTATAGGAATTTTTCTCTCAAAGCAACACTTATCACTGTTTACTTTATGTTGCTATTATTTTTTTTTTTAAATCTGTTTATTAAGGTTTTCACATAATATGAAATGCAAAATAGAAACAAAAATAAGCATACAATGGAGATTATGAAAAAAATAGTACTAACATATACTTCAAGTTATATTAAAAGGAGAGCAGCTCTAATCCACAGAATCTAGACATGTGATCAAGAAACTATAATCTGTATTTTGTCTCAAGATTGTTGAACCAACTTTAACCTGAGAATATGAATTTTTCGGCGTTACCGCAGAATACACCAGAACTGTGGAGTCAAAACAGCAGAAATCTCCATCCATGCTATATCAACAGGATAATAAAGAGGGGTGTATATACCTCTATAACCAAACTACCGTTAGTAAGTAACAATAATCGAGATGATAAAAATCAATTTTTGGTATACGGTATCCTGACAGATAGGTAATACCGAACAGAGGAAAGAGAAAAAGAAAAGAATTAGAAATTAGGTGCAAAGAGAGAAGGGGGGGGGGGGGGAGACATAAGGGTGAATGGTTGGGGAATATGGGGATGTCCTATCAATAAATACGTAGGGAGAAGGATCGGAATTGATGCAGTGGTATAATTATAGGCAGCAGAGGGATCTCGTCCCTTGGGTACCAATATGTATTAGTGTGGCGTGTCACGACAGGGCATCTTCCAGTAATTTCCTATGCAAGAACCATTCTGTGTGTTCGAAAACCTTAAATATTTGAGTCTGTGTGGTCTGATCCCGTGAATCGATATAAAGGCCCCATTTTTTATAGAAGGATTTAATCCCGGATTCAATATTAATTTGGGCCGATTTCCTGTCATAGTATAATATCTGCAGAAGTTTGCTGTGTACCTCCGTCAGAGTCGGGGATGAGGACAAGAGCCAGTGGGACAGGATAATTTTTTTAGATACAGTTACTAGGATAGTTAGGAACGGCTGTATCTTCCGTCTCCCTGGTTCCAAGTCCCATTCTGAGAAATTGGCACACAGGCAGGATAGTGGGGTCGCTTTCACATGAATGTGCAATAGCTGGTTAATAAAGGCCATTACTTTATGCCAGAAACGGCGGATCAGACCACACTCCCAAAACATGTGAGAGAATGAAGCTGCACTGACATGGCATTTGGGGCATTCCCCAGATTCCGTAGGGTTAAATCGTGCGTGTTGTATGGGGGAGATGTATGCTTTCTGTAGGGTGCGAAGATGGACCTCCTGTAAATACGAAGAGGCTAAAGCTTTCAGGGAGGAGACATAGTGATCACTGAGCTGGTGATGGGAAGTCAGGCTAGGCATGTCTTTACGCCATTGATCTAGCAATCTATTCCATCTGTGTTCTGTTGATCTAGAGGTCAGAATGTTATATATCTGTCTGATGCGTGTGGGCCCAGCTCTGTGGGCAGCGAGTGAGAGCAGTAATGGAGCAGAGAGAGAGGGGTTATCCTGGGGGTTGTCATGTTTGTGAGTTGTGGGGATTAAATAATGTCTGGTTTGGAGGTACATGTAAAAATGGGAGTGGGGTAGGTTGAACTTCTCTCGTAGGGAGGAGAAAGACAACAAAGAGCCTCCCGGGTCAAATACCTTGGAAGAATTGGAGAGACCCTTCTCTTTCCAGAGTCGATAATTAGGGTTGATGAGAGATGGAGGAAAGGCAGGATTGCCCCATAGTGGAATGCATGATGATACTTCTGGATTACTCCTAAATTTTTTGTGCAGAGAGCGCCAGTTATAATAGATATCATGGAAAAGGGGATTATTGCGAACCGAGGTCGGAATCAGGGAGGGCTTACAGAGTAGCAAAGCTCCCGGGGAATAGGGGGCAAATAAAGCCTTGTCTAAAGCAGAATCAGTGAAGAGTTCCCTGTCAAACAGCCAGTCAGCAGCACAGCGAAATAAGGATGCCATCGAGTAAGACGCATAATCAGGGACCCCAAAGCCACCCGCCAATTTAGGGGCCATCAATTTGTCTAAAGCAATGAATGCTTTCTTCCCCTTCCACAGGAAGTTTGACATTATTTTCCGTAGGTATTGGATGTCTCGATTATTAAGTCGGACTGGGAGCATTTGCATAAGGTAAAATAGTTTGGGAAAGACTATACTTTGTAAAACAGCTATCCTCCCCAATAGCGATAAGGAAAGCAATTTCCAACTATCCAAAAGTGTTGTCACCCGCAGAGCCGGCCCTAGGTATAGGCAAACTAGGCAATTGCCTAGGGCATCTGGTATGCCTAGGGGCATCAGCAGCTTCTGCTGATTAAAATGATATGCGGCATGCCTATATTCTGTGTGTAGCATTTCGTACGCAGATACAGCCACAGTCGCACACAGTATATAGGCATGCCACATATCATTTTAATCAGCAGAAGCTGATTGTGTATCCTAGCCACATAGCAATGCAAATAAGATGCATTTTCATAAAAAATAGGCACCCGACGTTAGCAGAGCTGCCAGTTGACTCACGCTGGGAACTACATGTGTCATTATGTGTATAAGGGCATTAATAATGTGTAACATATGTGTAAGGGGCACTATGTGTGTCATTATGTGTATAAGGGCACTAATAATGTGCGGCATATGTGTAAGGCCAAATGTGCACACTGTTCCTATTTAAATTACAGGGGGTAGGAAAGCAAAAAAAAGGACTGCTATGGGTGGGGGGTGATGGTGCTGGGAAAGGGGTGCAGGGTCAGAGGCAGAACTAGTGGTGGTGCTAGGGGGCACCAGCCAAAATCTTGCCTAGGGCATCATATTGGCTAGGGCCGGCTCTGGTCACCCGTGCTAGACTAGGAGAATAGTTCTCCTCATATAATCTGGATAAATTCGCCGGTATTTGGATCCCCAAGTAGGTCATTTTTGTGGGAGCAATTTTGAAAGAGAGGGATGAAAGGAAGTTAGATATGATGTTAGTGGAGGGGCTTAAGAGTAAAATTTCTGAGTGGCTATATTAATCCTATATCCCGCCCTATTCCCAAATGCTTGAATCAGACCCAGAATCTCCGGGATGGAGTTCACCGGGTCTGAGACAAATAAGAGCATGTCATCAGCAAAAAGGGCAAGGCGGAGGTCAACATCTCCTATTTTGATCCCTTTAAACACTACAGATTGTCGTAAGGCTATCGCTAGGGGTTCTAGTGCTATGGCAAAAAGTAAGGGTGACAGGGGGCATCCCTGTCTGGTACCCCTGTGAATCTCAAAAGCTGGGGATAGAACCCCATTACATGAAACCTGTGTCAGAGGAGTAGCGTAAAGGAGTTTCAGGAGTTTTACAAAAGGGGAAGGAAAGCCAAAAAGTGAAAGAGAAGAGAAGAGGTGGTCCCAGTCGACCATGTCAAACGCTTTTTCCGCATCGAGAGAGAGGATAACTGGGTGAGTGGAAAGAGAAGAAGAGGAGGAGGAAGCATGGATAGCCGACAGTACCCGACGTACGTTAACCTCTTAGTGTCTTCCCCAGATGAATCCCGTTTGGTCTTTATGTATGATATGGGGGAGTAAATGCTTAATACGATCTGCTAATATTTTAGTGAGTAACTTGTAATCGAGATTCAGTAAAGAGATCGGGCGATAAGATCCCGGCTGAGAGAGGTCCTTTCCAGGTTTAGGGAGAACCTTGAGAATGGCAGTGTTAAAGTGTCTGGGGAGAGTGTCAGAGGAAAAAATCGCATTCAGAACCGACACCAAAGTTCCACCAAGGCATGGCAGAAGAATCTTATAAAAATCAACACTAAAGCCGTCAGGACCCGGTGCCTTGTCCCTGCCAAATTGGCCAATGACACTCTTGACCTCCTCAAGCGTAATGGGATCTAGCAATGATTGGACCATAGTGGGAAGTAGTTGTTGAACAGGAAGGGTATCCCAGAAGGCGGAGGGCCATGGAGAGGCAGTAGGAGGAGTATGTAGACAAAGGAGGCTGAGTAGGGGAGTATAGGCCTTCGTAAAAGGATCTCATAACATCAGAGATCTCTTGGTTAGTAGTGGTCAGCACGCCAGTGGGTATACGGAGCGGGTGTGTGACCATAGGGGGGCGGGAGCCATTTAGTAATGTCGTCAATAATTTACCAGTTCTATTGCCAAATTTATAGTATCTATAATTTACCGAAAAGGAGAATCTGCTGCCAATGGAAGACATAAATTCATCAAAGTGAGTTTTGGCATTAAGATAAAGGAAGCGGTTTTGCGAGGTGGGGGAGGATTTGTAATGCTGGTAGGCTGTCGACAGGGGCCTCTGAAACTCCAAATATTGAGTGGCATATTTTTTATTATTAGCTGAAACATAGGATATGATATCACCCCGAGGACTGATTTCGCAGTCATCCAGAATAATATAGGGTCCTCATCTAGATGGGATGCATTATTAGACTGGAAAGATTCCCAGGAAGATTCCAATTTCTGTTGGAACTTTAGGGAGTTTGCGAGATATGACGGGAATCGCCAGAGTTTAGGAGAGGGGGAGGAGACATCTGGAAAGTGAAGGGTCGCAGTAACCAGGGCATGATCCGAGAGGGCTATGGCCTCAATTTGGGAATCAGACACATGAGGAAGCAGGGAATGTGATAATAGAATATAGTCTATCCTAGATAGTGTGTGATGGGCAGCGGAGAGGCATGTGTATTCTTTTTCCGTGGGGTGTAAAGCTCTCCAGATATCTACTGCTTGCAGTCTTTCTGCTAAAAAGGGAACTCCAAGTTTGGGTAATGAAAGATGTCTCGCTGGTAAATGGGACCTATCTAGGTAGGAGGAGGAGATACGGTTAAAATCACCACAGAGGAGCAGGGGCTCTGTAAGGAAGGGGGACAATTTGGCTAGTAGAGTCTGAAAAAACTTCTTGTTATAAACATTAGGAGCATTGACATTGCATATGGAGTACATTTTACCATTAATCTTTGCAGATAGTAAGACATAACGACCATCTGGGTCAGCTACAGTGGAAACCACCTCCGTGGGAATATGGCTTTTTACCAATACAACAACACCCCTGGCTTTAGAATTATATGAGCTAGAACCCAGTACCCGCCAGTTTAAGGTGTTCAGCTTCACCGTCTCTTCTGGCGTGAGGTGTGTTTCCTGAAGGAATGCCAGGTCTATCCGCTGTTTGTTAAGATAAAGGAGTATTTTCCGTCTCTTCGCTGGGGAGTTAAATCCCCCCACATTCCAAGTTCCCACTACTAAGTCAGGCATAATGCAGTGGAAAAGATAAAACGTATGCACCAACCACTGCCAGCTTTATACGGATAAAGACAGTTACATCCCGGGAGGGGGGCAAGAGAGAGGGGGGAGGAAGGAGACAATACAAGGAGGAGAAAAGAATTAGAAAGGAGAAAAGTAAACAACAGGTCGTACAATATGAAAAACATCACAGTACTAATGATCATTATCGCAATGACCAGCGACCTCCGGCTAACGGTCATGCACGAGGACCAATAACAGCGGTCTCGCGCACGGGCGTTAGAGGACAGGAATGTAATAGTAAGGGGAGGAGTCCCTCCCCACCGTCATCATATAAGTATCCATACCCGCCCGAAGAGAACCCCCATATATAGACAAAACAGTGAGGGGTAATACGTCACGAATGACAATCAGGGAGCGGTGGTTACCGAAGTGCAGTTTCAGTAATCATAGCAGTATAAAAATATGACTAACTAAATTGAAAATCAACATGAGTAAGTTAATCCCACATCTAAGTGAGCTGAGTTATATATAGCATTAGATGCAATTGAGTAAAAAGAATACAGTGAAGAAAGTGGGTGCGTATAATCTGAGGACATGTATAATCATAATACAGCAGCAGCAGTCATTGAACGGCATGTAGACAGCAATAAGAGGATACTGCCAGTAAGGGGGTGCATGAAAGCATCCGAGTGGGGTAGAGGAATCACAACGTAGCTGTCGCTGAAGGACGATCTGTGATGTCCACGCTATCTTCTCTTGCAACATTGCGCAGGTATGCTGCTGCGTCAGTGGGTGACAAAGTCCTTGTGGGAGGTACCCTCATAAATGCGCAAGCGAGCGGGATAAAGCAGGCCAAACTTGCGGCCCTCTGACACGAGTTGAGTGCAAATAGGGGAGAAAGCCTTACGGGCCCGAGTCAGTTCCACTGAGTAATCCTGAAATATGTAGAGCTTATTACCCTCCCATTGTAAATCTTTCACTTTACGGGAAGCAGACCAAAATGTCATTTTATGAAGGTAGTTCAGACATCGGAACAGAGTCACACGTGGGCGCGGTCTGTTGGGGGTGGGAACTGGGCCCACTCGGTGCACCCTCTCAATCACGAGATCACTACAGTCCCGTTCAATGCCCAAAAGTGAAGGAAGGGTGATACGTACAAAGTGTGCCAGTGCTGTGCCTTTAATAGATTCTGGCAGTCCCACTAATCTTATATTATTTCTTCTCGAACGATTCTCAATATCACCTAATTTATTCCATATTTATTTATTATTATTACCAGTTATTTATATAGCGCACACATATTCCGCAGCGCTTTACAGAGAATATTTGCCCATTCACATCAGTCCCTGCCCCAGTGGAGCTTACAATCTAGATTCCCTATCACATGTACACACACACATTCATGCTAGGGTTAATTTTTGTTGGGAGCCAATTAACCTACCAGTATATTTTTGGATTGTGGGAGGAAACCGGAGTACCCGGAGGAAACCCACGCAAGTACGGGGAGAATATACAAACTCCCCACAGTTAGGGCCATGGTGAGAATTGAACCCATGACCTCAGTGCTGTGAGGCAGTAATGCTAACCATAATTTTCTGTAGTGAGGGATTTTACTGAATGGTGCAGCCCTTCTATGTCATGGGTAGCTGCTTGAAGCTGTGTTTCAGTGTGGGTGACCCTCTGTGTCAGGTGCTGCAGTTGTTTAGATATATCACAGACTGCTTGGGACGAGAGGGGTGCCATTGTAGCAGTGATAGCAGCCACTACATCCCCATATGTGACAGGGGCTGCAGGGTCACGGCATACCTGGGAGCCTGTGTTGTCTATGCCCTCTGCTGCAGCCTTCTTAGAAGCTGGGGAGACCACCTCTGGTCCGGCGTCCGGCGCCATGACACTGGCCGCGCGGCGCTTCTCCTGTCTGGTTGGTGCGCCAGCGGGAGCTTGGGGAGCCGCAGCTACGGCTGTCACAAAACGGTCCATCGTGACCGCGGGTACCGGCGGGGGTAATCCGGGCGGTGTAGAGGCTATGATAGCCTTGTAAAGATATTTTAAAGCGGGCGGCGGGGACGGAGCTCCTGCAGTGAGCTTCCTACGCCATGCGTCCCGGAACCGGAAGTCTTATGTTGCTATTTTATACAAATTCCTAATTTACTATTTGCAATAAAAAAAATAAATTGTGGATTATTAATTAAACAATTATACAATTTCTGTTATCATTTCTTTTTTTTCTTTTTTTTAAAGAAAATGTGCTAGATGTACAATATACAGACATACAACTGAGCACTCCATCCTTCAGTTACTGCTACCAGGTCATTGTTTTCTCAGGACTACCACCAGGAGTCCAACAAAAGAAACAAACATTCACTTATTTTGCCTGAGAAATTGCTTTGAGTTGGAGAGTTAGACAAAATGATTGTAGTCACTACATTGGTGCCAGAGAACTAATGACATTGGTAGAAGGTAAAAAGGAAGGAGAGAGACTTAATGAATGCAGAGCAAAAAAAGAAAAGAGAGAGAGAGCGTCAACCAGCCAGTTAGGATATAACAAATTTATTAGGACTGACATCCTTTTTAATACATATTATGTGTTTGCAGTATCCCAAAAAATACATCTTATGCATACAGTATGTAGATGATTCCCTTATTATATACAAAGCACTGTCACAGTATAAAAGTAGTTCATACACAACTTGCTGCACATTTTTATGTGGTACCTTGCAAAGCTGGGTATCTGTTAGGACAAATCTTTATGTGCCAAAGTTATTCTGTAGTCTGCTGCAGATTACAGATGATTTATCTTGTTCTATCTTCACATACATATATATCACAGTTCGAGAAATACGTTTGCTGATCATGTTATTTGCAGTAACTTTTCCCCTTGTATAATTATACTACTGTAGTCCAGCCTGCATGTGATATAGGAACTTCCATAGGGGAAATAGAGTCTAACAGCAGCCAACACAGTGATAGATAATGCTAGGGACTTGGTCCTCTAACAGCACATTTTAAGGCTTGAAGGCTCATGTTACACTGATGCATGCAACGATTTGGGGGGTAATTCAGGGTTGATCGCAGCAGCAAATTTGTTAGCAGTTGGTCAAAACCATGTGCACTGCAGGAGGGGGGGGGGGGCAGATATAACATGTGCAGAGAGAGTTGGTTTTGGGTTGGTTATTTTGTTTCTGTGCAGGGTAAATACTGGCTGATTTATTTTTACACTGCAATTTAGGTTTCAGTGTGAACACACTCCACCCAAATCTAACTCTCTCTGCATGTTATATCTGCCCCCCTTGCAGTGCACATGGTTTTGTCCAACTACTAACAAATTTGCTGCTGCGATCAACTCAGAATTACCCCCAATATATACATCTCTACGTGAAACATTGTTCATACATCCTAAAACTTCCTAAAACTTCACTAACAAGCAATATGACTTTTCTGCCCATAGATGATGCACTCTATAAAAGCAATCTCACAAATTTATGCAACTATAGCACACATTTTGAAAATTGTTGTTCAGCTGAATTGTATCAATGGCCCAATCACAAATGCTATGTGACTATAATGAAGACATATGTCTGTGCATATCAAAGCTCTGATGTTATTAACAGAAAGGAGCCATTCACATTGGCAGCTTCTAACTCTATAGCAAATAAACTTGCTTTAGCTTAAGGCAGTTGTAGATACCATTGTACGCCTCCAGATCCCTGAAGAATGTTCCTCTAATTAAAACCTCTTCACCAGCACAATATTGTATGCTGCTTTACAGCATGAAGTAAAAGCCTTATGCAGAAGGTAATTTAATGACTATCTCCGCTTATTTTAATGGTTAGAGATTACCAGTGCAATCAACAAGTCATATTTTCTTCACTAACATACCTTTCTTATATCTGATGGTCATTTAATAAGCTTGTGATTGCCTTTATTTGAAAAATTTAATTTTTATTTGGTTTTGTCTGACTTACATTTATGTAAATCCACAGAATTCCATTTGTCATACATCAGTGCTAGACATGGTTTTCCTTAGGGTGGGCTACAGTACGTATCAGATTTACATGCTCTCAGGCGGCATTCTAGTGAAAACATACATGTCTGTAACAGACGTCTAGAAGACCTTGAATATTTCTGACTTAATTATTTGAAATTGAAACGTGGAAATCTTTAGAAAACAAATTACTTTCATTCCGGTATACTTTAATATGTTTTCACATTTTATAACAGTAGGAAGATTTCCAACTGCAGACTAATTTCCAGTGCACTTTGCTACCAACTAGGGTGGCCAATCCATAACTCTGACTTCCAGCGATCCAAGGGGGTGATTCAGATCTGATCGTAGATGTGCTAAATTTAGCACATCTACGATCACTTACACTGATATGCGGGGATACCCGGGATTGGCTGCTTTTCAATATGTCCCACCCCCCTGCCCTTACCAGCCCAGATAATTAACCGTAATCTGGTTTCCACTTGCTGTGAGGTCCGGCGGCTGGGCGGGCGATGCGGTGGTGAGCTCTGGAGCCTGGGCGGGCAGTGTGGCGGTGCGGTCCGGAGGCTGGACGGGCAGGGCGGCGGTGATGTCCAGTGGCTGGGTGGGCGGTTGCGCAGCGTGACCTCTGACTTCACGTCTGGAGCGAGGGGGAGCTGAGCAGAGGGAGCCGGACAGTGTCTGGGCCTCCTGAGGACGCTCAATGCTGTCCAGCATAGAAAGTACTGAAGTGGTGGCCAATCCCGAAATTCCTGGGATTGGAAGCTCCAATCCCGGGATTGGAAGCTCCAATCCCGGGATTGAATCCCGGACAATTTTTAGGCCAGAATCCCGGGATCCCGCCGATCCTGGGATTGGACACCCCACTTCCAACTAGCATTATTCAAATCAACAATATGGAGCTAATTAAGAAATTAACTGTGGAAATGATGCAGATATGCACACAAATTATGGACAGATCTTATGATTTTTAGCACTGTGAATGCTTCGCGGCCGAACATTTGCTACTTTGAGGAACATCGGGTGATTCCAAGTCATGCACAATTTAGGTGCAACTAAATTTATGGCTGAAGGGGCATAACTGGGTGGCAACAGGGTATTCACAGGTACACTAAGTATTTTGAATGTGTGTCATGGGTGTGTAGAGGGAATTTGGGGCTATTATTGAGTGTATGCAGAGGTCTGGCTGATAGTGGTAATATGCACTGATAGTGATGACAGCTACTTCCACAAGCAGATGGATGAGGTCGGTGTTGCTGAATTGATGCATGCAACTCAGCATACTAGTTAATATCCACATTTATTTCCTTGCATGCAATGCAGCTGCACTTGTGTAGAATTCTGAATCTGTTTCTCTATGTGGGCATTTTCTGCCCAAGGCATATCTGCATACTGTACTGTACATGCATGCCATCTGCTCTCAGGAGTTGCCCATTATTTAGTATTTCTCTGACGTCCTAGTGGATGCTGGGGACCCCGTAAGGACCATGGGGAATAGACGGGCTCCGCAGGAGACTGGGCACTCTAAAGAAAGATTTAGGACTATCTGGTGTGCACTGGCTCCTCCCCCTATGACCCTCCTCCAAGCCTCAGTTAGATTTCTGTGCCCGGCTGAGCTGGATGCACACTAGGGGCTCTCCTGAGCTCCTAGGAAGAAAGTGTTTGTTAGGTTTTTTATTTTCAGTGAGACCTGCTGGCAACAGGCTCACTGCATCGAGGGACTAACCTACCTAAGTGGTGGTAGCTTGGGCTTCTTAGGCTACTGGACACCATTAGCTCCAGAGGGATCGAACACAGGACCCGACCTCGTCGTCCGTTCCCGGAGCCGCGCCGCCGTCCCCCTTACAGAGCCAGAAGCAAGAAGGTGGTCCGGAAAATCGGCGGCTGAAGACTTCTGTCTTCTCCAAGGTAGCGCACAGCACTGCAGCTGTGCGCCATTGCTCCTCATGCACACCACACACTTCGGTCACTGATGGGTGCAGGGCGCTGGGGGGGGGGGGGGGGGCGCCCTGAGCAGCAATACTGACACCTTGGCTGGCAAACTGGCACCATATATAGCTCCAGAGGCTATATAGGTGCTTTTTAACCCCTGCCAGAATCCATAAAAATGCGGGAGAAAGTCCGCGAAAAAAGGGCGGAGCTATCTCCTTCAGCACACTGGCGCCATTTTTCCCTCACAGCTCCGTTGGAGGGAAGCTCCCTGGCTCTCCCCTGCAGTCAATACACTACAGAAAGGGTTAAAAAGAGAGGGGGGCACAATTTAGGCGCAGTATACAATATATATAGGCAGCTATAAGGGAAAACACTCTTTATATGTGATATCCCTGTGATATATAGTGCCCTGGTGTGTGCTGGCATACTCTCCCTCTGTCTCCCCAAAGGGCTTTGTGGGGTCCTGTCCTCTGTCAGAGCATTCCCTGTGTGTGTGCTGTGTGTCGGTACGGCTGTGTCGACATGTATGAGGAGGATAATGATGTGGAGGCGGAGCGAATGCCTGTAAATGTGATGTCACCCCCTGCGGGATCGACACCGGTGTGGTTGGACTTATGGAAGGATTACGTGAAAGTGTCAACTCCTTACACAAAAGGTCGACGACACAGAACAGCCGGCTACTCAGCTTGTGCCTGTTCCAGCGTCTCAAATGTCATGGGGGGCTCTATAAACGCCCGCTACCTCAGATGGCAGAAACAGATGTCGACACGGATACCGACTCCAGTGTCGACGACGATGAGACTAGTGTACCCTCCAAATAGGTCCACCCGTTACATGATTGAGGCAATGAAAAATGTATTACACATTTATGATAATACCCCAGGTACCACATAAAAGGGTATTATGTTTGGTGAGAGAAAACTACCAGTAGTTTTTCCTGCATCTGAGAAATTAAATGAGGTGTGTGAGGAAGCGTGGTCTTCCCCCCGTAAGAAATTGATAATTTCTAAACGGTTATTGGCAGCGTACCCTTTCCCGCCAGAGGATAGGTCACGTTGGGAAACACCCCATAGGGTAGATACAGCGCTTACACGCTTATCAGAAAAGGTGGCACTACCGTCTCCGGATACGGCCGCCCTGAAGGAACCTGCTGATAAAAAGCAGGGGGTTACCCTGAAAGATATAGTCACACACTCGGGCATTATATTGCGACCAGCCATTGCTTCGGCATGGATGTGCAGTGCTCCCGCTGCGTGGTCAGATTCCCTGTCGGAAAATAACTATGGATAGGGACAATATTTTGCTGACAATAGAGCATATAAAAGACGTGGTCTTATACATGCGTGATGCACAGAGGGATATTTGCCGGCTGGCATCAAAAATAAGCGCTAGGTCCATTGCCGCCAGACGGGGGTTATGGACTCGGCAATGGTCAGGCGATGCCGACTCGAATCGACACATGGAAGGTTTGCCCTATAAGGGGGTAAAACTGTTTGGGGATGGTCTTTCAGACCTCGTTTCCACAGCTACTGCTGGGAAATCGACTTTTTTGCCACAGGCTACCCCACAACAAAAGAAAGCACCGTATCATCAAGTACAGTCCTTTCGGCCCCAGAAAAGCAAGAGGGCTAGAGGCTCATCCTTTCTGCCGAGAGGCAAAGGTAGAGGAAAAAGCTGCAGCACACAGCTAGTTCCCAAGAGCAGAAGTCCTCCCTGCGTCCGGTAAGTCCACAGCATGACGCTGGGGCTGCTCAGGCGGACCCGGGTACAGTGGGGGCCCGTCTCAGAAATTTCAGCGCCCAGTGGGCTCTCTCACATGGATCCCTGGGTCCTTCAAGTAGTATCTCAGGGGTACAGGCTGGAGTTCGAGACGTTCTTCCTCCCGCCGTTTCCTAAAATCTGCCTTACCGGCACCTCCCTCTGCCAGGGAGGCGGTGTTGGTGGCTATTCAACACTATAATCACAACAAGTGATTGTCAAGGTGCCCCTCCTTCAGCAAGGAAGGGGTTACTATTCCACAATGGTTGTGGTACCGAAACAGAACGGTTCGGTGAGACCCATCTTAAAATTAAAATACTTGAACTTTTATATCAGAAGATTCAAGTTCAAGATGGAATCGCTCAGGGCGGTTATTACGAGCCTGGACGAGGGGGATTACAGGGTCTCCCTGGACATCAAGGATGCGTACCTGCATGTCCCCATTTACCCTCCTCACCAGGAGTACCTCAGATGTGTGGTACAGGACTGTCACTATCAGTTCCAGACGCTGCCGTTGGAGTTGTCCACGGCACCGAAGGTCTTTACCAAGGTAATGGCCGAAATTATGATACTCCTTCGCAAGAAGGAAGTTTTTATTATCCCGTACTTGGACGATCTCCTGATAAAGGCGAGGTCCAAAGAACAGTTGGTAGTGGGGGTAGCACTCTCTCGGGAAGTGCTACAACAGCACGACTGGATTCTCAATATTCCAAAGTCACAGCTGGTCCCGACGACACGTCTTCTGTTCCTGGGAATGATTCTGGACACAGACCAGAAAAGAGGGTTTCTTCCAGTGGAAGCACACGAGTCCTGGAAAAAATGGTAGCTTCGTACGAAGCATAATTCCATTCGGAAGGATCCACGCAAGGACGTTCCAGTGGGACCTGTGGGACAAATGGTCCGGGTCCCATCTACAGATACAACAGCGGATAACCCTGTCGGCAAGAAACAGGGTGTCGCTGCTGTGGGGGCTGCAGAGGGCTCATCTACTAGAGGGCCGCAGATTCGGAATACAGGACTGGGTCCTGGTGACCACGGAGGCCAGCCTTCGGGGCTGGGGTGCAGTCACACAGGGAAGAAATTTCCAAGGAGATTTCGCTTCACATAAATATTCTGGAGCTAAGGGCCATTTACAATGCCCTAAGCCAAGCAAGGCCCCTGCTTCAGAACCAGCCGGTACTGATCCAATCAGACAACATCACGGCGGTCGCCCATGTAAACAGACGGGGCGGCACAAGAAGCAGGATGGCGATGGCAGAAGCCACAAGGATTCTCCGATGGGCGACCTACACCCGGGAGAATGGGGACTTCTTCCAGAAGTTTTCCAAATGCGGGTAAACCGTTGGGAATGACCACGGGTGGACATGATGGCGTCCCGCCTCAACAAAAAGTTGAAAAGATATTGCGCCAGGTCAAGGGACCCTCAGGCGATCGCTGTGGACGCTCTAGTGACACCATGGGTGTACCAGTCGGTTTATGTGTTTCCTCCTCTACCTCTCATACCCAAGGTACTGAGAATAATAAGAATGCGAGGAGTGAAAACCATACTCGTGGTTCCGGATTGGCCAAGAAGAGCTTGGTACCCGGAACTTCAAGAGATGCTGGCAGAGGACCCTTGGCCTCTGCCGCTCAGACAAGACCTGCTGCAGCAGGGACCCTGTCTGTTCCAAGACTTACCGCGGCTGCGTTTGACGGCATGGCGGTTGAACACCGGATCCTAAAGGAAAGGGTATTCCGGAGGAAGTTATCCCTACCCTGATCAAAGCCAGGAAGGATGTCACCGCAAGACATTATTACCGCATTTGGCGGAAATATGTTGCTTGGTGTGAGGCCATGAAGGCCCCGAAGGAGGAATTTCAACTGGGTCGATTCCTACACTTCCTGCAAGCAGGGGTGACGTTGGGCCTCAAATTGGGGTCCATCAAGGTCCAGATTTCGGCTCTGTCGATTTTCTTCCAGAAAGAACTGGCTTCACTGCCTGAAGTTCAGACTTTTCAGAATTGGCGGCTTTGTCTTGTAAAAGCCCTTATCTGATTTTCCAGATGGATAGGGCAGAATTGAGGACTCGTCCTCAGTTTCTCCCGAAGGTGGTCTCAGCTTTTCACTTGAACCAACCTATTGTGGTGCCTGCGGCTACTGGGGACTTGGAGGATTCCAAGTTGCTGGACGTAGTCAGGCCCTGAAAATGTATGTTTCCAGGACGGCTGGAGTCAGAAAAACTGACTCGCTGTTTATCCTGTATGCACCCAACAAGCTGGGTGCTCCTGCTTCTAAGCAGTCTATTGCGCACTGGATTTGTAGCACTATTCAGCTGGCGCATTCTGCGGTAGGATTACCGCAGCCTAAATCAATAAAAGCCCATTCCACAAGGAAGGTGGGCTCATCTTGGGCGGCTGCCCGAGGGGTCTCGGCTTTACAACTTTGCCGAGCAGCTACTTGGTCAGGGGCAAACACGTTTGCTAAATTCTACAAATTTGATTCCCTGGCTGAGGAGGACCTGGAGTTCTCTCATTCGGTGCTGCAGAGTCATCCGCACTCTCCCGCCAGTTTGGGAGCTTTGGTATAATCCCCATGGTCCTTACGGAGTCCCCAGCATCCACTAGGACGTCAGAGAAAATAAGATTTTACTCACCGGTAAATCTATTTCTCGTAGTCCGTAGTGGATGCTGGGCGCCCATCCCAAGTGCGGATTGTCTGCAATACTTGTACATAGTTATTGTTACAAAAATCGGGTTTTGTTGTGAGCCATCTCTTCAGAGGCTCCAATTGTTATCATACTGTTAACCGGGGTTCCTATCACGTGTTATATGGTGTGATTGGTGTGGCTGGTATGAGTCTTACCCGGGATTCAAAATCCTTCCTTATTGTGTCAGCTCTTCCGGGCACAGTTCCTAACTGAGGCTTGGAGGAGGGTCATAGGGGGAGGAGCCAGTGCACACCAGATAGTCCTAAATCTTTCTTTAGAGTGCCCAGTCTCCTGCGGAGCCCGTCTATTCCCCATGGTCCTTACGGAGTCCCCAGCATCCACTACGGACTACGAGAAATAGATTTACCGGTGAGTAAAATCTTATTTTATTTATTATTATTTACTTATATAGCACCAGCATATTCCACTGTTCTTTACAACTGGGAACAAAACAGTAATAGAACAGTAATACAATGACTGGGTAATAACAAAGAGGTTCTGCTCACTAGGTTTCAATCAATGCTCTATAACCTTTTAACTTCCACAATCTCTATGTGCACCTCAGTTAGAAATTTATATAATCTAAAAATCACCATTAAAAAAAAAATGTTTCTATTGCGTAAATGAATCATGAAAGTGAAGGATGAGGAAGCTACTTTTTATTTGCTACTTTTGTGCATGAAGCTTTTTTTTATCACATTGCTAAGGAGCTGTTGTTGTGTAGTGTGTACACAGTATGTTCTCCTTGTTTGCAAAGCTTTCCTCAGGGTGCTTTGGTTTCCTCCCACACTCCAAATATTTACTTGTAGGTTATTGGCTTCTGATGAAAGTAACCTGATCTATTTGTTTGGATTACTTTTTTAGAGACCTTCAATGGTGTCCTTCTCTGGGTATTGCCAGCAGTGGACAACTTCCACTTATATCTATCTATTCACTGATGCTACCAGGTCCACATGACCTTAGTGGTTCCTGGTGTGCTGTTTCTTGGCCTGCAGAATAGATATCCAAGGGATTGAATCAAGACATCCCTCAACTCTTCCCAATCATTGTTATATTTGAGCTTTAGAACGATCGATTGCACAATCAGAATATTGTGTTTAGGTATGATAACCTTGGTGTAGTATACGTCATTAATAGACAGAGGGTTTCGTCTTTTGACAGTGATACATATTTTTGTGCAGTTGGTGCTTCATTGCTTGTGTTATAATGTTGTGTTCTGAGCCCTACATATGCCTGGTGTTGAGAATGTGATTGCGGATGACATGTCTAGATTCTAGATGCAGTTGGTGAGCTTTGTCCATCTTATGTTTGGCAGATGGTTGAGCTAGCATGGGGGAGCTTAGCTGGAAGGTCTTTGGCTCCAGATACTTTGGCTTCTCTAGCAGTCATTTAATTAGAAGTAAGAGTGGGCATTGGCTGATGCTTTATTTTATTTATTTATTTTATGAGTCTCTGTCTCTGGCAGTAGTGGCGTGTGCTTTGGCCAGTAGTTACTTCTTTTTATAGCGCCTTCTTAACCTGACTAAAAGCTTTTTTATTTAAAATATTTCAAAGGGTTGGGAAAGAGTATATCCAGCTGCAGCTGATTTCAGGTGTCCAAATGATATTAATTTATTTAATGATCTGCTTGCGATGGTCGCTGACGTGGCATGCTCTGATTCTGATGATTGTTCCTTTCAATTGACTTTTTCCATGGCTTTCCATGAGGCTTTCCAAATTTTGGAGTTACTTTTTCTAAGCTGGTGGAGTCTAATTTGTTCTGTTCTGATGTGCTAATGGGAGAGGTAGTGTTTCTTTGTCAATTGTGGCGCTCCAAGACTGGCCAACTTGGCATGGACCACTGTGTACCTTTGGCTAGGTGTGATGACGTGCAGTTTTGTCCAGTGACCCTTTGACTATTAGACCAACGGCTACTGGTTCGTGGCTGGTGCATTGTGATGGTTCTTCTTTAAGGAAATATCAGTTTAGCTGTGTCTTGAGCAGCTGCGTTACTGGGATTGGTCTTTCTCCTCATGACTTAGAAACACTTTTTTATTTATTTAGAGTGGGGGCCAGATTCTCTATTGCAGAAATATAAGCCTTGGGGCCTAATGCAGACTGGATCGCTACAGTGGCAGCGATCACAATCTGATGCCCTTTGCGGAGTGCGCCTGCGCCCCCCTGGAGCCCACTGCAGTGCTAAAAGCATCTCAGGGCTGCAATCGCCTCTAACTGATTGACCACCAGAGTCGGTCGTGGGGTGGGAGGGGGCGTTCCAACGGTGTTAGAACGGCGTTGGTGGGGTGTGGTCCGGACAACGCAGGCGTGTCTGGGCTGCTGCGGGGGTGGGCAACTGCTGCGACTCGGGACGCGGCGGGCAGGGAGCTACTTGGCGGGTGCAAGCGGGGGTGGGGGGTCAGAGCCTGACATGCGGGGCGGACTTGGTGCTGGTCCCCCCCCCGCATATCAGTGTAAGTGATCGTAGATGTGCTAAATTTAGCACATCTACGATCAGATCTGAATCACCCCCTTGGATCGCTGGAAGTGAGAGAGTTCTAGGTGTTGTGGCAGTTTTTTTAATTGTGACCATTACTTTATTACAATCTGTTAGTTGTTTTGTGAATGGTGTTGTTTTTGTTCTATGTTTTATGTTCTGTGCTGTTGTGGTCTTTGTCTGACTTCCTTGTCTTTCCTACATAGGGCTATTGTCAATTGTCACTTTCGACTCTGGAGGAATTTTTTTTTTTTTTTGCCTGACTGGATTGATATAATTTGGACTAATTCAACCTCATTTGATGATTTGGCAGATCCTCTTATAATTTTAGAATTTGTTTCCTATTTATTTACCATTTTAAATAAATAGGAAACCTGTCTCTTATAGGAATTGTTTTGGATAATTTGCATGTTTGGGTGGTGGGCCACTCATACATTACTAGGGCAATAGATTTGTACTTGCAGCTGGGACATCGTTTTTTTTTCAGGGTCCTGAATTGTGTGTGAGGTTTTAGGCCTTTGGGATTCCCTGAAGCAGAGGTTGTTGGACGCAGTTGCCAGGTTTGGCATACCTATGCTGTAATGATCTCAGAACAATTTCTGCAGTTCATTTTAAGCATTCCATCATGGAAAATCTTTTACAGATGATGGGATAACTGTATCAAAACTTGGAGAGAGATAAAGTACAGGCTGTGTTTGGAAAATAACAGGAGCTCAACGGTTGGTGCTTTTTCTTTGTTCACTTTATCTCTCTATAGCAGGGGTGCGGAACCTTTTTTCTACCAAGGGCCATTTGGATGTTTATAAAATCCTTCGGGGGCCATACAAAAATTATCAACTTAAAAATGAGCCTGCCCCCAGTAGATATGCCCCCAGTAGTTATGCCCCAGTAGTTATGCCCCCAGTCAGTAGTTATGCCCCCAGTCAGTAGTTATGCCTCCAGTAGATATACCCCCAGTCAGCTGTTATGCCCCAGTAGATATGCCCCCAGTAAGTATGCCCCCAGTCACTTGTTATGCTCCATTAGATATGCCCCGCCACTTGTTATGCCCCATTAGATATGTCACCAGTCAGTTGTTATGCCCCATTAGATATGTCACCAGTCAGTTGTTATGCCCCATTAAATATGCCCCCTAGTAGCGACGCTTACACACACACATTAAAAGAAAAAAAACACAATACTCACCAGCCCCGCTCCTGCTTCCGGACCGTTGCCCCCCGCCTGGCCGCTCAGTCCTCAGAACTATGGGAGAGAAGTCATTGCATCTCTCCCATAACACCACACAGCAGCACACGCACACTGCCAGAGCCGGAAGCCAGAGCTCAGGAGTGAGCTCCTGCCTTCGGCTGCTACTGAGGGTAAGAAGACAGGCGCCTACTAGTAACAAATTCTCAGCGGGCGCCCGGCTAGGTGAGCCTGGCCTGGCCGGATCAAGTGGCTCTGCGGGCCTTATACGGCCCTCGGGCCTGAGGTTCCCCACCCCTGCTCTATAGCCTTTGATAAAGTCTGCCTGACCAGATTGTTGAGTGCTTTGGTCCGATATGGTTCCGACATTGTTCTGGAGAGGTTTCCATAATTTTGTATCTTTAACAAGATCCATATAAAGATTAACTTTTCTGTGGAAAAGTTTGTGTTACTGTAGCTCTGAGTGGTTTTGTGGCACCTTTGAATTTGTTTAGATATAGTTAACTTTACATGCCTGATAAGGTCTATTTACAGTAACTGAGGATGGTTTTTCTTTCTTTGTAGAGGACCATTTTAGGATTATTGCTTGTTTTAGTTTGGGGCTGTGTTTTATGGTGGTGCAATGTTTCTGGAACCAGAAACTTGCTTTGGTGGGTCATTTATTCAACTTGGGTTGAATTATTTAATTTAGCACACACTTATGGGCCCTACACACTGGTTGACCCACCGCCGAGCTGCCCGACGACCGATATGGCTGACGGGCGACCCGGCGGCGGGTGGGAGGTGACGGGGGGAGTGAAGTTTCTTCGTCACCCGGCTCGATAGCAGTGCATGCTAATATGGACGAGATTGTCCATATTGGCCAGCATGCATAAGCGACGGGGCACCAACGATGAGCAAGCGTGGGGCCGCGCATCGTTCATCATTGGTGCCTACACACTGAACGATATGAACGAGTTCTCGTTCATTAATGAATGAGAATGTTCGTATCGTTCAGTGTTATATTCCAGTGTGTAGGGCCCATTACTTTCATTAATTGTTTGTTGGCTGTACTACCCAAATGTGGGCAGCGTCATAACTGTCACGAGTGGGTAGTTAACTTAGGAGGTTGAGATGAATACCTTCTTTGTGTGTATTGTTTTGTGTTGTTTGACAACCTTGGCGGTATCCTCATATCCTATAATGCATGTTGTTGTTGGTTGTGGTGCGTTGATCCGTTGTTTTGATCTTCCTTTGCCACCATACAGTTCTCTCCCCTTCTAGTTTTAATTTAAGATTTAAACAAGTAACATAAATAAATAAATAAAGAACATAAGTAAAAAAAAATTCCCAAAATTATATGCCTATGTGCCTTTATTTTAGATGTATCAGCATACTTACTCTCCCCTAGGCTAGTGAAGCGGCAGGATGAGGAGAAAATAACTGGAATTGTGGCTCTGTATTGCAGAGGTAGGCTTAATGATGCAATATGCAGCATTAAGCCCCAGCCCTGTCTGCGGACCTGCAAATCACTGCATTTTGTTCTGTGGTGGGGGGGAGGGGGGGGGGGGGACGGGACCTGATGACATTACAGCCTGGCCCCGTATTTGGTAAATGTGTTTTAATTTGTAATTAATTTTCAGTAAAATTACACACTCTCTATGGGTATTTGTTATTGATAACTTTTGAAGGAGCTTTAGGGCCTGATTCAGAGGTAGACACAGTGGTGATGTCCACCTCTGAAGATGCAGTACCGATGTTCACCTCTGAAGACGCAGTGGCGATGTCCGCCTCTGGAGACGTGGCGACAATGTCCACCTCTGAAGACGTAGTGGAGATGACCACAACTGAAGATGCAGTGACGATGACCATCTCTTAAGACGGTGTCCACATCTACAGACACAGTTGAACTGACACAGCCAGCTATGTTCAGACAGAAAATCTGCGCTTCCATAGGGCTGCTGCAATATTTGGTGGTGTTACTGATAGTGCGTCTTAATATGTGCAATGATGGATTAGCTCTGCAGCTTGTGGGCATCTTAAGTATAGTATGAGGAACCTCAGCTTTGAACCTGATTTGTATGTATACATTCTCTATGTTTATAGATCCATCCACATTCATGATATAGAATGCAATTAGTACAGGTTCACGACAACAATCCAGCACACTAGGTTCCAGAACTGTACTGGATTATCCATTTTGCCGGATTATCGGTGGTACATACAGCGGCATCCTGATGGCTTCCCCTCCCACCCTTCATTTTCTAATCCTAAACCTCCTGCAGCCTGACTCCCTTCCATAACCTAACTATAACCTCCCTTCTATAGCCTAACTCCCAGATGCAGCACCTAACGCTCCTGCATCCATAGTATCCCCCGCAGCCTATCTCTACCCCACAGTCTAATTGAGCCATCCCACAACCGACATGAGCCCTCCCGCAGCCTGATTGAGCCCTCCCACAGCCTGACTCCCCCATGCAGCATAATTCCCACTGGCAGCTGAGGTGTCCTGTTTAAAAGAGGTGCCGGACCATCGGGTGCCAGATAATCGATGTAGTACCTGTATATGTTTTTATTACAAGAAGCCATTAGATTTCAGACTCTTCAGTTCTTTATTGAAGGATAACTGTAATTAACTATTTTACTGCTCACCAGGTAAACAACTTATTTGAATGTGTTAGATAGCTCTGGACGGATTTTCATTTATTATCATTTATAGCAAATACCCTCCATATCTCCATAGCAACACATAATATTTGCTTTGTCACTGTCACTCAAGAATGTGATGTAACTTGGTGAAAGTATCCAGGCACCATCTGCATTTTATCAAATCTGAAGTATCATATATGGAATAATGACAGAAATCTACCTGCTATTGTAATAAAACATTTCCACAGAAAATAGTGTAAGTAAAATGCAGGTGATCACTTAATTCTCAAGCATAAACAGTTTATTAGAAAGGCATCTGCAATATTTAGTACATTTACACAACAGTTTTTCTTTAGGTACTACATTACAGTGCCGTAACTAGACATTTTAGCGCTGTGTGCAAGAAACAGCATTGGCGCCCCCCCCCCCCCCCATATATAAAACAGGGCCAGTGCCAAAAATATAAGGGAATGGCCACAGAGCTCCCTTTTGCACATTACGGCAGGCAGAGTCCCCCTTTTACACATTACGGCAGGTAGAGCTCCCTTTTACACATTACGGAAGGCAGAGTCCCCCTTTTACACAATACGGCAGCAGAGTCCCCTTCTTACACATTACGACAGCAGAGTCCCCCTTTTTACGCATTATGGCAACAGAGCCCCTTTTTTGTTACACATTAGGCAGGTAGAGCCCCCTTTTTACAAATTATGCAGCAGAGTTCCCCTTTTTACACATTTCGGCAATAGAGCCCCCCTTTTTTACACATTAGGCAGGCGCGCACCAAAAGTATAGGTGGCTTTACGGGGGCACATTACGTCACGCAGTAGCATCCGTCAGTCACATTACCACGCACAGTAGCGTCCATCAGTCACATTATACTGCGCAGTAGCGTCCATCAGTCACATTACCACACACAGTAGCATCCATCAGTCACGTCACACCGCACAGTAGTGTTCGTTAGTCATATTACACTGCACAGTAGCTTCCAGTAAACACATTACTCCGCACAGTAGCGTCCGTCACTCACATTAGACAGCGCAGCAGCGTCCGGCAGTCCCATTACACAGAGCAGCAGCGTCCGGCAGTCCCATTACACAGAGCAGCAGCGTCCGACAGTCCCATTACACAGCGCAGCAGCGTCCGACAGTCCCATTACACAGCGCAGCAGCGTCCGACAGTCCCATTACACAGCGCAGCAGCGTCCGGCAGTCCCATTACACGGCAGTCCCATTACACAGCGCAGCAGCGTCCGGCAGTCCCATTACACAGCGCAGCAGCGTCCGACAGTCCCATTACACAGCACAGCTGCATACGGCAGTCCCATTACACAGTGCAGCAGCGTCCGGCAGTCGCATTACACAGCGCAGCAGCGTCCGGCAGTCCCATTACACAGCGCAGCAGCGTCCAACAGTCCCATTACACAGCGCAGAGAGAGAGAGAGGGTGTTTTGCACTGCTTACTTATCTATTCAGCTGGCGGCTTCTGTTCTGTCCTCTCTCCCTCTCCTTATACTGCAAGATGGGTGGCGCGTGTGGAGTCGGTGATCGCATGGGAAGAAGCTCTCTTTCTCTGCCTTCTGCTGTAATTTACATACAGCAGACAGACATTGGGGTGGAGGTCACGAGGAAGTGGGCGGAGCTTCGGGCGGCAACTGATACTAGTGAGTTAGAGCAGTAGCAGCTGCGGACGAACATGGGGGGCGGGGGCAGCAGCTGTAGCGCCGTGGTTATTGCGGCAATTGCGGGAGCAGGGGCCGGCCGTATAGTCTCTCACCCGTCACCGCTGCCAGCACTACAGCTAGCGCTGGTAGCCGCGGCCCCACATTTTTGGCGGCGGTCCTGCGCCCACAGTGCTTTTGCGCTGTGTGCCAGGCACCACTGGCCCATAGGTAGTTACGGGCCTGCTACATTAAATCACCTGATTTGTTCACATTGTGGTGGGATCAGCTCCCTCCAAGGGGCTGTGCCAAGAGAGCATGGTGGATGGTGGCCGCAGGGCATTGCAGCAGAATAACTGTTGAGCACGGCTGCACGGGGAGTGCTAATACATTTACTTTAATTTGTTCATTGTAAGTTATGTACCTGTGTGTCCAGGCCCAAGATTGACCTTCACTGGAGATAACGATAAGAGGCCTAGCCCAAACCCTGAAAAACAGCCCCATACCATACCAATATCCCTTCTCCACCAAACTTCACAGTTGGCAAAATGCAATCAGACAGGTAACGTTCTCTTGGCATTTGCTAAACCCAGACTCGCCCATCTGACTGCCAGAGATGCATGTTTCCTCTGCTCCACAGTCAAGTGTCAGTGTGTTTTACACCACTCTATCCGACGCTTGGCATTGGACTTGGTGATGTGAGGCTTGCATGCAGCTGCTCGGCCATGGAATCCCATTCCATTAAGCTCCCACCACACAGTTTTTGTGCTTACATTAATGCTAGTGGAGTTTGGAACTCTTCAGCTATGGAATCTTTTACGCACCACGTGCCTTTGCAGTCACTGACCTTGCGCTGTGATTTTATGAGGTCTTCCGCTTTGTGGCTGAGTTGCTGTTTTTCCTAAATGCTTCCACTTTCTAATAATATCACTTACAGTTGACTGTGGAATACTCAGCAGGGATGTAATTGCATGAACCGTCTTATTGCACAGGTGGCATCCTATCACAGTACCACGCTTGAAGTCACTGGGGTAAATTTACTAAGAATCGTATTTTCCCGTTTCAGGTCAAAGTTCAATCACGAATGACATCGAAAGTGTAAAACTGCAACTTTTTGAATTTGTTACGATGGATTTACTAAGCTGTCGTATTCGGGTTTTTCTTTTCTTCCGATGTCGATGTCATTCGTGTTTTTTTTGTGTTTTTTACGGCAGTGATTAGCAAAACACTGCCGACTTTTTTACAATTAATCTCGGCCGGATCTGTGTGATCCGTGCTGGGGTTCTATTTTTTTTTTTTTTTTTTAATTAAACACTGTAAAATTTTAAAAAAAAATTGCGTGGGGTCCCCCCTCCTAAGCATAACCAGCCTCGGGCTCTTTGAGCCGATCCTGGTTGCCGAAATATGGGAAAAAAAATGACAGGGGTTCCCCCATATTTAAGCAACCAGCATCGGGCTCTGCGCCTGGTCCTGGTCCCAAAAATACGGGGGACAAAAAGAGTAGGGGTCCCCCGTATTTTTAAAACCAGCACCGGGCTCCACTAGCTGGACAGATAATGCCACAGCCCCTGGATCTCGTGAGTATAATTTCTTCAACAGGTACCCCTTGGATTCTACTGGAGAAGAGGACCGACCTGCGTGGGAACTTAAGGTAAGTATGTATGTATGTGTGTATGTATGTAATAAAATTATACTTTCACGGTGTGTGTGTCTTGTCTTTTTTTGGGTATTTTTTTAGTAGTAGTACTACAGGTACCAGCGGGCCCGTTTTTCCGTCGCATGCTGGTACTTGTGGTTCTCCAAGTACCAGCATGCGGGGGAGGCTTGCTGGGCCTTGTAGTACTGCTACTAAAAACAATATCTTTTCTTTTACACCAAAGGCTATCAGCCTCCCCATCCGCAGCCCATTGGATGGGGGGGGGACAGCCTCGGGCTTCACCCCTGGCCCTTGGGTGGCTGGGGGGGGGGGGACCCCTTGATTGAAGGGGTCCCCACTCCCCCAGGGTACCCCGGCCAGGAGTGACTAGTTGGATTTTTGATGCCACGGCCGCAGGGCACTATATAAAAGTGACCCCCGGCTGTGGCATTATCTGTCCAGCTAGTGGAGCCCGGTGCTGGTTTTAAAAATACGGGGGACCCCTACTCTTTTTGTCCCCCGTATTTTTGGAACCAGGACCATGCGCAGAGCCCGATGCTGGTTGCTTAAATATGGGGGAACCCCTGTCAATTTTTTCCCCATATTTCTGCAACCAGGATCGGCTCAAAGAGCCCGAGGCTGGTTATGCTTAGGAGGGGGGACCCCACGCAATTTTTTTTAATAAAATAACAACTTTCCCACCCCTTCCCACTGATATACATGCACGGATCTCATGGATCCCTGCATGCCTATCCAATCACGGAAAAAAAAAGTAGGTCTGTTTTTTTTTAGCACTTTTTTACGAGTTGTAATTTTTCACGGCAGTGTTTTTTTTTTTTTTGCTGTGCACTTCTTAGTAAATGACCGAGATTCATACTTAAACAGCCGCGTTTTGACCGATGGTGTATTCATTCGTGATTTTTTTCTTGGACTTCAAAATATTACGAATGCCCTCATCACTGCCGTGATTATTGCTTAGTAAATTACCGAGATGACACTTTGATGAAAAAACGGCATCTCGGTCAAAATCGGGAGCTTAGTAAATTTACCCCACTGAGCTCGACCCATTTTGTATCACAAATGTTTGCTAATGGAGACTGCATGGCTAGGTGCTTGATTTTATGCACCTGTGGCAACAGGTCTGATTTAAACACCTGAATAATTAACAGGTGTGGCCAAATCCATATGTCCATATAGTGTATATACAGATGTAGTCACACTCATTGTGGCTACAACTAGGCACGAATGCGCCTCTTTTGCTGCGACTGTGTGCACGTCTAAGACGAGTGGTGTGGCAAAATACGCAACCCGGCGTGACTAGGTGCGGAGTGCACATACCGGCAGGATGTCATCGGGGCTACAACTGTGTATGTATGTGTGTGTATATGTGTGTGTGTATGTATATATATATATATATATATATATATATATATATATTTCTGCAGCGGGGTACACTGGTATTCCACAGGGAATAACATCGGGGTGTAGATTTGGATCTTGATCCAAGGCACCAACAGACTAAAGCTTTGACTGTTCCCAGAATGCACTGCACTGCCTCCTCTATAATCCCACCTCCAGGCACTGGAGCTCGGTTTGTAAGTTGGTGCCTGCAGTGCAGGCAGCTGACAGGTGGTGCTGCGCTAGGCAGCCCTGAAAAGAGCTTTTTTAAAGCAGAAAGAAGACTTCAAGAGCTGCCGCACAGGCATGTCAGTCTGACATTCTGTGCTGCGGCTCCATCACCTCCCTCAGCGGCGCTGCATACTCCCGCGCCGTGGTTGCCGGGTACTTGGAGCGGAGGCTCTCCGGTTCCCTTAAGGCACACATCAACGCTGCTGCTCTCCTGGATCGTGTGGCCGCACTTCAGGGAGGAGGTAAGAGAGTCCCCTAGCTGGAACCCGCTGAAATCGCGATCCAGTCGCGGTCCCAGAAGACGTAACGGGCCGCTGGTGTGGACACTTTGGCCGTGCAGGGACCCCACTATGAGGGTCATTCCGAGTTGATCGCTAGATAAAAATGTTTGCAGTACAGCAATCAAGTGAAAAAGCGGCACTTCTGCGCCTGCGTATGCGGCGCAATGCGCACTCGCGATGTACTTTCACAACAGCCGATGTACTTTTACACAAGATCTAGCGAGGCTTTTCATTCGCAATGTCTGCCGCAGAGTGATTGACATGAAGTGGGCGTTTCTGGGTGTCAACTGACCGTTTTCAGGGAGTGTTCGGAAAAACGCAGGCGTGCCAGGAAAAATGCAGGCGTAGCTGGGAGAACTCAGGGTGTGTTTGTGACGTCAAATCCGAAACTGAACTGAGTAGGTCTGGAGCTACTCTGAAACTGCACAAATTTTTTTTGTAGCCGCTGTGCAATCCTTTCGTTCGCACTTCTGCTGAGCTAAAATACACTCCCAGTGGGAGGCGGCTTAGCGTTTGCACGGCTGCTAAAAACTGCTAGCGAGCGATGAACTCGGAATGACTACCTATATCCACCAGGACAGGGAGCACAGGTCCTATTTACTAAAATCCGTTTAACATATGCTCCATAGTACCCGGTGGTGAAGTCCAGCAGAGGGGATAAGGCTCTGACCTGTAGCCCCTCCCCCAGCCCCAGGTGCCATTTACTGCAAATGTTACCGCCCTGGAGTTGCATCTCTCTCTCTCCCTCACTCCCTGTCAGTGTTTGGGTGCCATTTCACAGAGCTGCGCTGATCCTGGGACTGCTATCACTATATTCTGTACCCTGGGGATCTAAGTGCGTCAGGGTCTCATATACCATATACTGTTCCACAGGATATACTGTTTAGTATTTTTCACTGTGTGTTTCAGTCACTTGACACCACTTAAATCCTCTGTTGTGCTGTGAATTTGCGGTCACATAACACAGGGTTTTTTTGTCAGGTACTGTGTTTGGCTATATTGTACGGTTATGCCCTACGGCTACATTCCCAATAATGTCTGCTACACAGGGCGGGAAATCCGCAGACGCTCCTGCATCATGCAGTGATGACATCACAGATTTATCTGAGGAAAAGATTTCAGCTGAGTGTTCAGGTAGTGGGTGTTCTGCCCCCCCACCCACCTCCCCCCTAGTCAGCCTGCAGCACCTGTGGCACATCAAGACCCACCTTGGGCTGCATTTTCCAATATGCTGACTACGCTTGTAACACGGCTTACGCCCCCTGTGGGACCTCCTGTGCCATTACAGCCACATATTGTCCCTGTAGTTAATCCACCATGGGCGGATACTCTGACAACCCATTTACAGCAATTAAATCAGTCCTTGGTTAAACAAAAATCTAACCCTTGCCCTACTGGGACCAAAGGGTCATCTAAGCGGGCCATTCCTTCCTCACAATCTACTAATACTAATACTTCGGATGGGGAATATACTGATCCATCAGACGCTGATACTGCTGCTTCTGATGATAATTCTACAACACAGGTTGATGTCCCTGACCTAGTGGAGGCTATCTAGCTGATTCTTCAGATTGATGATGACATTGACCCTCCTGACAAGTCTAAGAAACTTGAGTTAAGTTCAAACGTCAGAAGTTTACTAAATTAGTGTTACAACATTCGGACCTTTTAATTGACATATGACAAGAATCCTGGTCTTCTCCAGGAAAGAAATTTTCCCTATCTAAAAAGATGCTAGCTCGTTATCCTATTTCTGCAGAGTTGAGTAACAAGTGGGAAACCCCGCCACCAGAGGACTCTCATGTAGCCCGTCTTGTGGTGTCATCTACTCTGCCTGTCACCACCGTCACCTCGCTGAAGGAACCGACAGATAAACGCGTGGAAGGTTGCTTGAAGTCTATATACCCCCTTACAGGCGCTGTACATAGACCCACTATGGCAGCCTCTTGGGCTGCAAAAGGCATTGAAGCATGGGTTCAAGTTATTGAGGAAGAGCTACCTCTTAATTTTCTCTAACGTCCTAGTGGATGCTGGGGACTCCGAAAGGACCATGGGGAATAGCGGCTCCGCAGGAGACTGGGCACAAAGTAAAAGCTTTAGGACTAGCTGGTGTGCACTGGCTCCTCCCCCTATGACCCTCCTCCAAGCCTCAGTTAAGATTTTGTGCCCGAACGAGAAGGGAGCAATCTAGGTGGCTCTCCTGAGCTGCTTAGAGTAAAAGTTTAAATAGGTTTTTTATTTTCAGTGAGACCTGCTGGCAACAGGCTCACTGCATCGAGGGACTAAGGGGAGAAGAAGCGAACTCACCTGCGTGCAGAGTGGATTGGGCTTCTTAGGCTACTGGACATTAGCTCCAGAGGGACGATCACAGGCCCAGCCATGGATGGGTCCCGGAGCCGCGCTGCCGGCCCCCTTACAGATGCTGAAGCAAGAAGAGGTCCATAAATCGGCGGCAGAAGACTTTCCTGTCTTCATAAGGTAGCGCACAGCACTGCAGCTGTGCGCCATTGCTCTCAGCACACTTCACACTTCGGTCACTGAGGGTGCAGGACGCTGGGGGGGGGGCGCCCTGGGAAGCAATGAATTTACCTTATTTGGCAAAAAATACATCACATATAGCTCCTGGGCTATATGGATGTATTTAACCCCTGCCAGTTTTCCAGAAAAAAGCGGGAGAAGAGCCCGCCGTGAAGGGGGCGGGGCCTATCTCCTCAGCACACAGCGCCATTTTTCCCACACAGCTCCGCTGGTAGGAAGGCTCCCAGAATCTCCCCTGCATCCTGCAACTACAGAAACAGGGTAAAAAAGAGAGGGGGGCACTTATTTGGCAAAATAACAGATATAAGCAGCTATAAGGGATAGACACTTATTGTAAGGTTGTCCCTATACATATATAGCGCTCTGGTGTGTGCTGGCAAACTCTCCCTCTGTCTCCCCAAGGGGCTAAGTGGGTCCTGTCCTCTATCAGAGCATTCCCTGTGTGTGTGCTGGGTGTCGGTACGTATGTGTCGACATGTATGAGGAGGAAAATGATGTGGAGGCGGAGCAATTGCCTATAATGGTGATGTCACCCCCTAGGGAGTCGACACCTGAATGGATGGCCGTAATTAAGGAATTACGTGACAGTGTCGGCACGTTACAGAAAACTGTTGACGACATGAGACAGCCGGCAGCTCAGTTAGTGCCTGTCCAGGCGTCTCAAACACCGTCAGGGGCTATTAAACGCCCGTTACCTCAGTGGGTCGACACGGACCCAGACACAGACACTGACTCCAGTGTCGACGGTGAAGAAACAAACGTATTTTCCAGTAGGGCCACACGTTACATGATCACGGCAATGAAGGAGGTTTTGCACATCTCTGATACTGCAAGTACCACAAAAAGGGGTATTATGTGGGGTGTGAAAAAACTACCCGTAGTTTTTCCTGAATCAGATGAATTGAATGAAGTGTGTGATGAAGCGTGGGTTACCCTCGACAAAAAACTGCTAATTTCTAAAAAATTATTGGCACTATATCCCTTCCCACCAGAGGTTAGGGCTCGTTGGGAAACACCCCCTAGGGTGGATAAGGCGCTCACACGCTTATCAAAACAAGTGGCGTTACCGTCTCCAGAAACGGCCGCCCTTAAGGAGCCAGCAGATAGGAGGCTGGAAAATATCCTTAAAAGTATATACACACATACTGGTGTTATACTGCGACCAGCAATCGCCTCAGCCTGGATGTGCAGTGCTGGGGTGGCTTGGTCGGATTCCCTGACTGAAAATATTGATACCCTGGACAGGGACAATATATTATTGACTATAGAGCATTTAAAGGATGCATTCCTATATATGCGAGATGCACAGAGAGACATTTGCACTCTGGCATCAAGAGTAAGTGCGATGTCCATTTCTGCCAGAAGAGGATTATGGACGCGACAGTGGTCAGGGGATGCAGATTCCAAACGGCATATGGAAGTATTGCCGTATAAAGGGGAGGAGTTATTTGGGGGCGGTCTATCGGACCTGGTGGCCACGGCAACGGCTGGGAAATCCACCTTTTTACCCCAAGTCACCTCGCAGCAGAAAAAGATACCGCCTTTTCAGGCTCAGTCCTTTCGTCCCCATAAGGGCAAGCGGGCAAAAGGCCACTCATATCTGCCCCGGGGCAGAGGAAGGGGAAAAAGACTGCAACAGACAGCTTCTTCCCACGACCAGAAGCCCTCCCCCGCTTCTGCCAAGTCCTCAGCATGACGCTGGGGCCTTACAAGCGGACTCAGGCACGGTGGGGGCCCGTCTCAAGAATTTCAGCGCGCAGTGGGCTCTTTTGCAAGTGGACTCCTGGATCCTGCAGGTAGTATCTCAGGGGTACAAATTGGAATTCGAGACGTCTCCCCCTCGCCGGTTCCTGAAGTCTGCTTTACCAACGTCTACCCCCGACAGGGAGGCGGTATTGGAAGCCATTCACAAGCTGTATTCCCAGCAAGTGATAATCAAGGTACCCCTCCTACAACAGGGAAAGGGGTATTACTCCACGCTGTTTGTGGTACCGAAGCCGGACGGCTCGGTGAGACCCATTTTAAATCTGAAAGCCTTGAACACTTACATAAAAAGGTTCAAGTTCAAGATGGAGTCACTCAGAGCAGTGATAGCGAACCTGGAAGAAGGGGACTACATGGTGTCTCTGGACATCAAGAATGCTTACCTCCATGTCCCAATTTGCCCTTCTCACCAAGGGTACCTCAGGTTTGTGGTACAGAACTGTCACTATCAGTTTCAGACGCTGCCGTTTGGATTGTCCACGGCACCCCGGGTCTTTACCAAGGTAATGGCCGAAATGATGATTCTTCTTCGAAGAAAAGGCGTCTTAATTATCCCTTACTTGGACGATCTCCTGATAAGGGCACGGTCCAGAGAACAGTTAGAGGTCGGAGTAGCACTATCTCAAATAGTACTACGACAGCACGGATGGATTCTAAATATTCCAAAATCGCAGCTGATTCCGACGACACGTCTGCTGTTCCTAGGGATGATTCTGGACACAGTACAGAAAAAGGTGTTTCTCCCGGAAGAGAAAGCCAGGGAGTTATCCGACCTAGTCAGGAAACTCCTAAGACCAGGCCAGGTGTCAGTGCATCAGTGCACAAGGGTCCTGGGAAAGATGGTGGCTTCTTACGAAGCGATTCCATTCGGCAGATTCCACGCAAGAACTTTTCAGTTGGATCTGCTAGACAAATGGTCCGGATCGCATCTTCAAATGCATCAGCGGATAACCCTGTCTCCAAGGACAAGGGTGTCTCTCCTGTGGTGGTTACAGAGTGCTCATCTCCTAGAGGGCCGCAGATTCGGCATTCAGGATTGGGTCCTGGTGACCACGGATGCCAGCCTAAGAGGCTGGGGAGCAGTCACACAGGGAAAAAATTTCCAGGGCTTGTGGTCAAGCATGGAAACGTCACTTCACATAAATATCCTGGAACTAAGGGCCATTTACAATGCCCTAAGTCAGGCAAGGCCTCTGCTTCAGGGTCAGCCAGTAATGATCCAGTCGGACAACATCACGGCAGTCGCCCACGTAAACAGACAGGGCGGCACAAGAAGCAGGAGGGCAATGACGGAAGTGACAAGGATTCTTCGCTGGGCGGAAAATCATGTGATAGCACTGTCAGCAGTGTTCATTCCGGGAGTGGACAACTGGGAAGCAGACTTCCTCAGCAGACACGATCTTCACCCGGGGGAGTGGGGACTTCACCCAGAAGTCTTCCACATGATTGTAAACTGTTGGGAAAAACCAAAGGTGGACATGATGGCGTCTCGCCTCAACAAAAAACTGGACAGATATTGCTCCAGGTCAAGGGACCCTCAGGCAATAGCTGTGGACGCTCTGGTAACACCGTGGGTGTACCGGTCAGTGTATGTGTTCCCTCCTCTTCCTCTCATACCAAAAGTACTGAGAATCATAAGAAGGAGAGGAGTAAAGACTATACTCGTGGCTCCGGATTGGCCAAGAAGGACTTGGTACCCGGAAATTCAAGAGATGCTCACGGAAGACCCGTGGCCTCTACCTCTAAGACAGGACCTGCTCCAGCAGGGACCATGTCTGTTCCAAGACTTACCGCGGCTGCGTTTGACGGCATGGCGGTTGAACGCCGGATCCTGAAGGAAAAAGGCATTCCGGATGAAGTCATCACTACCCTGATCAAAGCCAGGAAGGATGTAACCGTACAACATTATCACCGTATTTGGCGTAAATATGTTGCGTGGTGCGAGGCCAGGAAGGCCCCTACGGAGGAATTTCAACTGGGTCGATTCCTGCATTTCCTGCAAACAGGACTGTCTATGGGCCTCAAATTAGGGTCCATTAAGGTTCAAATTTCGGCCCTGTCGATATTCTTCCAAAAAGAACTAGCTTCTGTTCCTGAAGTTCAGACGTTTGTCAAGGGAGTACTGCATATACAGCCTCCTTTTGTGCCTCCAGTGGCACCTTGGGATCTCAATGTAGTGTTGGGATTCCTAAAATCACATTGGTTTGAACCACTCACCACTGTGGACTTGAAATATCTCACATGGAAAGTGGTAATGCTGTTAGCCCTGGCTTCAGCCAGGCGTGTATCAGAATTGGCGGCTTTATCCTATAAAAGCCCTTACCTAATTTTTCATACGGACAGGGCAGAATTGAGGACTCGTCCTCAATTTCTCCCTAAGGTGGTTTCAGCATTTCACTTAAACCAACCTATTGTGGTGCCTGCGGCTACTAGGGACTTGGAGGATTCCAAGTTGCTGGACGTAGTCAGGGCCCTGAAAATATATGTTTCCAGGACGGCTGGAGTCAGAAAATCTGACTCGCTGTTTATCCTGTATGCACCCAACAAGCTGGGTGCTCCTGCTTCTAAGCAGACGATTGCTCGTTGGATTTGTAGTACAATTCAGCTTGCACATTCTGTGGCAGGCCTGCCACAGCCAAAATCTATAAAAGCCCATTCCACACGGAAAGTGGGCTCATCTTGGGCGGCTGCCCGAGGGGTCTCGGCTTTACAACTTTGCCGAGCTGCTACTTGGTCAGGGGCAAACACGTTTGCTAAATTCTACAAATTTGATACCCTGGCTGAGGAGGACCTGGAGTTCTCTCATTCGGTGCTGCAGAGTCATCCGCACTCTCCCGCCCGTTTGGGAGCTTTGGTATAATCCCCATGGTCCTTTCGGAGTCCCCAGCATCCACTAGGACGTTAGAGAAAATAAGAATTTACTTACCGATAATTCTATTTCTCATAGTCCGTAGTGGATGCTGGGCGCCCATCCCAAGTGCGGATTGTCTGCATTACTTGTACATAGTTATTGTTACAAAAATCGGGTTATTGTTGTTGTGAGCCATCTTTTCAGAGGCTCCTTCTGTTATCATGCTGTTAACTGGGTTCAGATCACAAGTTGTACGGTGTGATTGGTGTGGCTGGTATGAGTCTTACCCGGGATTCAAAATCCTTCCTTATTGTGTACGCTCGTCCGGGCACAGTATCTTAACTGAGGCTTGGAGGAGGGTCATAGGGGGAGGAGCCAGTGCACACCAGCTAGTCCTAAAGCTTTTACTTTGTGCCCAGTCTCCTGCGGAGCCGCTATTCCCCATGGTCCTTTCGGAGTCCCCAACATCCACTACGGACTATGAGAAATAGAATTATCGGTAAGTAAATTCTTATTTTTCTGACACTGCCAGACAATATCTGTCATATATTACCACAGCCTCCCATTATATTCAGGAGGTGGCGTCTGATGCAGGTGTTATGGCGGCTAAGGCATTGACTACATCTATCCTAGCTCGCCGAATTCTGTGGTTACGGTTCTGGTCGGTGGACCTGGACTCTAAGAAGACCTTGGAGGTGCTCCCTTTTAAGGGAGATATACTATATGGGGAGGATCTGAACAAGATTGTGACCGATTTGGCGTCGGCCAAGACTGCGTTTCTCCCAAGTACTAATCCTTCAGTTCCGAAGGCTAAGATTACTACTTTACGTTAATTTCGCCCTCAAGGTAAAGCAAAGGGTCAGGCGTACCAGAGACAGTCTTGCACCTCCAAATCCTCTAAGAACAAACCTAAACGTTCTTGGGCCGCACATCAGCCTGCTTCTAAACCAGACAAGCCTGCTGCATGACGGGGCGGGCCTCCCCCTGGGGGACCCCAGGGTGGGAGGCCGACTTCTGCAGTTCACCCAGGTATGATTAAAGACCACTTCAGATGCCTGGATGAAGGAGGTGGTCTCTCACGGGTATGCGATCTCCTTCAGGAGACGTCCCCCTCGACAGTTTTGCTCGACGGTTATCCTTTGGATCCGTTAAACGCACAAACTCTACATTTGGTTGTAAAATGCCTCCTGGATACTGGAGTTATTGTGCTGATGCCTCTGTCTCATGGAGGCAGGGGATACTATTCGATGCTGTTTCTGGTTCAGAAGCCGAATGGATC
This sequence comes from Pseudophryne corroboree, assembly GCF_028390025.1. NCBI lineage: Eukaryota > Metazoa > Chordata > Amphibia > Anura > Myobatrachidae > Pseudophryne > Pseudophryne corroboree. The sequence goes on from NC_086444.1 coordinate 595,057,593, forward strand.
CTCCCGGCCTATACTCGACCTCAAATCTTTGAACAAATTTGGGTATCCAAATTCTGTATGGAAACCGTGCGCTCTATTGTACTGGCGTTGGAACCCAAGGATTATATGGTATCCCTGGACATACAGGATGCTTACCTACACATACCTATTGCCATGTCGCATCAGCAATATCTGCAGTTTGCTATTGGCAACCTATATTATCAATTCCAAGCCTTACCTTTCGAACGGATCACGGCTCCTCGGATCTTCACCAAGGTCATGGCAGTTATGACGGCCCTTCTCCGCCATCAGGGTATCAGGATCCTGCCGTATCTGGACGACTTGTTGATCCTGGCGAACTCACCAGAGGTTCTTCTCTGTCATCTGGAACGGACGGTCCAATTCCTACAAGCCCATGGGTGGCTCATCAACTGGAAGAAATCCTCGCTGGTTCCAGCTCAGAGCATGGTACACCTGGGGGCGTTACTGGACACACACAACCAACGTTTGTTCTTGTCTCTAGAGAAGGTCCTGAAACTTCAGGACAGAATCAGATGCTTCCTCTCTCGTCCAAGAGTGTCGATACACTCGGCGATGCAAGTACTAGGCCTCATGGTGTCGGCTTTCGACATGGTAGAGTACACTCAATTTCATTCCCGCCATCTACAGAGGTTAATCCTTTCCAAGTGGGACAGCCTGTCTCACTGGATCAGGTCTCAAATGATCTCCTTGACTCCGGAGGTCTGTCTGTCACTAAGCTGGTGGCTACAGAACCAACAATTGAGCAGGGGTCATCCCTTCTGGATCTCCAACTGGGTGCTCCTAATGACGGATGCCACTCTGCGGAGTCGGGGCGCGGGGTTGGAGCAACACTCTCTTCAAGGTCGGTGGATCAGGGAGGAATCTCTCCTCCCGATAAATATTCTGGAATTGCGGGCAGTGTTCAGTGCGCTGAAACTTGCCCTGCCTCTGGTACAGGACAGGCCTCTTCAAGTACAGTCAGACAACGCCACCACGGTGACGTATATAAATCATCAAGGCAGCTCTCGAAGCCACATCGCAATGATGGAAGTGTCAAAAATCCTTCAATGGGCGGAACGCCATCTGCCAGCCATATCGGCAGGGTTCATTCCAGGAGTCCTTAACTGGGAAGTGGACTTCCTCAGTCGTAAGGAGTGGAGTCTTCATCTGGAAGTCTTTCAACTTCTAGTAGACAAGTTGGGCCTACCAGATGTAGACCTGATGGCGCCTCGACACAATCACAAGGTTCCGGTCTTCGGAGCAAGAACAAGGGATCCTCAAGCAGCGTTCGTGGACGCACTAGCAATTCCATGGAACTTTCAGCTGCCAAACGTGTTTCCTCCAGTGTCTCTTCTGCCCAGGGTGATACGGAAGTTCAAGCAGGAAGGAGGAATACTACTTCTAGCCACTCCAGCGTGGCCCAGATGGCATTGGTTCTCAGACCTGCTGGGTCTCTCGATAGAGCGTCCTCTTCTACTTCCTCAACGACCAGACCTCATCGTTCAGGGCCTTTGTGTCTACCAGGACCTGGCACAACTGGCTTTGATGGCGTGGCTCTTGAAGCTTCACTCCTGAGGGCCAAAGGATTCTCTGAGGTGGTCATTCAAACTATGTTAAAAGCCCATAAACCGGCTTCGGCTCTGATTTATTATAGGGTCTGGAAATCTTACTTGACCTGGTGTGCTACTAAGAATTATGATGCATACAAGTTCAGCACTGCCAGGCTTTTGGCTTTTCTTCAACAAGGCCTAGACTCCTTTGTTTGGCCTCCCTCAAGGTTCATATATCTGCCTTGTTGGAGTAGTTTCAGAGAAAAATTGCGTCTCTTCCTGACGTTCATTCTTTCACTCAGGGTGTTTTACGGATTCAGCCTCCCTATGTCCCTCCTGTGGCTCCATGGGATCTGTGTGTTGTTCTGAATGCCCTACAAGAGTCTCCATTTGAACCTCTTGACTCTGTGGACCTCAAATGCCTTACGCTTAAGGTCGTTTTTCTGTTGGCTATTGCCTCTGCTAGGAGGTTGTTGGACTTGGGTGCTTTGTCCTGTCGTCCACCCTTTCTGATATTTTACAGTGACCGTGCAGTTCTTAGAACTCTCCCTGGTTATCTACCCAAGGTGGTGTCATCTTTCCACCCTAATCAAAAGATTGTGGTCCCGGCCTTCATCTCTCCTAGTTTGTCTTCCAAAGAGCGGTCTTTGGATGTGGTACGGGCTCTCTGTATATATACGTGGAGAGGACTACCTCCATCCGGAGGTCAGATTCTCTTTTTGTCTTTTTTGGCTTTCACAAACATGGCTGGCCTGCGAATAAGCAAACTGGCCAGATGGATTAGAATGGTGATTTCACAAGCTTATGCGCAGGCTGGGCTCTCAGCTCCTGCTGCTATCAAGGCCCATTCTACTTGGTCTGTTGGACCTTCTTGGGTGGCCCGACGTGGTGCGTCCCTGGAACAATTGTGCAAGGTGGCTACATGGTCCTCAGTGAACATGTTCATTAGGTTCTATGCTTTTGATACTTCCGCCTCCCAGGATGCTTCCTTTGTACCCCCTACAGTGCATCCCCTCCCATGAGGAACTGCTTTAGGACATCCCCAATGTTATTCCCTGTGGAATACCATTGTACCCCGCTGCAGAAAAAGAGATTTATGGTAGACTTACCATAGTTAAATCTCTTTCTGCGAGGTACACTGGATTCCACAGGACGCCCACCATGACACACTTAGCTTCTTTGGGTTTGTATGGTATTAGCCACTGGTACCTTCTCCTGTTATGAGAATGTGGTTCTATGTGGATAATATCTACCGTCTCTATTTTACCTGCTGCTGCATTGGACTGGTTAACGAAACTGAGCTCCAGTGCCTGGAGGCGGGGATATAGAGTAGGTGGTGCAGTGCATCCTGTGAACAGTCAAAGCTTTAGCCTGTTGGTGCCTCGGCTCAAGATCCAACTCTACACCCCGATGTGGAATCCAGTGTTCCTTGCAGAAAGAGATTTAACTATGGTAAGTCTACCATAAATCTCCTTATATTTCTCTTACGTCCTAGAGGATACTGGGGTTCCATTTAGTATCATGGGGTCCACTAGGATCCATGGGCACTTTAAGAATTTGATAGTGTGGGCTGGCTCCTCCCTCTATAATCCGCCTACCAGACTCAGTTTAGAAAATGTGCCCAGAGGAGCTGGTCACGCTTATGGAAGCTCCTGAAGAGTTTTCTGCATTTATTTTATATGTTTGTTATTTTCAGGCAGGGCTGGTTGGCACCAGCCTGCCTGCTTCATGGGACTTAGGTAGGGGAATGGCCCAACCACTTGAAGGGTTAATGGTCCTGTTCCCCGCTGACAGGACACTGAGCTCCTGTGGGAACTATTCGCAAGCCCTACCACGGCAAGCGTACATTCCTGCAGCACGCCGCCACCACTAACAGAGCCAGAAGAAAGAAGAGTGGTGAGTACTAAGCCGGAATCCCGACTAGCGGGTCGCCGGCCATTATGGCGGCATGAGGGTACGGAGACGCTCGTCTTTTAACCGGGGCGGAATGCGTCTCCAGACACAGTACACAGCTGCGTCTCAGTACACTGTACACGGTACCCACACTGGCAAAGACAGCCTTAAAACGTTTTTTTCTTCTCTATTTTAAGCACCAGATTACCTCAGCCAGTATAAAAAAAGCGGGAAGACCGCGTGCCATTGAAGGGACGGGGCCTTCACTATGAGCGGATCCAACAGCTCACAGCGCCATTTTCCCTCTGCAGTGGACACAGACGCTGACTGACAGGGATGCGCAGCTCCTCCGGAGAGACTTCAGATTACCTCAGCGGTACCAGGGGGGTCATAGCAGGGGGGGAGCGATTCTTAGTGTACTAAGTCCCCTATCAGGGTACTTAGTCTGCGACCCGGCTAAGCTTGGCATTAGCGATAAGGGCATGGTGGGGGCTGGCTCCAAATCACTCTGTGTCTCCCTGAAGGGCTCTTTGTGGGTTAATTGTGCTTAACCATTTCCTGTGTCTGTGTGCTGTCACATTTACATTATGTCAGGCAAAGAGTGTGTTTCTTGTACATCGGAGTGTTCCTCTTCACCAGGGGGCTCACTACTGGGTACTCAGGGCAGTGCACCTTCCCAGAATAGTGGGCTGAACCGGATTAGGTTACTTCCATTAAGGTAATGATCTCAAATATTTCTACAAAGCTATCCCGCAATGAGAAAGAGATGCAATACTTAAGACAGACTGTGGATGAGTTTATGAATAGAGACTCAGTACCCAAACCAGCGTCTCAATCCCCTCCCATTAGGCCGCAAAAACGATCTCTGGCCCATGTCCTGCAGTCTAACTCTGACGCTGATGGGTCAGACATGGAGGAGGGTGAGGTGGATTTGGATGGTGGGGATGCTACTCTGTCACAGGGAATAGAAGCTCTTATAGAGGCTATCAGAGATGTTCTGCAAATTCCTGATAAGGTGTCAGAGGAGTGTGAGGAATCTTATTGTAATGTAAAAAAGAAGTCCTCATTCACTTTTCCTGCGTCAAAGAAATTGAATACCCTGTTTGAAGAACCGTGGGTTAATCCTGATAAGAATTTTCAAATCCCTAAAAGGTTGATCTCATCTTTTCCTTTTCCCCTAGAGGATTGGAAAAAATGGGGAAAATCCACCGATAGTGGACGCATCAGTCTCTAGGCTGTCACGTAAAATTGTATTGCCTATCCCTGGTGCAGACTCCCTAAAAGATACGGCTGATCGTAAATTGAGACTACACTCAAATCATTGTACACAGTTGCTGGGGTGGCCCAATGACCCACTATTGCATGTGCGTGGATCCCAAAAGCCATTGCTAAATGGTTGGGGTAACCTAATTGAGAGGTTAGATTCCTTGTCTAGGGGGGATGTTATTTTACTCCTGCAGCATAGACAGGACTCTGTGGACTTTATGGTGGAAGCCATAAAATAGATTGGGTTGGTTAATGCACGCACCACCGCTGTGGCAATGTCAGAGCGCAGGGGCTTGTGGCTACGCCAGTGGACTGCTGATGCGGACTCCAGGAAAGGCGTGGAAGGCCTGCCTTTCACAGGAGAGGCCTTGTTTGGAGATGAACTAGACAAATGGATCTCCAAAGCTACTGCGGGTAAGTCTACGTATCTTCCGTCCGCAGCTCCCCCAGCAAGGAAAGCTTATTCAGCTTCAGTCACATCTGGTCAAGTTCGTGCCCGGATCTCTGGGTCATAGATCTTATGTCCTAGGGCTACAGACTGGCGTTCCAAGACCTCCCACCTCACAGATTCTTCATATCAGGCTTACCAGCTTCACAAGAGGCAAGTATAACTTTACATCAGGCCATCCAAAAACTGGTACAGACTCAAGTCCAGTTCCACCTCATCTGCACAACAAGAGGTACTCTTCCAACTTGTTTGTAGTACCGAAACCGGACGGTTCGGCACGACCAGTTCTGAACCTCAAGTCCTTGAATCCATTCTTAAGAGTGTTCAAGTTCAAGATGGAGTTTCTGAGAGCGGTGATCTCAGTTCTGGGGGAAGGGAAATTCCTTGTGTTTCTGTATATCAAGGATGCGTACCTTCACATTCCAATCTGGCCACCTCATCAGGCTTATCTACGGTTTGCACTGCAGGTCTGTCACTACCAGTTCCAGGTCCTGCCATTTGGTCTCTCTACGGCACCGAGGGTATCCACCAAAGTGATGGCAGAGATGATGTTTCTCCTTCGCAAGCAGGGAGTGAACATAATTCCGTACCTGGACGATCTTCTGACAAAGGCGCCGTCCAGGAAGATTGGCCTCTCATCCAAACTTCTCCAGGATCACGGGTGGATTGTGAACCTGACGAAATCTCACCTAGAGACAACACAGAGGCTCCCATTCCTGGGAATGATACTGGACACGGAGTCGCAGAAAGTGTTCCTCCTGTTGGAAAAGGCATTGGTAATCCAGTCGATGGTTCGGGATGTCCTGTAGCCAAAATGGATATTGGTGCATCTATGCATTCACCTTCTGGGGAAAATGGTGGCCTCTTACGATGCGTTTCAATATGGAAGGTTTCACGCAAGACCCTTCCAGCTCGATCTGTTGGACAAATGGTCCGGATTGCATCTCCACATGCACCAGAGGATCTGTCTGTCGCCAAAAGCGTGGATCTCCGTTCTGTGGTGGCTACAGATTTCTCACCTCATCGAGGGTCGGAGGTTAGTAATTCAGGACTGGATCCTGTTAACCACGGACGCAAGCCTCAGAGGTTGGGAAGCAGTCACCGAGGGGGTGCAGTTTCAAGGAAGATGGTCAGGTCGGGAAGTCACCCTTCCAATCAACATTCTGGAACTCACGGTTATATAAAACACCCTTCTGCAGGCCTCTTATCTTCTTCAGGATCAGGCCATTCAGGTCCAGTGGGACAATGTGACGGCAGTGACGTACATAAACCGACAGGGCGGAACGAAAAGCAGAGCAGCAATGTCAGAGGTGTCAAGAATTCTCCTCTGGACAGAAAAAAAACGCTGTGGCATTGTCAGCGGTCTTCATTCCGGGAGTAGACAACTGGGAAGCAGACTTCCTCAGCAGACACGACCTGCACCCGGAGGAATGGGGCCTTCACCTGCAAGTGTTCAAGTGCTTGACACGTCGGTGGGGATATCCACAGATCGACATGATGGCCTTTCATCTCAACAAGAAGCTCAAGCGGTATTGTTCCAGGTTGAGAGACCCACAGGCAGTGGCGGTAGATGCTCTGACGACTCCATGGGTCTGTCAGATGATGTAAGTGTTTCCTCCAGTTCCTCTGATCCCAAAAATTCTCAAAAGAATATAAAGGGAAAAGGTTTAAGCAATACTCATTACTCCGGACTGACCAAGAAGGGCCTGGTACACGGACCTTCTGGAGATGCTCCTCAAAGATCCGTGGCCTCCACCTCTTCGCGAGGGTCTTCTGCAACAGGGCCCATTCGTCTATCAGGACTTACCGCGGCTACGTTTGATGGCATGGAAGTTGAATGGCTAATTCTAGCCAGAAGAGGGATCCCTAACAAAGTTATCCCAACTATGATCCAAGCCAGGAATGGGGTAACATCTAAACATTACCACCGTATTTGGAAGAAATACGTCTCTTGGTGTGTCGGCAGAAAATATTCTGCTGTGGAATTTCACCTGGGAAGTTTCCTGCTTTTTCTGCAGGCAGGTGTGGATGTGGGCCTACGTCTGGGCTCCATAAAAGTCCAGATTTCGGCCTTGTCCATTTTCTTTTAAAAACAATTGGCTTCTCTCCCTGAGGCCCAGATATTTTTGAAGGGTGTTCTGCGCATCCAACCTCCCTTTGTGCCTCCCACGACACCTTGGGATCCCAATTTGGTGCTGCAGTTCCTCCAATCGGACTGGTTTGAACCGTTACAGGAGGTTGACGTAAAGTACCTTACGTGGAAGACCGTCACACTGTTGGCCTTGGCTTCAGCAAGACGTGTCAGAGCTAGGGGCGTTGTCTCACAAGAGTCCCTACTTAATTTTTCATGAGACAGAGCTGAACTTAGATCTCGTCAGCAGTTTCTTCCTAAGGTGATGTCTGCGTTTCACATCAAACAACCTATTGTGGTTCCGGCTGTTACGGACACCTCTGCTACTTCAAAGTCTTTGGATGTTGTGAGGGCTTTGAAGGTGTATGTAAAGAGAACAGCTCGTTACAGGAAATCAGACTCACTGTTTGTTCTATATGATTTCAATAAAATTGGATGTCTTGCTTCAAAGCAGACAATTGCACACTGGATCACGTTCACTATCCAGCATGCTTATTCCACGGCAGCTTTGCCGGTTCCGAAATCTGTACAGACCCACTTTACATGGTCGTGAGTTCTTCCTGGGCGACTGCCCAGGGTGTCTCGGCTTTACAGCTCTGAAGAGCAGCTACTTGGTCAGGTTCGAACACGTTTGCTACAAGTTTGATACTTTGGCCTCTGAGGACCTTCAGTTTGGCCAATAAGTTCTGCTGGATCCTCAGCACTCTCCCACCCGGTTTAGGAGCTTTGGTACATCCCCATGGTACTAAATGGAACCCCAGTATCCTCTTGGACGTAAGAGAAAATAGGATTTCTCTGACGTCCTAGTGGATGCTGGGTACTCCGTAAGGACCATGGGGAATAGACGGGCTCCGCAGGAGACTGGGCACTCTAAAAGAAAGATTAGGTACTATCTGGTGTGCACTGGCTCCTCCCTCTATGCCCTCCTCCAGACCTCAGTTAGAATCTGTGCCCGGCTTGAGCTGGTTGCACACTAGGGGCTCTCCTGAGCTTCTAGAAAAGAAAGTATTTATTAGGTTTTTTATTTTCAGTGAGATCTGCTGGCAACAGACTCACTGCTACGAGGGACTTAGGGGAGAGAAGCGAACCTACCTGCTTGCAGCTAGCTTGGGCTTCTTAGGCTACTGGACACCATTAGCTCCAGAGGGATCGAACACAGGCCCAGCCTTGGTCGTCTGGTCCCGGAGCCGCGCCGCCGTCCCCCTTGCAGAGCCAGAAGCAAGAAGAACATCCTGAAAATCGGCGGCTGAAGACTCCGGTCTTCATTAAGGTAGCGCACAGCACTGCAGCTGTGCGCCATTGCTCCCTATGCACACCACATACTCCGGTCACTGATGGGTGCAGGGCGCTGGGGGGGGGGGGGCGCCCTGGACTGCAATTAGAGTACCTTAATTTGGCAAAAAAGCACATAATATAGTCTAATAAACTATATATGTGCAAAAATCCCCTGCCATAATATTAATATAAGAGCGGGATAAGCCCGCCGAAAAAGGGGCGGGGCTATCTCCCTCAGCACACTGGCGCCATTTCCTCTTCACAGCTCAGCTGGAAGACAGCTCCCCAGGCTCTCCCCTGCAGTTTCCAGGCTCAAAGGGTAAAAAAGAGAGGGGGGGCACTAAATTTAGGCGCAAAACTGTATTGTATAGCTGCTATAGGGAAAATCACTTTCTGTAATAGTGTAAATCCCTGTTTATATAGCGCTGTGGTGTGTGCTGGCATACTCTCTCTCTGTCTCCCCAAAGGACTTGGTGGGGTCCTGTCCTCAGTCAGAGCATTCCCTGTGTGTGTGCGGTGTGTCGGTACGGCTGTGTCGACATGTTGGATAAGGAGGCTTATGTGGAGGCGGAGAGGTGCCGATAAGTGGGATGTCACCCCCTGCGGGACCGACACCAGAGTGGGTGGATATGTGGAAGGTATTAACCGACAGTGTCAACTCCTTACATAAAAGGCTGGATGACGTAACAGCCGTGGGACAGCCGGCTTCTCAGCCCGTGCCTGCCCAGGCGTCTCAAAGACCATCAGGGGCTCACAAACGCCCGCTACCTCAGATGGCAGACACAGATGTCGACACGGAGTCTGACTCCAGTGTCGACGAGGATGAGACATATACACAATCCACAAGGGGCATCCGTTGCATGATTACGGCAATGAAAAATGTGTTACACATTTCTGACATTAACCCAGGTACCACTAAAAAGGGTATTATGTTTGGGGAGAAAAAGCAGCCAGTGTTTTTCCCCCCATCAGATGAGTTGAATGAAGTGTGTGAAGAAGCGTGAGGTTCCCCCGATAAGAAACTGGTAATTTCTAAAAAGTTACTGATGGCGTACCCTTTCCCGCCAGAGGATAGGTCACGTTGGGAGATATCTCCTAGGGTGGATAAGGCGCTCACACGCTTGTCAAAAAAGGTGGCACTGCCGTCTCAGGATACGGCCGCCTTGAAGGAGCCTGCTGATAGAAAGCAGGAGGCTATCCTGAAGTCTGTATATACACACTCAGGTACTATACTGAGACCTGCAATTGCTTCAGCATGGATGTGTAGTGCTGCTGCAGCGTGTCAGATAATATTGATACCCTCGACAGGGATACTATTTTGCTAACCATAGAGCATATTAAAGATGTCGTGTTATATATGAGGGATGCACAGAGGGATATTTGCCGGCTGGCATCTAGAATTAATGCAATGCCGATTTCTGCCAGGAGGGTATTATGGACCCGGCAGTGGACAGGTGATGCTGATTCTAAAAGGCACATGGAGGTTTTGCCTTATAAGGGTGAGGAATTGTTTGGGGATGGTCTCTCGGACCTCGTATCCACAGCAACAGCTGGGAAATCGACATTTTTACCTCAGGCTCCCTCACAACCTAAGAAAGCACCGTACTATCAGGTACAGTCCTTTCGGCCTCAGAAAGGCAAGCGGATCAAAGGTGCTTCCTTTCTGCCCAGAGGCAGGGGTAGAGGGAAAAAGCTGCACCAGACAGCCGTTCCCAGGAACAAAAATCCTCCCCTGCTTCTACTACGTCCACCGCATGACGCTGGGGCTCCACAGACGGAGCCAGGTGCGGTGGGGGCGCGTCTCCGGAACTTCAGCGACCAGTGGGTTCGCTCACAGGTGGATCTCTGGGTTCTACAAGTGGTATCTCAGGGATACAAGCTGGAATTCGAGGCGTCTCCCCCTCGCCGTTACCTCAAATCAGCCTTGCCAGCTACTCCCCAGGACAGGGAGGTAGTACTGGCGCCAATTCACAAGCTGTACCTCCAGCAGGTGATAATAAAAGTTCCCCTCCTTCAACAGGGACGGGGTTACTATTCCACAATGTTTGTGGTACCGAAACCAGACGGTTCGGTGAGACCCATTCTAAATTTGAAATCCTTGAACACTTATATAAGGAAGTTCAAGTTCAAAATGGAATCGCTCAGGGCGGTTATTGCAAGCCTGGAAGAGGGGGATTACATGGTATCACTGGACATCATGGATGCTTACCTACATGTCCCCATTTACCCACCTCACCAGGAGTACCTCAAGGTTGTGGTACAGAACTGCCATTACCAATTCCAGACGTTGCCGTTTGGTCTGTCCACGGCACCGAGGGTGTGTTCCAAGGTAATGACCAAAATGATGATACTCCTTCGAAAGAAGGGAGTTATAATTATCCCGTACTTGGACGATCTCCTTATAAAGGCGAGGTCCAAGGAGCAGTCGTTGATCGGAGTAACACTATCTCAGGAAGTGCTACAACAGCACGGCTGGATTCTGAATATCCCAAAGTCGCAGCTGGTTCCTACGACGCGTCTGCTGATATTGGGCATGTTTCTGGACACAGAACAGAAGAAGGTGTTTCTCCCGGAGGAGAAGGCCAAGGAGTTGTCATCTCTGGTCAGAGACCTCCTGAAACCAAAACAGGTGTCGGTGCATCATTGCATGCGAGTCCTGGAAAAGATGGTAGCTTCTTACGAAGCAATTCCCTTCGGCAGGTTCCATGCAAGGAATTTTCAGTGGGACCTGTTAGACAAGTGAGGATCGCATTTTCAGATGCATCGGCTGATCACCCTGTCCCCGAGGGCCAGGGTGTCTCTGCTGTGGTGGCTGCAGAGTGCTCATCTTCTTGAGGGCCGCAGATTCGGCATTCAGGACTGGGTCCTGGTGACCACAGAGGCAAGCCTCCGAGGTTGGGGAGCAGTCACTCAGGGAAGAAATTTCCAAGGACAATGGTCGAGTCAGGAGACTTCCCTACACATAAATATTCTGGACCTAAGGGCCATTTACAATGCCCTAAGGCAAGCAGAACCCCTGCTTCAAAACCAGCCGGTGCTGATTCAGTCAGACAACATCACGGCTGTCGCCCATTTAAACCGACAAGGCGGCACAAGAAGCAGGATGGCGTTGGCAGAAGCCACAAGGATTCTCCGATGGGCGGAGTATCACGTGCTAACACTGTCAGCAGTGTTCATTCCGGGTGTGGAAAACTAGGAAGCAGACTTCCTCAGCAGGCACGACCTCCACCCGGGAGAGTGGGGACTTCATCCAGTAGTCTTCACGCAGATTGTGAACCGGGAAGTGGACATGATGGCGTCCCGCCTCAACAAAAAGCTAAAAAAGTATTGCGCCAGGTCAAGAGACCCTCAGGCGATAGCTGTGGACGCACTAGTGACACCGTGGGTGTACCAGTCGGTTGATGTGTTCCCTCCTCTTCCTCTCATACCCAAGGTACTGAGGATAGTAAGTAAAAGAGGAGTAAGAACTATACTCGTAGTTCCGGATTGGCCAAGAAGAACTTGGTACCCAGAACTACAAGAAATGATCTCGGAGGACCCATGGCCTCTGTCTCTCAGTCAGGACCTGTTACTGCAGGGGCCCTGTCTGTTCCAAGACTTACCGCGGCTGCGTTTGAACGCCGGATCCTAACGGAATAGGGCGTTCCAGATGAAGTGATTCCTACGCTGTTAAAGGCTAGGAAAGACGCTGCCTGAATTTCAGACGTTGTTAAGGGAGTGCTGCATATTCAGCCCCCTTTTGTGCCTCCAGTGGCACTTTGGGATCTCAACGTAGTGTTGGATTTCCTAAAATCACATTGTTTTGAGCCACTTCAGAACGTGGAGTTGAAGTATCTCACGTGGAAGGTGGTCATATATATATATATATTTGGCCTTGGCTTCGGCTAGGCGTGTGTCAGAATTGGCGGCTTTGTCATGTGACAGCCTTTATCTGATCTTCCATAGGGACAGGGCAGAATTGAGGATTCGTCCCCAATTTCTCCCTAAGGTGGTATCAGCGTTTCATTTGAACCAACCTATTGTGGTGCCTGCGGCTACTCGGGACTTGGAGGCCTCCAAGTTGCTGGATGTAGTCCGGGCCCTGAAAATCTATGTTTCCAGGACGGCTAGAGTCAGAAATACTGACTCGCTGTTATCCTGCATGCACCCAAAGCTGGGTGCTCCTGCTTCTAAGCAGACTATTGCTCGCTGGATCTGTAGCACGATTCAACTTGCACATTCTGCGGCTGGACTGCCGCATCCTAAATCAGTAAAAGCCCATTCCACGAGGAAGGGGGCTCTTCTTGGGCGGCTGCCCAAGGGGTCTCGGCTATACAACTTTGCCGAGCTGCTACCTGGTCGGGGTCAAACACGTTTGCAAAATTCTACAAGTTTGATACCCTGGCTGAGGAGGACCTTGAGTTTGCTCATGCGGTGCTGCAGAGTCATCCGCACTCTCCCGCCCGATTGGGAGCTTTGGTATAATCCCCATGGTCCTTACGGAGTACCCAGCATCCACTAGGACGTCAGAGAAAATAAGAATTTACTCACCGGTAATTCTATTTCTCGTAGTCCGTAGTGGATGCTGGGAGCCCGTCCCAAGTGCGGACTCTCTGCAATACGTGTATATAGTTATTGCTTAACTAAAGGGTTTTGTTATGAGCCATCTGTTAATGAGGCTCATTTGTTGTTCATACTGTTAACTGGGTATAGTTTTCACAAGTTGTACGGTGTGATTGGTGTGGCTGGTATGAGTCTAACCCTGGATTCCAAATCCTTTCCTTGTAGTGTCAGCTCTTCCGGGCACAGTTTCCCTAACTGAGGTCTGGAGGAGGGGCATAGAGGGAGGAGCCAGTGCACACCAGATAGTACCTAATCTTTCTTTTAGAGTGCCCAGTCTCCTGCGGAGACCGTCTTCCCCATGGTCCTTACGGAGTACCCAGCATCCACTACGGACTACGAGAAATAGAATTACCGGTGAGTAAATTCTTATTTTTAATTACCTACCCATAAATCCTTTTCTCGTAGTCCATAGAGGATACTGGACGCCCGCCCGGTGCTTCGTTCTTCTTGCACAGTTACTTGGTTAAGGATTGTTGGTTCAGCTATTGCTGTTCCTGTTTAAAGTTGAGTTAGCATAGCTTTCCTCTGTTTTGTGTGTGCTGGTTCGAAATCTCACCACTATCTTTATCTATCCTTCTCTCAAAGTATGTCAGTCTGGTAGGAGGGGCATAGAGGGAGGAGCCAGCCCACACTATCAAATTATTAAAGTGCCCATGGCTCCTGGTGGACCCATCTATACCCCATGGTACTAAATGGAACCCCATTATCCTCTATCGGGGTAGAGATGCTGTTTCCTGGGGTAGACTTGAACACTTTCTTCAGCAGTCCCAAATAAGAATACAACAGTCCAGGTATTTGGTACAAAAAGCCTCAGCTATTTTTATTTGCAGCAAATGTAAAAAAAAACATATACGTAAATGCCATCCTGTCTGGGCACTAATTATACATAAGGTTTCCATCTCTATGTGTGAGAAGGACCTACTGTCCAACTCACCAAAATAGCAGTTTAACACAGCACTCACTTCATTTAGTAATGGTGTCTCTGTCTCCAAGCCAGCAGCTTGCTCCCCAGGCAATAAGAGACTTCCTGACCAGTCTGACAGGCTTTTATCACACCCATGCAGGGGTGTTTGCACTGATCAGCCTTCTCTGAGGCTACATGCCTTCAAGACCCGTCTGGGCCTAATGGATGAAGTCCACCCTCTCTCTCCATCCATACCACCAGGACCCCTTACCTGGCTTTTACCAGAAGCCCACATTTAGGTAACTAAGTCTGTTTTGCAGAATCAGACATGTTTTCTGGGGATATAATACTCATAGGACAGAAACCTTGGTCATACAGTATATACCTGCCCTCAAACACAATTCCACTGCTTTCATCACAATATTTACATATATGTTTGTGTCTGGCACTCCTTTTGCTCAGTAGTCAGTCTTCTGCAGTGGCTTGCATCCCACACTCGCCATTCACTCCTGGCACGGCCAATGTCCACAGTCCCTAGCACCACAAACTGTATCTTACTCCAGTGCCGTAACTAGACATTTTAGCACTGTGTGCAAGAAGCAGCATCGGCGCCCCCCATATACAAAACAGGGCCAGTGCACGCCGTAGGCGCGTGCCAAAAATATAGGTGTGTGGCTTCATGGGGAAGGGGTGTTGCCACAAAATAATACCAATTCATATTATTACACTGTACAGAAGTCTCCATTATTCAAATTATGCTGCACAGTAGCGCCACTTACACACGTTACACCAGGTAGAGCCCCTTTTACACATTATGCCAGGTAGAGCCCCATTTTACACATTACTCAAGATAGAGCTCCTATCACACATTATGCGAGGTAGAATCCACTTTTACACAGTACGGCAGGTAGAGTCCCTTTTTTTTTTACACATTATGGTAGGCAGAGTCCCCCTTTTTTACACATTACAGCAGGCAGAGTCCCCCTTTTTACACGTTAGGCAGCAGAGTCCACCTTTTTACTCATTAGGCAGCTGAGTCCACCTTTTTACACATTATGGCGGCAGAGTTCCCCTTTTTTACACATTACGGCAGGCATAGTCCCCTTTTTACACATTACGGCGGAAGAGTCCCCCTTTTTTACACATTAGGCAGACAAAGTCCCCTTTTCTCTTACGTCCTAGAGGATGCTGGGGACTCCGTAAGGACCATGGGGTATAGACGGGCTCCGCAGGAGATAGGGCACCTAAAAAGAACTTTGACTATGGGTGTGCACTGGCTCCTCCCTCTGTGCCCCTCCTCCAGACCTCAGTTAGATCTTGTGCCCAGAGGAGAATGGGTGCACTGCAGAGAGCTCTCCAGAGTTTTCTGTGGTAAAAGAATTTTGTTAGGTTTTTTATTTTCAGGGAGTCCTGTTGGCAACAGGCTCCCTGCATCGTGGGACCGAGGAGAGAGAAGCAGAGCTGGCTTGTTAAGTTGAGCACTGCTTCTGAGGCTACTGGACACCATTAGCTCCAGAGGGAGTCGGAACACAGGTCTCACCTGGGGTTCGTCCCGGAGCTGCGCCGCAGTCCTCCTCACAGATGCCTAAGATAGAAGCCGGGTGAGTATGAGAAGGCAAAGAAGACATCAGGCGGCAGAAGACATCAGATCTTCATGAGGTAAGCGCGCAGCGGTAAGCTGCGCGCCATTGCTCCCAGTCACACACACACAAGCAGGCACTGAAGGGTGCAGGGCGCAGGGGGGGGGCGCCCTGGGCAGCAATATTCCTCATATTTGGCATTGATAAGCATGGATTAGGCTGTGGCACAGTAAATCCGGTAACCCCCGCCATTTTTTCTATAGAAAGTTGAATGGACCGAAGCCCGCCGTTGGGTGGGCGGGGCTTGATCCTCAGCACTAACCAGCGCCATTTTCTCCACAGAGACTGCATGAGGAAACGCTGGCTCCCTGTTCTCTCCCCTGCTGAGATTCACAGGCTGGAAAAAAGAGGAGGGGGGCACTTTGGCGACGCAGTGAGTGGAGATTACAATTATATACATATAACAGCGCTATCTGGTCATATATTCCAGTGTTTTTAAGCGCTGGGTGTGTGCTGGCATACTCTCTCTCTCTGTCTCTCCTAAGGGCCTGGTTGGGGTTTTGTCCCTTATAGGTAACTCCCTGTGTGTGTGGGGTGTCGGTACGTGTGTGTCGACATGTCTGAGGCGGAAGGCTTCTCCAAGAAGGAGGTGGAGCAAATGAGTGGTGTGTCCGCGTCGGTTGTGCCGACTCCAGATTGGATGGACATGTGGCATATGTTGCATGCAAGTGTGGCATCTTTACATAAAAGGCTTGATAAGGCTGGTTTAGGGGGGACATCAGGCGGTCAATCCTCAGATTGGACCGACTCACAGGGCCCGTCGGGGTCTCAAAAGCGTCCCTTCACACAAGACACTACTACCGATACGGATTCTGATCCCAGTGTCGACTATGACAAAGTAAAATTGCACCCTAGGGTGACTAAAACCATTCAGTGTATGATTGTGGCAATAAGGGATGTGTTGCATATTGTGGATGAACCCTCGGTCCCCGACACAAGGGTACACATGTTTAAGGAAAAGAAACAGATTATTAATTTTCCCACATCTCATGAATTAAATGAGTTCTTTGCAAAAGCTTGGGAGACTCCGGATAAGAGACCGCAGATCCCCAAAAGAATTTTTATGGCATACCCTTTCCCTAAGCAGGACAGGGAGATTTGGGAATCACCCCCCACTGTGGACAAGGCCCTGACGCGCTTGTCCAAGAAAGTGGTGCTACCGTCTCCTGACACAGCGGCCCTTAAGGAACCTGCAGATCACAGGCAAGAAACTACCTTAAAGGGTATTTATTCTCATACGGGTGCTGTGTTAAGACCGACGATTGCGTCGGCATGGGTGTGTAGCGCAATTGCAGCTTGGACAGAGGAGCTGACAGATCAATTTGATACTATGGATAAGGATACTATATTCCTAACTCTAGCCCATATAAAAGGCGCAGTCTTATTTATGAGGGATGCTCAAAGGGACATTGGTTTGCTAGCGTCTAGGGCCAATGCCATGTCTATCTCAGCGAGAAGATCCTTATGGACTCGCCAATGGACGGGTGATGCGGATTCCAAAAAACATATGGAAGTATTACCCTATAAGGGTGATGTATTGTTTGGGGATGGGCTGACGGACCTGGTTTCCACAGCTACAGCAGGTAAATCAAATTTTTTACCATATATTCCCCAACAGCAAAAGAAAGCAACACCCTATCAGATGCAGTCCTTTCGGTCGCACAAGTCCAAAAGAGGTCGGGGATCCTCTTTCCTCGCCAGAGGTAAGGGCAGAGGCAAGAGAGCACCTGCTTCGTCAGGTGCCCAGGAACAAAAGTCCTCCCCGGCTGCTCCAAAACCCACAGCATGACGCTGGGACTCCCATGAGGGAGTCCGCACCGGTGGGGGCACGTCTTCGACTTTTCAGTCAGGCCTGGGTCAGTTCGCACCTGAATCCCTGGGTGTTGGAAATAGTTTCCCAGGGTTACAAATTGGAATTCGAGGAAGTGCCCCCGCGCCGATTTTTCAAATCGGCCATACCAGCTTCCACATCGGAAAGGGATGGAGTGTTAGCTGCAATTCAAACGCTGTGTATACAGCAAGTGATAATCAAGGTTCCCCTGCACCAGCAGGGAAGAGGTTACTATTCAACCCTATTTGTGGTCCCGAAACCGGACAGTACGGTCAGACCGATTTTGAATCTGAAATCCCTAAACCTGTACATAAAAAGATTCAAATTCAAAATGGAATCTCTCTGAGCAATAATAGCCAACTTGGAGGAGGGGGAGTTTATGGTGTCTCTGGACATAAAGGATGCGTACCTTCATGTCCCCATATATGCCCCCCATCAGGAATACCTGAGATTCGCTGTACAGGTTTGTCATTACCAATTTCAGACGTTGCCGTTTGGACTTTCCACGGCCCCGAGGATTTTCACCAAGATAATGGCGGAAATGATGGTGGTCCTGCGCAAGCATGGAGTCACAATTATCCCATTCTTGGACGATCTCCTGATAAAAGCGAGGTCAAGAGAGAAATTGCTGAGCAGTGTGGCGCTCTCTCTGAGAGTGCTTCAGCAACACGGTTGGATTCTAAATTTACCGAAGTCACAGTTGATCCCGACAACTCGACTACCGTTCCTAGGTATGATACTGGATACGGAACAAATGAAGGTCTTCCTCCCAATAGAGAAAGCCCAAGACATCCAGAACATGGTCAGAGACCTGCTAAAACCGAAAAGGGTGTCAGTTCACCAATGCACTCGAGTTCTGGGGAAAATGGTGGCGGCCTACGAGGCAATTCCCTTCGGAAGGTTCCATGCAAGGACTTTTCAATGTGACCTTCTGGACACGTGGTCCGGGTCCCATCTGCATTTACATCAGAAAATAACTCTGTCCCCAGGAACCAGAGTGTCCCTCCTGTGGTGGTTGCAAAGTGCTCACCTGCTGGAGGGTCGCCGGTTCGGGATTCAGGACTGGATCCTGGTTACCACGGACGCGAGCCTCCGAGGATGGGGAGAGGTCACACAGGGAAAGACTTTTCAGGGTCTTTGGTCAGACCAGGAGTCCTGTCTACACATCAATGTGTTGGAACTCAGGGCCATTTACAACGGCCTTTGACAAGCGGAGAGTTTTCTTCAAAACCTTCCGGTTCTGATTCAATCAGATAATGTCACAGCAGTGGTTCATGTGAACCGTCAAGGTGGGACAAGAAGCAGAGTCGCGATGGCGGAAGCCACAAGGATCCTTCGCTGGGCGGAAAATCATGTAAGCGCTCTGTCGGCTGTCTTCATTCCGGGAGTGGACAACTGGGAAACAGACTCCCTCAGCAGACACGATCTCCATCCAGGAGAGTGGGGACTTCATCAAGAAGTCTTTGCAGACGTAACACGTCTTTGGGGAACTCCTCAAATAGACATGATGGCGTCACGCCTCAACAAAAAACTTCGGAGGTATTGCGCCAGGTCTCGGGACCCTCAGGCAGTAGCAGTAGATGCACTGGTAACACCGTGGGTGTTCGAATCGATCTACGTGTTCCCTCCTCTTCCTCTCATCAAGAAAGTGTTGAGGATCATAAGACGAAGAAGAGTACAGACGATACTCGTTGTCCCAGACTGGCCTCGAAGGGCTTGGTACTCGGAACTACAAGAGATGCTCACAGGAGACCCCTGGCCTCTTCCTCTGAGGGAAGACCTGTTGCAGCAGGGGCCCTGTGTATTTCAAGACTTACCGCGGTTACGTTTGATGGCATGGCGGTTGAACGCCGAATCCTAGCAAAAAAGGGGATTCCGGAAGAGGTCATCCCTACTTTAATAAAGGCTAGGAAGGAGGTGACGATAAAACATTATCACAGTATCTGGCAAAAGTATGTGTCTTGGTGTGAGACCAAGAATGCACCTACGGAAGATTTTCATTTGGGTCGTCTTCTCTATTTCCTACAGACAGGAGTGGATATGGGCCTGAAATTAGGCTCGGTTAAGGTACAGATTTCGGCCCTCTCGATTTTCTTTCAGAAGGAATTGGCTTCTCTTCCAGAAGTCCAGACGTTCGTAAAGGGAGTGCTGCACATCCAGCCCCCTTTTGTGCCTCCAGTGGCACCGTGGGACCTCAACGTGGTGTTGCAGTTCCTAAAATCACACTTGTTTGAACCGCTTAACAAGGTTGAGTTGAAATTTCTTACCTGGAAGGTGGTAATGTTGTTGGCCTTAGCATCAGCAAGGCGAGTGTCAGAATTGGCGGCTTTGTCACACAAGACTTACTTGACTTACTTACTTGACCTACTTGATTTTTCATGTGGATCGAGCTGAATTGAGGACACGTCCGCAATTTTTGCCTAAAGTGGTTTCGTCGTTCCATATGAATCAACCTATAGTGGTGCCTGTGGCTACCGGTGACCTGGAGGATTCCAGATACCTGGACATAGTCAGGGCCTTAAAAATTTATGTAGCCAGGATGGCTAGAATTAGGAAAACAGAGGCTCTGTTTGTCCTGTATGCGGCCAATAAGATTGGCGCTCCTGCTTCAAAGCAGACTATTGCTCGCTGGATCTGTAATACGATTCAGCAGGCTCACTCTACGGCTGGATTGCCGGTGCCAAATTCGGTTAAGGCCCATTCCACTAGGAAGGTGGGCTCTTCTTGGGCGGCTGCCCGAGGCGTCTCGGCTTTACAACTTTGCCGAGCGGCGACGTGGTCGGGGTCAAACACTGTTGCTAAATTCTACAAGTTTGATACCCTGGCTGATGAGGACCGTTTGCTCAGTCGGTGCTGCAGAGTCGTCCGCACTCTCCCGCCCGATTGGATGCTTTGGTATAAACCCCATGGTCCTTACGGAGTCCCCAGCATCCTCTAGGACGTAAGAGAAAATAAGATTTTAAACCTACCGGTAAATCTATTTCTCCTAGTCCATAGAGGATGCTGGGCGCCCGTCCCAGTGCGGAAACTCTGCAATACTTGTATATAGTTGTTGCTTACATAAGGGTTATGTTACAGTTGACATCGGTCTTGGACCGTTACTGTTGTTTTTTGTTCATACTGTTAACTGGTTATGTATGTTCCAGGTTACATGGTATGATTGGTGTGGGCTGGTATGAATCTTGCCCTTGGATTGCTAAATCCTGCCTTGTATTGTCCATCTCCTCTGGGCACAGTTCTCTAACTAAGGTCTGGAGGAGGGGCATAGAGGGAGGAGACAGTGCACACCCATAGTCAAAGTTCTTTTTAGGTGCCCTATCTCCTGCGGAGCCCGTCTATACCCCATGGTCCTTACGGAGTCCCCAGCATCCTCTACGGACTAGGAGAAATAGATTTACCGGTAGGTTTAAAATCTTATTTTTACACATTAGGCAGCAGAGTTCCCCTTTTTACACATTAGGCAGCAGAGTCCCTCTTTTTCACACATTACGGCAGGCAGAGTCCCCCTTTTTTGCACATTATGACGGGGGGGAGGGAGAGAGAGAGAGAGAGAGAGAGAGAGGGGGGAGGGAGATAGAGAGGGGGAGAAAGAGGGGAAGAGAGATTGAGAGAGAGTGAGTGTGTGTCATCTTTCAGCATGCTCCTCTTCACCAGCACACCTGCTGGTCAGACAGGAACTTCCTCATCTGCTCCAGGGCGCTCTTCTCCAGAGCAGCGGCTGGGGTCCGCCTCCAGGCCGGCGCTGCTGTCATCTTCCCCGCCCGGGTCCGACATCCACGGAGCGAAGGCTGCAGGTGAGGGACAGTACATTCGCAGCAGCAGCAGCTGAGAGCGCACAGAGAGGAGGAGGAGCTTCTGTCCTCTCCTGCTCCGTGTCCTCCTCCAGCAGCCTACCCTTAACCGCAGCACTGCAGCGCCCATCCAATCTCCGCCGCCTGCCGCAGCTCTCTTCTGAGGACAAGCAGCTCCTCTTTGTGGGCACTTCTCCGTCTTGGCCGTGCTTCCAGCGGTTCTGCGCCCACAGTGGATATGCACTGTGGGCAAGGCACCGCTGGCACACACCTAGTTACAGCCCTGCCTTACTCACTGGCTTCCAACAGGCATCAGCGCCCTGTCGCAATGGTCGCGATGTTCATATGAGATGTGATACCATTGCAAATAGAGGGTGGTGGTGGTATGCACCTTCTCCTGCATTTGCATTGCTAAGAACAGCAAATGCAAAACTGCCATTTGCAATCCTAAATGAATCAGGCCCATGGTCCTTTATATACTGTACATGATTGGTTCAACTGGTTATGATTGGCATTATTAAAGGAGCTTTCCAAATATTTACATTAAATTACAAAGACATTACAATGGATTAAACTATTTGAAGTGATTGGTTCAGTTTTATATAATGCTATAATTTAATGAAATTAATGTGTTGTCTCCTATTCTAAAGCACACTAAATACAGTTATGCTATTCAACATAGGGTTTGTTACACTATAAATATAATAAGTTAACACTGGGGCATATATCCTAGGGAGAGAATTCACAGTAAGCTATAAAACGTCGTATTGGTACAGATCATTGAGTAACAGGAGACTTGAAGCTAATTGCTGCTTGGTTACGGTTTAGTGCCAGTGTTGCACTTTCCTGCAATGTTAGTAAACTCGCTTTTCTGTCATCATAAAGAATGTATTACTTTTAAAAGATTTGCTATTTAGAAGCACCATGTAAGCATACATGAAGCTGTGGCCTTCACAAGTCAATTGGGGCTATTACTGGAAGTAACAGCTGCTCTGAGCCTAATTGCAGAACAGTGCTTAGTGTCTTGTGTTTGGATGAGTACTGTACAGAGATTGGAAAATGCACTTTAGCATTTAGTTTTGTTTCTGTATTTAAATTACATGTTTTAATTATTCAATATGCAAATAAGCCAGGATAATAGAATACTGAGAAATGTAATCTATATGGCAGTCATTGTGTCAGTGTTCTAGCACAGAATAATCAAAACAGGCCAGGGTTCATAGTGAATCCAACCTGCACACAGACCGTACGCCTCACTTATGATGGGATCAGTACGAAATCCCGCTGGACGGAATCCGGGCGGTCAAAATACCGAAACCGGAATCCCGACCAGCAGAATCCCGACAGGGGTGGCGAGCGGAACTTAGCCCCTTGCGGGCTCGCTGCACTTGCCACGCTTCAGGCACGGTGCCTCTCTACGCTCGGCACACTATTTTATTCTCCCTCTATGAGAATGAGGGAGATAAAAAGTCTAGGGAGATGTATCAAACCTTAGAGAGAAATAAAATGGAGAAGTTGCCCACAGCAACCAATCAGCTTGTAACTGTCATTTTATGGACTGTGCTACAAAAATGATAGCTAGAAGGTTATTGGTTATTAGGTGCAATTTCTTCTCTTGATATCTCCTGAAAGTTTACATTGACTGTATCCTTGTTTGGTTGTAATTGGTAGCCCTGCTACATTTTAGTACATACAAAAACAGCACAAATAGTTTTGTACGTAGTTGATGTGAAGGTCCATTGTTCCAAGGTCTTTGATATACAGTAAGTTTTAGTCCAACCGTTAGCTTCCTATGTTCAAAGAAATGTGGGTGTAGTATGGTATGCCGGCAGCCGGGCTCCCGGCGACCAGCATACCAGCGCCGGGAGCCCGACCGCCGGCATACCGACAGCGTGGCGAGCGCAAATGAGCCCCTTGCGGGCTCGCTGCGCGCGCCATGCTATTTATTCTCCCTCCAGGGGGTCGTGGACCCCCACGAGGGAGAAAATCTGTTGGTATGCCCTCTGTCGGGATTTCGGCGCCGGTATACTGTGCGCCGGAATCCCGACAGTAGGCATACTGAAGACATACTGAAGCTATAGTAAATAAACTTATGTGTGCAGTTTACAATACATGCAACAATGATTTAAGGTAGAGACCCAAAGACTCAGGAAATATTCATGTCTTTCAAGAACTGCAAAAATATACAGTATGCGTGGATGTAGTCCCTTAAAAGAAAAACTCACCAGCTTCATGTCTTTAATGTTTCAATCATATTCTTTGACAGAAAATCTTGTCTAATGAAACGCACTACGTGTTTTGCTATTGATAGTTGCCCATCTCCTCCTATATCATACCTCCCAACATTAAAGAGCGCGATCTGGGTGTGGCCTTATCAAAAGGGGGCATGGCTTCACACAAATGCCGCGATTGCGAGCCATGCCTCCCAGTTTCGTCATTGTGGGGCATGTCCAGCGCTCTGTGAGACGCTGGCCATGCCCCCAGCCTATGTCTCCCATTAGTAGACACTATGTGCATGCGAACAGCAGCTATTCACCACTGCAGTGAGTGACAGGAAGCCTCCCATCATCCCCCCCCCCCCACCACCACCACCACGGTATACAGTGGCATGTGGGTGAGACAGCAGGACAGTCCTCAAAAAACAGGGCTGAACTGTGAAAATTGGGACAGGTGGGAGGTATGCCCATATGCAGATTCATGCAGTCTTATGAACGCATGCACTTTAACAGAACTCTTGGCACACTTGCACAAATCAAGGTGGGTTCAAAACTGCTTTTGCACATTTCATGTACAATGGGGGATTATCTGATCTGATCGCTGCTGTGCATTTTCGCACAGTGGGCAATCAGGTAGTAATTGCACATGCGTATGCACCGCAAGGCGCACGCGTGTCGGACAACAACAAAGGGCATCGTCGGTCAGCAATGGGATTGTGCGAAAAATCCGATTGCGCAGGCGATCGCAAGGTGATTGACAGGAGGAAGCCGTTTGTGGATGGTAACTGACTGTTTATTGGGAGTGTCCGGAAAAACGCAGGCATGTCCAATCGTTTTCAGGGAGGGTGTCTGACGTCAGCTCTGTCCCCGATCAGCCTGTTGTAATTGCACAGTAGGAGTAAGTCCTGGGCTGCGCAGAGACTGCACAAAGTGGATTTTTGCAGCTCTGCGTACACATGGGATCGCACACTTGCACAGCGAATTTACACTCCCCTGGAGGTGGCGACTATCCGAACGCAGGACCGCAAAGTTTACAGCCCAGCGATCAGGTCTGAATCACCCCCAATATTTGTTTGTTGCTCAGCAATTTCTACTTCTTTGTTGAAAAGAGCCAGATGTGGGGGCATGGCCTAGCCTTGATGTGAGGAAGACGTGTTCCTCTGGAGCTCCTACACCACGCTCCTTATACAGTGATTCCCACTCTCCCAAGGGGCTACAAATCTCCTGTGGATGCCCCTATTTGCCTCCTGCACTCCTCGGATAGCGCTGCGGAGACAGGGATCACGCTAGGTGATCCTGCAGGTTGCGGCCTGTCCATCCACCTTCAGCCAGGACCTGGATTTCCCTCTGCAGCCACCGCAGACTTCCAGAGAAGGGGAAATAGCGCTGCCGAGTGCCCTACCGCCCGCCGGGACTGCCGCTGCTCCCTCACCTCCTACTGGCACCTGTTCTTGTGTTCTCTGTGACTGGCGTGGCTGTCTTCTCCGGCTCGCACAGGCAGCCATCTTGTGGCTCCTCCTCCTACATCCTGTGACTGCACCTGCTCACCCCGGCCTCTCCACCCGGTGACCCCCTGGCTGCTCACTCACCACTTGGGCTCTCAACACAGGTCTCCAGGATCCTCTGGATACTGCTGCCACCTGTGTCTCTCATCTCCAGCAGGCGCTGTATAACCCCTGGGCTGCCTCTGCGCTCCTGCTGCCATCTGGACCATTGTGAAGCTGGGTACCTGTAGTGCCTTGCCCTCTGGAGCTTAGGTAGAAGTACCGCATGGCTGCTAGGATTCTCCCCCAGTGGGCATTCATCGCATGACATGGGGATGTTTTTTACGCTGGATGCGGGGATTCTACTTCACTTCATCTGCAGCTGGAATATTTCAGGTTAATTTATTAATGCTATTATTTCTCAGGAAGCTCCCTCCTGTGGCTTTTCTGGATAACTGCTCTCATATTCCACCTAAATAATTGTTATTTCTATTATATAATTTATGGCTGTGCATTTCCCTGCTGAAGATTTGGCCTTGTTTTGTGACAGTTAGTTCTCTACGACTACGTTGCCAGTGCCAAATTTTGCTCTTCTCTCTATTCTACTATACTACAGTACTTATTGATTTGTTATGTATGATTATTGCATGTCTCTGCTGTTGCATGACTCTGTGATATTGCATTATTCTACACTACCGAGGTACAGATGGATCCATGTTTATCTTGGCCTTTAATAGGATTAACTGAGCCAGGTCAGTCAGACTTAATCGCCTACTGTAATGGCTTAATCCCCTGATGTATTGTTCTCTGTATTGTATTGGAGTTGAGAACAATAGATGAAAGGCTTATGTTAATAAACCATGGTGTGTCGAGGTGCAGCAAAGAAGTCAAGATAAATGTGGACCCATCTGTACCATCATCACCCACGGCTGCGATATCCTCTCCTCGTTTTAGCAACCTACAGAGTTGCGATGGTTTCAGGATGAATAATACCCAATGGCCGGTCTGACCATCTACTAACTCGCCTTTGTCGACTTCTATTCTTTACCATACCGTTCTACACCTTCCCCCCCTTTCTATAGCTACTTTACTGGAGAAGACAGACCTCTCCCCTACCTGCTCTCAATATGACACAAAGGAACAAGAAAGCATTCCAGGCTTCTGCGAACTTCTTTGGCAGCAAGGCTAAAGGCTCCCAGAACATGTTGCATTCTCTGGAGTCTCCTTCTTCCCCTCATTCTTCAGAGACGGGTATTGACCCCTAAATACAGGCAGTGATGTTGGGTCTTTTGGAGGGCATGCAAACAGCTTTCAAACTGGAACTGTCTAAAGCCATCTTGGACTTCAAGACAGAGATTGCCTCGCTTGGGAACCGGACAGATACTTTGGAGACTAAGATGGACGATTTATGCCGCTCACAACTGCGCCTAGATAAAGAGCTCTCAAGGCTTCATGCTGAAGTTGAGGCCTTAAAGGAGTGCCAAGAGGACCAGGAGAACCGTTCCCGCTGCAGCAACATGCGGATTCGTGATGCTGCTGAGTCGGTCCAGACCACTGCATTGCCCTCCTTCTTGAAAGACCTTTTCCAGCATCTGGTCCTGTAATTGTCTGCTGAAGAGTGCCTCCTTGAAGGGGCACACAGGGACTTCAGGGCTAAGCTGTCAACATCACAGTCTCCTTGGGACGTTATAGCCTGTCTCCATTATTACCACTGAAAGAATGGATAATTGCCTCCGTCTGGAACTTCTCTGATATCTCTTTTCAGGGCATGCAGCTGCAGATATATCAGGACTTCGACCATTCAGAAAAGACGAGACTTCCAGCCAATTACTAGGCTTCTGCGCCAACATCAGATTCTATATCGATGGGGATTCCCCTTCCTATTGCAGCTTTTTGTTAAGGGCACCAACTACGCAATTAAGACCCTAGCACAAGTCAGGACTTGCTTTACAAACTTGATCTTCTTCCAGAGTCATCATCCGCTTCTGTCAATCCACCTGACTCCCCGAATTCACAGCAATCTCGTTCACCCCAACCGGACTGGACAAGGGTATCTCGACATCGGGACACGGACTGTGATCCCCCTTGATCTCCTGTCCTCCTCTTTTCTAGTGATTTCACTGTGCCATTGCTTTTGATTACTGAAGGTTCCCCTTGGAACTGACTGTCCGTCCTCTCGACCTCCATCATGTCCTTTTATGTCTTACCGTTTGTCCCTTTTTTTTTTTTTTTGGTTGAAGCAATACTTTGCTGTTACTGTTCAGTAATAATAGGCCCTTTGACTGTTGAGGGTCTTCCTCGGCGCCGGTTGACCTGGTCCCCGCTCCGTGGAACCCCTCTATTCATTTCAGGCCTTATGTGTGATGGCTTTTATGATGCTCTACATCAGGCATGTCCAAACTGCGGCCCTCCAGCTGTTGAGAAACTACACATCCCAGCATGCCCTGACAGCTTTAGCACTCTCTGACAGCAAAACTGTGTCAGGGCATGCTGGGATATGTAGTTTCACAACAGCTGGAGGGACGCAGTTTGGACATGCCTGCTCTACATGCTATGTCTCCTACTGTACGTTTTGTATTCACGTTTTAGTCACATGGTTACTGATTGTTTTGTTGATTGGTTCTTAAATGTTTAAGCTACTATGTGGACCTCATGTAGTTGCATTACTCCCTTTGCTACCACCCTCTCCTACCCTTCTTTTCCCAGTCCCCCCCCCCCCCCTCCCCCCCCCCCACCCCCCTGCTTCTCTCCACCTTTTCTCTCCCCCTCTTTTCTTTTTTCTCAGCACAGGTTATATTCCCACTTATTGGGAATGTTAGGTACTCTTTTGGCCTTGGCCAATTTGTTTTTGGTCAGGCCATACAGCCTGCTATGTTGGTTCATGCCACTACCCCCATGCTCCCTGTTTTGATTATTCTGTTGATTGTGTTTTTTCTTTGTTCGGCAGTGCTGTTACAGGCCCCATTACTACAGGGTTTCTGCCCACGTGGGCTTTCTTTCCTTTCCTCTTTTTTTTTCTTGCTTTTCCTCTGTGGCTTTCTCTTCTGTCAATTTCCTTCTCCACCTTTGTACTTGTGGTGGGTTCCGGGTATCCCTTTTAACTAGCTTTTATTCTCCTATTGGTGGGTTAGCCCCGGGAGGCCTTTGTTTTTGTACCCTCTTTTTCTTTATGACTGTAATTGCCATCATGCCCCTGAAGATATAATCCGTTAATTAATCCGTTGCTGTATTAATCTTCTCTATTATGTTTGTTTTGATGTCTGTAAAGCGCCTTGAGTCCTGTTTGGAGAAAGAGCGCTATATAAATAAATTTATTATTATTATTAATGTGAACGGCCTTAATTCACCCAAAAAACGGATGGTATTATTGGGAGCCTGTAGACGTAAGAAAGCTGATGTAGTTTTTCGCCAAGAAACTCATCTCACGGGTGCCCATACTTAACTCTGCGGTAAGGAATTTACACACACTTTTTTTCTTCGGCGGATTGCAAAAAACGTGAAGTTGCTATCGTAATTAATTGTCACATCCCATTTATACACAGCAAAACTGTGTCGGATCCTGAAGGACGGTACTTGACGGTTATCGGTACCCTCCATTCTGAGACTCTAACATTCATTTCTATATATGCTCCTAACCAGGACTAGCCTCAGTTTTTCCACTCACTTTTCAGGCACAATGGCAAGGTTGCGCAAGGTCATATCATATTGGGTGGTGAGTTTAACACAATTCTTGATCCCTTATTGGCTAGGACTGGTCCCCCCTTAGTCTCTAGAGCTTCACGCACGGTTGCAGCCTCCCTTAAATTTCATTATCTGCAGGACTCGTGGCGTATATGCCACTCCGTCGCCAGAGATTACACCTATTATACAGCCCCGCATAATCACTACACCCGCATCGATATGTTACACATTTCGTCCTCCATTGTCTTTAGAATTACTGACGCGGGAATGACCCCTTTCACATGGTCTGACCATTCCGGTGTTTATATTTTAATAGATCTATATCACTACGCATACAATGTTCGCAAATGGTGAGTCAATGAATCTTCATTGCTTCACCCGTCAGAATCCACGGAGATACAACTAGCGATTGAGCAATATTTTAATGAGAATACTACAACTGGTGTTTCACCTGGTTTTATTTGGTAGGCTCACAAGGCCACTTTGAGGGGCCTTCTTATGGCGCGGACCTCCTTGCTTCGCAAAAATGCGATGCAGGATATTCAGTTGTTTGAATCTCAAATAGCTACTCTAGCCACCCAACATAAACTATCTCCCTGCCCAGCTGTACTTGCACAAATGACTAATTTACAAGACCAACTGAACGCACTTTTATCTCGTTGTGCAGCTCTCATTCTCCAAAAGTTGGATCAGAAATTCTATGACAAGGCGGACAAATTAGACTCCCTATTAGCGAATAAATTGAAACATAAACAAGCGATTGGAACAATTGATAAACTGTATTCCCGAACTTTGGGTAAGCTTACATATGACCCTAAACAGATGAGGACTATTATAGTTCACTTTATAACTTGATCACTCCCCCACACTCCCCTTCCCTCGACCTAGAGGGACTACTTTCCTACCTGTCCTCTACCCCTTTACCGAGCATTTCTGCAGCTCAATTAGAAATACTGAATCAAGATATCGCAGTAGAGGAGACGATAGCAGCAATGAAGTCTATGCAACCCTCAGCTGCATCCTGGCCCTGATGGTTTAACGGCGCACTATTACAAACATTTTGCCAAGGTACTAGCCCCTCACCTTACCTCCCTTTATAATCAGATATTGAGGGGTGCATCCTTTGCTCCGGCAACTACTCAGGCAGATATTATCGTGATCCCTAAACCTGACAGGGACCCCACTCAGTGTTGCAATTATAGGCCTATCTCATTACTCAACGTCGATTTGAAAATGTATGCGAAACTTCTAGCGATGCGACTGCCCTCCCCCCCCTTCTTTCTGTTTTGGTCCACCCCGATTAAGTTGGTTTTATCCCAGGCCAACAATCCTCTGACAACACCAGATGAGCCATCAATATTATCCATTCTATCCATCAGCGGAAGTACTCCTCCCTCTTATTAGCTTTGGATGCAGAGAAGGCATTTGATCGCATTTTGTGGCCTTTTGCCTTCTCTGTTCTCAAACGCATGGGTTTTTCCGGAAAGTTTTATGATGGTGTCTCGGCATTGTATCGCAACTCCTCAGCACGGGTCTCTGTCAGTGGGGTCACCTCTTCATCATTTGAAATAGCCAATGGTGCCCTTGATTTTTGCCCACGTCATGGAACCTTTAGCTGCCAGGGTTCCTCTCAACCCAAATATTGCAGGGGTTAAAATCGGCCATACGGAACATAAAATTGCACTCTATGCTGACAATGTGTTACTTTCTATTACAAACCCAACATCGTCACTCTCCCCTCTCCTCTCTGAGATTGACCTTTATTAACAATACTCGGGTTACAAGATTAACACTACTAAAACGAAGTGCTTGATTTTTATGTTACCCATGCATCTAGGACACAACTTGAATCATCATTCCCATTTTCCTGGCATAATCGATAACTTAAATAGTTAGGTATTTATTTGACCCACAGACACCATCAAATCTTTCAAGCAAATTTCCCATGACTTTGGACCAAATATACTCTGATCTTCAGATATGGTCCTCCTATTTTATCTCATGGATTGGACGTGCCTACTCTGTGAAGATGAATATTCTCCCTAGAATTTTATATCTTTTCCAAACCCTCCTGATCTATGTCCCTCCCTACGTCTTTACATTTTTGCAGCATTAAACTTCCCGTTTTTATATGGGCCAACAAACACCCTAGAATTAAACTTTCGTTATTGCAGCGACCATCCTTGTCTGGAGGCTTAGGTATCCCCAACTTTAAATACTATTACCACGCAGCTCAGATGGCTGCCTTTGTTCAGTGGTGTGGTTCTGGGATGGCAAAGGTTTGGTCTACTATTGAGGCTGGTGAGTTGGGACTTTCCACACTTTCTACCCTCTTGTGGATTCCGAGATCTTCCCGCTCTCATGCCATTATCTGTATGGGTTCTTGTAGCGTGGAAACTACAGTTGGTACTGAGCCCGTCCCCTCTCATACCGCTGTTCCATAACCCTGCCATTCCTCCAGGAATGATTAAAACTGCGTTCTCACTCTGGAAACGGGGGGAGTTTACGTTCTTGATGACATTACTTCTAATACAGCTTTTCCATCATTTGCCCAGATTCATACACAATCTTCTCTCCCTCATAGTGAATTTTTTCGATACCTCCAGCTTAAACATTTTCACTCCAAGGTCCATACCACTCTTTCCTCTAGGCTTATTTCCACTCTTGAAAGTAATGAATGAGACGCTGTTCTACAAAAGGTCTCATCTCTCTCCTCTCTGCCTTGCTATTGCAGAGCTCTACCCCTTCCAGGGAACACCGAGAATTGGCCTGGGAGAGGGATTTGGCTATCACTTTAGTCGAAGAGGAATGGGGAGAGATATGGGGTGATGCAGCCTCCAGCTCTATCTGTGTTAGGATCAAGGAAAATGTTTATAAGCTGCTATACCGTTGGTACTATGTGCCTTCACGTTTAAAAGCTATGTATCCTGATGTCTCTGATAGATGTTGGAGGGGTTGCGCTACTGTAGGGACCTATATGCATATTTGGTGGGCTTGCCCGAAACTAGCGCCTTTATGGAGAGAAGTGTTTTGACTTCTTTCGCTCATCTTAGCTACTCCAATCCCCCAGGACCCTAAATACTTTCTTCTACCCTTAGAACTCCTGACATTGACTAAACATCAGAATACTGTAAGTTACTTTGTCAAATTGCTACTGTTACAACATGCCATATTGCAAAGGCCTGGAAATCGTCTCCCCCTTCCCCATCCCTGCAATCCGTCACCGCTTACATTTGGTACGTCTACAGAATGGATTATATGACCAGTATCATTAGACAATCTGCCACAGCGTTCGACAAAGTCTGGGCACCTTGGCTTGCATCCCAAAATGCCCCATCCCCATTCTATAGCTAATTATGTTGTGTATCCTTAATTTTGTGTAAACCACCCGGACCCCTCTCCTTCTTTCTCTATTTCTCTCTTTGCCCTCAATCTTGCTCTCTTTTTTTTCTGTTTCTGTTCTCTTTGTCTCTTAATCCTCTTTGTTGGCTGGCCACACCGTAGACCTACAGGATTCTCTCCCTTTTTTCTTTCTTCTTTTTTTTTCTTATTGTTTTTTTATTTTGCACTACAGTATTTCTGTCATTCATATACAAAAACCCCCAAAACAAAAACAGATTTACTCATATACTCCTTGTGTTGTTTGTTTATATCGGTATACCGCTTTTATTTCTGTGTTATTCTGTATTATACTGATCTTGTGTATAACTGTAAATCGACCAATAAAATTCTTCTTAAACAAAAAAAAAGAAAAGAGCCAGATGTTTTCTTTAAGAATACATTTTATGAAGCCTAGGATTGAAATTTTAAGGAATTTGAAATATATTTATTTGCTGTTGCTAAACTACCATAAAGAATTTCTGCTCCAAGTAAAACCAATTATGAACATGTTTATCAAGTGACATGAGAGGAATTCAGATTGGTTGGTATTGTGGATTGCAACATGCAATACAATACTGCGCTCTTAGGTTGAAGTTCACATATATGAATACATAGCAATAAGCTCTGAGGCTTAAACAGAAGCCAAAGATATTGATGTATCACTTCCCCGGTCTCAATACTGTGTATGCATTCATTTTAAAGGGATTTAGCTATGAGATTCATTACATTATCGCCATCAGTGTTATATTGTACAGATCTAGGAGCAGGCCCAGAGGCTTAAACCTTGGCATCAGTGCATCAAAAGTAAATAAATGTCTGTAAATGTAACCAAAAACTTTATTTTAATTAAAAAATACAAATGAGTAGACATAACCTGCAAAAAACTATTGCTTATATAATTGACTTGCAGGCTTAATGTAACATGTTTTATGGGGGAGACTCAGATGTTTTTTTCAATGATCTGCACCCGACAGGCCAATTCAATTGTTGCTTTAATCGGACCACAGGCATCCATTATTATTATAGCCTTCTATTATTTCTGCTCACCCTCCTGATGTGTGAAAAGTCTGGTTTTTCACATGTTTGTTGTTGCGTCCAACACACAAATACAAGTAAACAAAGTCCCGTGTATCACAAGCTTTTGAATTTTTTTTTCCTTTTAAACTGGTCTGTTAAGAAATTGTTCTTATGGGAAAACTTAATAGCTTATTAGCAATGCCTTACCCTATAACTTATGACACACTAAAATCTTGGTATTTTGGAGAAGTGTGTAGTTTGAATTTGTGTACAGGTGGAGCCACGCTGCATTGCATACGGGGGCGCGCAGTGTGCCTAGGCGCACGTGCTCCTGGCCTCGCCGGCGAGTGTAAAGAGACGCTCCTATTTACTTTGAATGTGGCGCGTGCGCGCGCATCCCATTCGTTCCCGGAAGTGTGCCTCGCCCGGTGCACTGAGTCGCAGAAGGAGCCACAATTAGCGTGGCTCCCAGGGCCGTCTTAACAGCAGTGTGGGCCCCTGGGCACAACAATGCACTGGGGCCCCTACCTATCCTCCAGCGGTATGGGTTGGGGGTGGTATCAGCGGCAGCTTTGATATCCCGTGGGCGGCAGGGGGTGTTCTATCTGTCGCTCAGCATGTACTGTAGGACCTGGAGCAGTGATTTCTGTTAATTAATCCTTTACTGCACAAATAGGTCAGAAGTGAGAACACTAAACTGTAGAAGGGGACATTGGGATGAATGAAGGGGCCCTGGTACATAACTTCCAGGATGGTAGGGTGTTTTTAATGTGCAGGGGAGGGGTGGATAGTGGAGTTGGCTTAATATTCATCATTTTCCGGTGGGAGGACAGCTTGCTTTACTGCAGATATCTCCAGTACCTGGAAATAGATTTCTTAGCTTTCAATAGGATAAAAACACTAGAGAGTCTCACCTTTCAGGAGGTACTGGGGACCTGGGGATCAGCGTTCAGGAGCCAGAGCAATCCACCAACGAAAATATAAAACTGTATACCAGGCGTGTGGAGCTGGAGCAGGGACCAGCTGCTTGAAGGCTGATATCTCTGGTTCTGGGCATAGTAGAGACAAGCTGCCAGTGTTCACCAAAAGGGGAGAGTCCCAGCTTTTGGAGTATACCATCAGAAAAACTGTAAGTCAAACAGAATCTGAGATATCTGGCTGGGTAGAGCAATTAACAGGCTTGGATAGAGACCACTGCTTTGAAGTCGGATATCTCTGGTTCCCCTGGACCGATTTTCAAAAATCTGGTACCCCTGGAAAGAGGGGACCCTCAGCTATCAGTCTAGGGCCCTTATACTCCTGGGGCCCTTGGGCAAGAGCCCATTGAGCCCATACGGAAAGACGGCCCTGGTGGCTCCATCTGTAGCTGTCCCGTGCATCACAGAGAATCGCCCATTCATGATAGTGATTATATGTAGTACTGCCTAGCTGGTTCTGATTGGCTGTTTCCAGCTTCTTTCATTATCACAGTGATAAAAGGATGTGAAGCTGTTGTTTTTAAATGGATATTGAGGGTTTTTTTTCTTTTCTTTTTGTACAGTACAGGTTGAGTATCCCATATCCAAACTGCTTGGGACCAGAGTTATTTTGGATATCAGATTTTCTCTGACGTCCTAGTGGATGCTGGGTACTCCGTAAGGACCATGGGGAATAGACGGGCTCCGCAGGAGACTGGGCACTAAAAGAAAGATTAGGTACTATCTGGTGTGCACTGGCTCCTCCCTCTATGCCCCTCCTCCAGACCTCAGTTAGAATCTGTGCCCGGCCCGAGCTGGTTGCACACTAGGGGCTCTCCTGAGCTTCTAGTAAAGAAAGTATTTGTTAGGTTTTTTTATTTTCAGTGAGATCTGCTGGCAACAGACTCACTGCTACGAGGGACTAAGGGGAGAGAAGCGAACCTACCTGCTTGCAGCTAGCTTGGGATTCTAAGGCTACTGGACACCATTAGCTCCAGAGGGATCGAACACAGGACCCGTCCTCGATCGTCCGGTCCCGGAGCCGCACCGCCGTCCCCCTTGCAGAGCCAGAAGCAAGAAGAACATTCTGAAAATCGGCGGCTGAAGACTCCGGTCTTCATTAAGGTAGCGCACAGCACTGCAGCTGTGCGCCATTGCTCCCTATGCACACCACATACTCCGGTCACTGATGGGTGCAGGGCGCTGGGGGGGGGGGGCGCCCTGGGCTGCAATTAGAGTACCTTACATTGGCAAACAGCACATAATATAGTCTAAAAAACTATATATGTGCAAAAATCCCCCGCCATAATATAAATATAAGAGCAGGAGAAGTCCGCCGAGAAGGGGGCGGGGCTATCTCCCTCAGCACACTGGCGCCATTTTCTCTTCACAGCTCCGCTGGAAGACAGCTCCCCAGGCTCTCCCCTGCAGTTTCCAGGCTCAAAGGGTAAAAAAGAGAGGGGGGGCACTAAATTTAGGCGCAAACTGTATATGTAAAGCAGCAATAGGGAAAAATCACTTTGTGTTAGTGTAAATCCCTGATTATATAGCGCTGTGGTGTGTGCTGGCATACTCTCTCTCTGTCTCCCCAAAGGACTTTGTGGGGTCCTGTCCTCAGTCAGAGCATTCCCTGTGTGTGTGCGGTGTGTCGGTACGGCTGTGTCGACATGTTTGATGAGGAGGCTTATGTGGAGGCGGAGCAGGTGCCGATAAGTGTGATGTCACCCCCTGCGGGGTCGACACCTGAGTGGATGGATATGTGGAAGGTATTAACCGACAGTGTCAACTCCTTACATAAAAGGTTCGATGACGCAGCTTTGGGACAGCCGGCATCTCAGCCCGCGCCTGCCCAGGCATCTCAGAGGCCGTCAGGGGCTCAAAAACGCCCGCTACCTCAGATGGCTGACACAGATGTCGACACGGAGTCTGACTCCAGTGTCGACGAGGATGAGACAAATATACAATCCACTAGGGCCATCCGATGCATGATCACGGCAATGAAAAATGTGTTGCACATTTCTGACATTAACCCGATTACCACAAAAAAGGGTATTATGTTTGGGGAGAAAAAGCAGCCAGTGACTTTTCCCCCATCTGATGAGTTAAACGAATTGTGTGAAGAAGCGTGGGGTTCCCCAGATAAGAAACTAGTAATTTCTAAGCGGTTACTAATGGCGTACCCTTTCCCGCCAACGGATAGGTTACGCTGGGAGACATCCCCTAAGGTGGACAAAGCGCTCACACGCTTATCAAAAAAGGTGGCACTGCCGTCTCAGGATACGGCCGCCTTAAAGGAGCCTGCAGATAGAAAGCCGGAGGCTATCTTGAAGTCTGTGTATACACACTCAGGTACTATACTGAGACCTGCTATTGCTTCAGCATGGATGTGTAGTGCTGCAGCAGCATGGTTTGATTCCCTGTCAGATAACATTGATTCCCTTGACAGGGACACTATTTTGCTAACTATAGAGCATATTAAAGACGTAGTCTTATATATGAGAGATGCACAGAGGGACATTTGCCGGCTGGCATCTAGAATTAATGCAATGTCCATTTCTGCCAGGAGAGTATTATGGACTCGGCAGTGGACAGGTGATGCTGATTCTAAAAGGCACATGGAAGTTTTGCCTTATAAGGGTGAGGAATTGTTTGGGGACGGTCTCTCGGACCTCGTGTCCACAGCAACAGCTGGGAAGTCGACTTTTTTACCTCAGGTCCCCTCACAGCCTAAGAAAGCACCGTATTATCAAGTACAGTCCTTTCGGCCTCAGAAAGGCAAGCGGGTCAGAGGCGCGTCCTTTCTGCCCAGAGGCAGGGGTAGAGGGAAAAAGCTGTACCAGACAGCCAGTTCCCAGGAACAAATATCCTCCCCTGCTTCCACTAAGTCCACCGCATGACGCTGGGGCTCCACAGGTGGAGCCAGGTGCGGTGGGGGCCCGTCTCCGGAACTTCAGCGACCAGTGGGTTCGCTCACAGGTGGATCTCTGGGTTCTACAGGTATCTCAGGGATACAAGCTGGAGTTCGAGACGTCTCCCCCTCGCCGTTACCTCAAATCAGCCTTGCCTGCTACTCCCAAGGAAAGGGAGGTAGTACTGGCGGCAATTCACAAGCTGTACCTCCAGCAGGTGATAATCAAAGTTCCTCTCCTTCAACAGGGACGAGGTTACTATTCCACAATGTTTGTGATACCGAAACCAGACGGTTCGGTGAGACCCATTCTAAATTTGAAATCCTTGAACACTTATATAAGGAAGTTCAAGTTCAAAATAGAATCGCTCAGGGCGGTTATTGCAAGCCTGGAAGAGGGGGATATTACGGTGTCACTGGACATCATGGATGCTTACCTACATGTCCCCATTTACCCACCTCACCAGGAGTACCTCAAGGTTGTGGTACAGAACTGCCCATACCAATTCCAGACGTTGCCGTTTGGTCTGTCCACGGCACCGAGGGTGTGTTCCAAGGTAATGGCCAAAATGATGATACTCCTTCGAAAGAAGGGAGTTATAATTATCCCGTACTTGGACGATCTCCTTATAAAGGCGAGGTCCAAGGAGCAGTCGTTGATCGGAGTAGCACTATCTCAGGAAGTGCTACAACAGCACGGCTGGATTCTGAATATCCCAAAGTCGCAGCTGGTTCCTACGTCGCGTCTGCTGATATTGGGCATGTTTCTGGACACAGAACAGTAGAAGGTGTTTCTCCCGTAGGAGAAGGCCAAGGAGTTGTCATCTCTGGTCAGAGACCTCCTGCAACCAAAACAGGTGTCGGTGCATCATTGCACGCGAATCCTGGAAAAGATGGTAGCTTCTTTCGAAGCAATTCCCTTCGGCAGGTTCCATGCAAGGAACTTTCAGTGGAACCTGTTAGACAAGTGAGGATCGCATCTTCAGATGCATCGGCTGATCTCCCTGTCCCCGAGGGCCAGGGTGTCTCTGCTGTGGTGGCTGCAGAGTGCTCATCTTCTCGAGGGCCGCAGATTCGGCATTCAGGACTGGGTCCTGGTGACCACGGATGCAAGCCTCCGAGGTTGGGGAGCAGTCACTCAGGGAAGAAACTTCCAAGGACAATGGTCGAGTCAGGAGACTTCCCTACACATAAATATTCTGGACCTAAGGGCCATTTACAATGCCCTAAGGCAAGCAGAACCCCTGCTTCAAAACCAGCCGGTGCTGATTCAGTCAGACAACATCACGGCTGTCGCCCATGTAAACCGACAAGGCGGCACAAGAAGCAGGATGGCGTTGGCAGAAGCCACAAGGATTCTCCGATGGGCGGAGTATCACTTGCTAACACTGTCAGCAGTGTTCATTCCGGGTGTGGAAAACTAGGAAGCAGACTTCCTCAGCAGGCACGACCTCCACCCAGGAGAGTGGGGACTTCATCCAGAAGTCTTCAGGCAGATTGTGAACCGTTGGGAACGGCCACAGGTGGACATGATGGCGTCCCGCCTCAACAAAAAGCTAAAAAAGTATTGCACCAGGTCAAGAGACCCTCAGGCGATAGCTGTGGACGCACTAGTGACACCGTGGGTGTACCAAACGGTTTATGTGTTCCCTCCTCTTCCTCTCATACCCAAGGTACTGAGGATAGTAAGTAAGAGAGGAGTAAGAACTATACTCGTAGTTCCGGATTGGCCAAGAAGAACTTGGTACCCAGAACTACAAGAAATGATCTCAGAGGACCCATGGCCTCTGTCTCTCAGACAGGACCTGTTACTGCAGGGGCCCTGTCTGTTCCAAAACTTACCGCGGCTGCGTTTGAAGGCTTGGCGGTTGAACGCCGGTTCCTAACGGAAAAGGGCGTTCCAGATGAAGTGATTCCTACGCTGTTAAAGGCTAGGAAAGACGCTGCCTGAAGTTCAGACGTTGTTAAGGGAGTGCTGCATATTCAGCCCCCTTTTTGTGCCTCCAGTGGCACCTTGGGATCTCAACGTAGTGTTGGATTTCCTAAAATCACATTGTTTTGAGCCACTTCAGAACGTGGAGTTGAAGTATCTCACGTGGAAAGTGGTCATATATATTTGGCCTTGGCTTCGGCTAGGCGTGTGTCAGAATTGGCGGCTTTGTCGTGTGAAAGCCCTTATCTGATCTTCCATAGGGACAGGGCAGAATTGAGGATTCGTCCCCAATTTCTCCCTAAGGTGGTATCAGCGTTTCAGTGAACCAACCTATTGTGGTGCCTGCGGCTACTCGGGACTTGGAGGCCTCCAAGTTGCTGGAGGTAGTCCGGGCCCTGAAAATCTATGTTTCCAGGACGGCTAGAGTCAGAAATACTGACTCGCTGTTTATCCTGCATGCACCCAACAAGCTGGGTGCTCCTGCTTCTAAGCAGACTATTGCTCGCTGGATCTGTAGCACGATTCACCTTGCACATTCTGCGGCTGGACTGCCGCATCCTAAATCAGTAAAAGCCCATTCCACGAGGAAGGGGGCTCTTCTTGGGCGGCTGCCCAAGGGGTCTCGGCATTACAACTTTGCCGAGCTGATACCTGGTCGGGGTCAAACACGTTTGCAAAATTCTACAAGTTTGATACCCTGGCTGAGGAGGACCTTGAGTTTGCTCATGCGGTGCGGCAGAGTCATCCGCACTCTCCCGCCCGTTTGTTAGCTTTGGTATAATCCCCATGGTCCTTACGGAGTACCCACCATCCACTAGGACGTCAGAGAAAATAAGAATTTACTCACTGGTAATTCTATTTCTCGTAGTCCGTAGTGGATGCTGGGAGCCCGTCCCAAGTGCGGATTTTCTGCAATACTTGTATATAGTTATTGCTTAACTAATGGGTTATTGGTATGAGCCATCTGTTCAGTGAGGCTCAGTTGTTATTCATACTGTTAACTGGGTATAGTTATCACGAGTTGTACGGTGTGATTGGTGTGGCTGGTATGAGTCTTACCCTGGATTCCAAATCCTTTCCTTGTAGTGTCAGCTCTTCCGGGCACAGTTTCCCTAACTGAGGTCTGGAGGCGGGGCATAGAGGGAGGAGCCAGTGCACACCAGATAGTACCTAATCTTTCTTTTAGAGTGCCCAGTCTCCTGCGGAGCCCGTCTATTCCCCATGGTACTTACGGAGTACCCAGCATCCACTACGGACTACGAGAAATAGAATTACCGGTGAGTAAATTCTTATTTTTCCGTATTTTGGAATAATTGCATACCATAATGAGATATAATGGCGATGGGACTCAAGTCTAAGCACAGAATGCATTTATGTTTTATATACACACAGGCTGAAGGTCATTTTAGTCAATATTTTAATAACTTTGTGCATTAAACTAAGTTTGTGTACATACACACAATTAATTTATGTTTCATATACACCTTATACACACAGCCTGAGGTGATTTTATACAATATTTCTCTGACGTCCTAGTGGATGCTGGGGACTCCGTAAGGACCATGGGGGAATAGCGGCTCCGCAGGAGACTGGGCACAAAAGTAAAGCTTTAGAACTACCTGGTGTGCACTGGCTCCTCCCCCTATGACCCTCCTCCAAGTCTCAGTTAGATTTTTGTGCCCGAACGAGAAGGGTGCACACTAGGGGGTAAATTTACTAAGATTCGTATTTTCCCGTTTCAGGTCAAAGTTCAATCACGAATGACATCGAAAGTGTAAAACTGCAACTTTTTGAATTGATTACGACTAATTTACTAAGCTGTCGTATTCGGGTTTTTCTTTTGTTCCGATGTCGATGTCATTCGTGGGTTTTTTTCTATTTTTACGGCAGTGATTAGCAAAACACTGCCGACTTTTTTTACAATCAATCTCGGCCGGATCTGTGTGATCCGTGCTGGGGTTTATTTTTATTTTTATTTTAATTAAACACTGTAAAATAATAAAAAAAAATGCGTGGGGTCCCCCCTCCTAAGCATAACCAGCCTCGGGCTCTTTGAGCCGATCCTGGTTGCAAAAATATGGGGGGAAAAATGACAGGGGTTCCCCCATATTTAAGCAACCAGCATCGGGCTCTGCGCCTGGTCCTGGTCCCAAAAATACGGGGGACAAAAAGAGTAGGGGTCCCCCGTATTTTTAAAACCAGCACCGGGCTCCACTAGCTGGACAGATAATGCCACAGCCGGGGGTCACTTTTATATAGTGCCCTGCGGCCGTGGCATCAAAAATCCAACTAGTCACCCCTGGCCGGGGTACCCTGGGGGAGTGGGGACCCCTTCAATCAAGGGGTCCCCCCCCCCAGCCACCCAAGGGCCAGGGGTGAAGCCCGAGGCTGTCCCCCCCCATCCAATGGGCTGCGGATGGGGAGGCTGATAGCCTTTGTTGTAAAAGAAAAGATATTGTTTTTAGTAGCAGTACTACAAGGCCCAGCAAGCCTCCCCCGCATGCTGGTACTTGGAGAACCACAAGTACCAGCATGCGACGGAAAAACGGGCCCGCTGGTACCTGTAGTACTACTACTAAAAAAATACCCAAAAAAAGACAAGACACACACACCGTGAAAGTATAATTTTATTACATACATACACACATACATACATACTTACCTTAAGTTCCCACGCAGGTCGGTCCTCTTCTCCAGTAGAATCCAAGGGGTACCTGTTGAAGAAATTATACTCACGAGATCCAGGGGTCCAGGCTCCTCGGGAAATCCAGGGGTAATCCACGTACTTGAAAAAAAAAAAAAACGGTGTCCCGACCACGAACTGAAAGGGGACCCATGTTTGCACATGGGTCACCTTTCCACGAATGCCAGAAACCCACTCTGACTTCTGTCTAAGTGGGTTTCTTCAGCCAATCAGGGAGCGCCACGTTGTAGCACTCTCCTGATCAGCTGTGTGGTCCTGTCCTCACTGACAGGCAGCACACGGCAGTGTTACAATGTAGCGCCTATGCGCTACATTGTAACCAATGATGGGAACTTTCTGCTCAGCGGTGACGTCACTTTAGGTCAACCGCAGGGCAGAAAGTTCCCATCATTGGTTACAATGTAGCGCATAGGCGCTACATTGTAACACTGCCGTGTGCTGCCTGTCAGTAAGGACAGGACCACACAGCTGATCAGGAGAGTGCTGCAACGTGGCGCTCCCTGATTGGCTGAAGAAACCCACTTAGACAGAAGTCAAAGTGGGTTTCTGGCATTCGTGGAAAGGTGACCCATGTGCAAACATGGGTCCCCTTTCAGTTCGTGGTCGGGACACCGTTTTTTTTTTTTTTTTTTCAAGTACGTGGATTACCCCTGGATTTCCCGAGGAGCCTGGACCCCTGGATCTCGTGAGTATAATTTCTTCAACAGGTACCCCTTGGATTCTACTGGAGAAGAGGACCGACCTGCGTGGGAACTTAAGGTAAGAATGTATGTATGTGTGTATGTATGTAATAAAATTATACTTTCACGGTGTGTGTGTCTTGTCTTTTTTTGGGTATTTTTTTAGTAGTAGTACTACAGGTACCAGCGGGCCCGTTTTTCCGTCGCATGCTGGTACTTGTGGTTCTCCAAGTACCAGCATGCGGGGGAGGCTTGCTGGGCCTTGTAGTACTGCTACTAAAAACAATATCTTTTCTTTTACAACAAAGGCTATCAGCCTCCCCATCCGCAGCCCATTGGATGGGGGGGGACAGCCTCGGGCTTCACCCCTGGCCCTTGGGTGGCTGGGGGGGGGACCCCTTGATTGAAGGGGTCCCCACTCCCCCAGGGTACCCCGGCCAGGAGTGACTAGTTGGATTTCTGATGCCACGGCCGCAGGGCACTATATAAAAGTGACCCCCGGCTGTGGCATTATCTGTCCAGCTAGTGGAGCCCGGTGCTGGTTTTAAAAATACGGGGGACCCCTACTCTTTTTGTCCCCCGTATTTTTGGGACCAGGACCAGGCGCAGAGCCCGATGCTGGTTGCTTAAATATGGGGGAACCCCTGTCATTTTTTTTCCCATATTTCTGCAACCAGGATCGGCTCAAAGAGCCCGAGGCTGGTTATGCTTAGGAGGGGGGACCCCACGCAATTTTTTTTGAAAAAATAAGCACTTTCCCACCCCTTCCCACTGATATACATGCACGGATCTCATGGATCCGTGCATGCCTATCCAATCACGAATAAAAAAAAAAGGTCTGTTTTTTTTTAGCACTTTTTTACGAGTTGTAATTTTTCACGGCAGTGTTTGTTTGTTTTTTGCTTTGCACTTCTTAGTAAATGACCGAGATTCATACTTAAACAGCCGCGTTTTGACCGATGGTGTATTCATTCGTAATTTTTTACTTGGACTTGCAAAAAATTACGAATGCCCTCATCTCTGCCGTGATTAGTGTTTAGTAAATTACCGAGATGACACTTTGATGAAAAAACGGCATCTCGGTCAAAATCGGGAGCTTAGTAAATTTCCCCCTAGGTGGCTCTCCTGAGCTGCTTAGTGAAAAGTTTAGTTTTAGGTTTTTTATGTTCATTGAGACCTGCTGGCAACAGGCTCACTGCATCGAGGGACTAAGGGGAGAAGAAGCGAACTCACCTGCGTGCAGAGTGGATTGGGCTTCTTAGGCTACTGGACATTAGCTCCAGAGGGACCGATCACAGGCCCAGCCATGGATAGGTCCCAGAGCCGCGCCGCCGGCCCCCTTACAGAGCCAGAAGACAGAAGAGGTCCGGAAAATCGGCGGCAGAAGACGTCCTGTCTTCAACAAGGTAGCGCACAGCACTGCAGCTGTGCGCCATTGCTCTCAGCACACTTCACACTCCGGTCACTGAGGGTGCAGGGCGCTGGGGGGGCGCGCCCTGAGACGCAATAAAAACACCTTGGATGGCAAAAAAATGCATCACATATAGCTCTTGGGCTATATGGATGAATTTAACCCCTGCCAGAATACACAGAAAAACGGGAGATAAGGCCGCCGAGAAGGGGGCGGAGCCTATCTCCTCAGCACACTGGCGCCATTTTCCCTCACAGCTCCGTTGGAGGGAAGCTCCCTGGCTCTCCCCTGCAGTCACTACACTACAGAAAGGGTTAAAAAAGAGAGGGGGGCACTAATTACGCGCAGTATTAAAAATACAGCAGCTATAAGGGGAAAAACACTTATATAAGGTTATCCCTGTATATATATAGCGCTCTGGTGTGTGCTGGCAAACTCTCCCTCTGTCTCCCCAAAGGGCTAGTGGGGTCCTGTCCTCTATCAGAGCATTCCCTGTGTGTATGCTGTGTGTCGGTACGTTTGTGTCGACATGTATGAGGAGAAAAATGATGTGGAGACGGAGCAGATTGCCTGTAATAGTGATGTCACCCCCTAGGGGGTCGACACCTGAGTGGATGAACTGTTGGAAGGAATTACGTGACAGTGTCAGCTCTGTATAAAAGACAGTGGTTGACATGAGACAGCCGGCTACTCAGCTTGTGCCTGTCCAGACGTCTCATAGGCCGCCAGGGGCTCTAAAGCGCCCGTTACCTCAGATGGCAGATATAGACGCCGACACGGATACTGACTCCAGTGTCGACGGTGAAGAGACAAATGTGACTTCCAGTAGGGCCACACGTTACATGATTGAGGCAATGAAAAATGTTTTACACATTTCTGATAATACGAGTACCACCAAAAAGGGGTATTATGTTCGGTGAGGAAAAACTACCTGTAGTTTTCCTGAATCTGAGAAATTAAATGAGGTGTGTGATGATGCGTGGGTTTCCCCCGATAACAACTGATAATTTCTAAAATGTTATTGGCATTATATCCTTTCCCGCCAGAGGTTAGGGTGCGTTGGGAAACACCACCTAGGGTTGATAAAGCGCTCACACGCTTGTAAGAACAAGGGCTCTACCCTCTCCTGAGATGGCCGCCCTTAAGGATCCTGCTGATAGAAAGCAGGAGAGTATCCTAAAATGTATTTACACACATACTGGTGTT
The DNA here is from genome assembly GCF_028390025.1 of Pseudophryne corroboree. NCBI lineage: Eukaryota > Metazoa > Chordata > Amphibia > Anura > Myobatrachidae > Pseudophryne > Pseudophryne corroboree. The sequence goes on from NC_086444.1 coordinate 595,102,501, forward strand.
ATACTGCGACCAGCAATCGCCTCAGCCTGGATGTGCAGTGCTGGGTTGGCGTGGTCGGATTCCCTGACTGAAAATATTGATACCCTAGATAGGGACAGTATATTATTGTCTATAGAGCATTTAAAAGATGCATTTCTAGATATGCGTGATGCACAGCGGAATATTGCCGACTGGCATTAAGTCTAAGTGCGTTGTCCATTTCTGCCAGTAGAGGGTTATGGACACGACAGTGGTCAGGTGAGGCGGAGGTGGCCACGGCAACAGCTGGGAAATCCACGTTTGTACCCCAGGTCGCCTCTCAACATAAGAAGACGCCGTATTATCAGGCGCAGTCCTTTCGTGGGCAAGCGGGCAAAAGGTTCCTCATTTCTGCCCCGTGACAGAGGGAGAGGAAAAAGGCTGCAGAAATCAGCCAGTTCCCAGGAACAGAAGCCCTCTCCCGCCTCTGCCAAGCCCTCAGTATGACGCTGGGGCTTTACAAGCAGAATCAGGCATGGTGGGGGCCCGTCTCAATGAATTTCAGCGCGCAGTGGGCTCACTTGCAATTAGACCCCTGGATCCTTCAGGTGATATCTCAGGGGTACAAATTGGAATTCGAGACGTCTCCCCCTCGCCGTTTCCTAAAGTCGGCTTTACCGATGTCTCCCTCTGACAGGGAGGCAATTTTGGAAGCCATTCACAAGCTGTATTCCCAGCAGGTGATAATCAAGGTACCCCTCCTGCAACAGGGAACGGGGTATTATTCCACACGGTTGTGGTACCGAAGCCGGGCGGCTCGGTGAGACCGAGTCTAAATCTAAAATCTTGAACACTTACATACGAAGGTTCAAATTCAAGATTGAGTCACTCAGAGCAGTGATTGCGAACCTGGAAGAAGGGGACTACATGATGTCTCGGGACATCAAGGATGCTTACCTTCATGTCCCAATTTACCCTTCTCACCAAGGGTACCTCAGGTTTGTGGTACAGAACTGTCACTATCAGTTCAGACGCTGCCGTATGGATGGTCCACGGCACCCCGGGTCTTTACCAAGGTAATGGCCGAAATGATGATACTCCTTCGAAGGAAGGGAATTTTAGTTATCCCTTACTTGGACGATTCCCTGATAAGGGTAAGATCCAGGGAACAGTTGGAGGTCGGTGTAGCACTATCTCAGGTAGTGTTGCGGCAGCACGATTGGATTCTCAATATTCCAAAATCGCAGGTGATTCCGACGACTCGTCTTCTGTTCCTAGGGATGATCCTGGACACAGTCCAGAAAAAGGTGTTTCTCCCGGAGGAGAAAGTCAGGGAGTTATCCGAGTTAGTCGGGAACCTCCTATAACCGAGCCAAGTCTCAGTACATCAATGAAAGGGTTCTGGGAAAAATGGTGACTTCCTACGAAGCAATCCCATTCGGCAGATTCCACGCAAGAACTTTCCAGTGGGACCTGCTGGACAAATGGTCCGGGTCGCATCTTCAGATGCATCAGCGGATAACCCCGTCACCAAGCACAAGGGTGTCTCTCCTGTGGTGGTTGCAGAGTGCTCATCTTCTAGAGGGCCGCAGATTCGACATTCAGGACTGGGTCCTGGTGACCACGGATGCCAGCCTGCGAGGCTGGGGAGCAGTCACACAGGGAAGGAATTTCCAGAGCTTATGGTCAAGCCTGGAGACATCACTTCACATAAATATCCTGAAGCTAAGGGCCATTTACAATGCTCTAAGCTCAGCAAGACCTCTGCTTCAAGGTCACCCGGAGTTGATCCATTCGGACAACATCACGGCAGTCACCCACGTAAACAGACAGGGTGCCACAAGAAGCAGGAGGGCAAGGCAGAAGCTGCAAGGATTCTTCGCTGGGCGGAAAATCATGTGATAGCACTGTCAGCAGTATTCATTCCGGGAGTGGACAACTGGGAAGCAGACTTCCTCAGTAGACACGACCTCCACCCGGGAGAGTGGGGACTTCACCCAGAAGTCTTCCACATGTTTATAAAACTCGACAAGTATTGCGCCAGGTCAAAGGACCCTCAGGCAATAGCTGTAGACGCTCTGGTAACACAGTGGGTGTACCAGTTAGTGTATGTGTTCCCTCCTCTGCCTCTCATACCCAAGGTACTGAGAATTATAAGATGGAGAGGAGTAAGCACTATATTCGTGGCTCCGGATTGGCCAAGAGGGACTTGGTAACCGGAACTTCAAGAGATGCTCACGGAGGATCCGTGGCCTCTACCTCTAAGAAGGGACCTGCTCCAGCAAGGACCCTGTCTGTTCCAAGACTTACCGCGGCTGCGTTTGACGGCATGGCGGTTGAACGCCGGATCCTGAAGGAGAAAGGCATTCCGGATGAAGTCATTCCTATCCTGATCAAAGCCAGGAAAGATATAACCGCAAAACATTATCACCGCATTTGGCGAAAATATGTTGCGTGGTGCGAGGCCAGTAAGGCCCCGACGGAGGAATCTTTCAACTAGGTCGATTCCTACTTTTCCTGCAAACAGGAGTGTCTATGGGCCTGAAATGGGGGTCCATTAAGGTTCAAATTTCGGCCCTGTCAATTTTCTTCCAAAAAGAACTAGCTTCAGTCCCTGAAGTTCAGACGTTTGTGAAAGGGGTACTGTATATACAGCCTCCTTTTGTGCCTCCAGTGGCACCTTGGGATCTAAATGTAGTTTTTGGGTTCCAAAAGTCACATTGGTTTGAACCACTTAAATATGTGGAGTTAAAATATCTCACATGGAAAGTGGTCATGCTGTTGGCCCTGGCCTGGGCCAGGTGCGTGTCAGAATTGGCGGCTTTATCCTGTAAAAGCCCTCATCTGATTTTCCATTCGGACAGGGCGGAATTGAGGACTTGTCCTCAGTTTCTCCCTAAGGTGTTTTTCAGCGTTTCACCTGAATCAACCTATTGTGGTGCCTGCGGCTACTAGGGACTTGGAGGACTCCAAGTTGCTAGACGTTGTCAGGGCCCTGGAAATATAGGTTTCCAGGACGGCTGGAGTCAGAAAATCTGACTCGTTGTTTATTCTGTATGCACCCAACAAGCTGGGTGCTCCTGCTTCTAAGCAGACTATTGCTCATTGGATTTGTAGTACAATTCAGCTTGCACATTCTGTGGCAGGCCTGCCACAGCCAAAATCTGTAAAAGCCCATTCCACAAGGAAGGTGGGCTCATCTTGGGCGGCTGCCCGAGGGGTCTCGGCTTTACAACTTTGCAGAGCAGCTACTTGGTCAGGAGCAAATACGTTTGTAAAATTCTACAAATTTGATACCCTGGCTGAGGAGGACCTGGAGTTCTCTCATTTGGTGCTGCAGAGTCATCCGCACTCTCCCGCCCGTTTGGGAGCTTTGGTATAATCCCCATGGTCCTTACGGAGTCCCCAGCATCCACTAGGACGTCAGAGAAAATAAGAATTTACTTACCGATAATTCTATTTCTCGTAGTCCGTAGTGGATGCTGGGCGCCCATCCCAAGTGCGGATTGTCTGCAATACTGGTACATAGTTATTGTTACCAAAAAAATCGGGTTATTGCTGTAGTGAGCCATCTTTTCTAGAGGCTCCTCTGTTATCATGCTGTTAACTGGGTTTAGATCACAAGTTATATGGTGTGATTGGTGTGGCTGGTATGAGTCTTACCCGGGATTCAAAATCCTTCCTTATTGTGTACGCTCGTCCGGGCACAGTATCCTAACTGAGGCTTGGAGGAGGGTCATAGGGGGAGGAGCCAGTGCACACCAGGTAGTTCTAAAGCTTTACTTTTGTGCCCAGTCTCCTGCGGAGCCGCTATTCCCCCATGGTCCTTACGGAGTCCCCAGCATCCACTACGGACTACGAGAAATAGAATTATCGGTAAGTAAATTCTTATTTTTACAATACTTTGTGTATTAAACAAAGTTTGTTTACATTGAGCCATTAGAAAACAAAGGTGTCACTATGTCAGTCTCAGAAAATTCCATATTTCGTAATATTCCGTATTTGGAAATATTTGGATATGGGATACTCAACCTGTATATGTAAAATAAGACTTTCACTTTTATTAGAAAGACTTTTGTGTATATGACCACATTACCCTTTTAGTACACGTAATACCCCTTTACCCGGGTTTTGTGAATAATGGTGTGTAATGTGTAATCAAATGTAGGGGTAAATTTACTAAAGGTTCTAAAAATGAAAAGTGGTGAAGTTGCCCATAGCAACCAATCGGATTCTGTCTATCATTTTTCTATTGCATCCTAGAAAATGATAGACAGAATCTGATTGGTTGCTATGGGCAACTTCACCACTTTTCATTTTAAGAACCTTTTGTAAATTTACCTCGTAGTGTGGTGCATTCTCACATTTGCGCCTGATTTCAGTACCTTCACCCAAATCTTTACACAGGTCTTTTTTTATATGTTACATATGTAACAGATATACAGTAGATCACACAAAGCTGCTGTAGAAGCCACCCTAACATTTTTTATTAAAAAGGTGGGGTGACCTATGCTTTTGTGATTCTGTATTCAAAGATGTATTTTGCATAAACAGTAAATAAATAAAAGAAATCTGACCTGCAGGAATAAACAGTAGTGCAGCAAACAATATCAGACAGGAACAACAAATAACTAATGCTGCACACACGTAATAGAGTTACCTTGCGACAGCCTGTCACACTGACCAAGCAGCCGATTTGGAGAAGTTATACACACTTACCAATTGGCCGCTTAATATGGGTGGTCTTCAGTATGCCGACTGACGGGATCCCGGCGCACAGTATACTGGCGCCGGGATCCCGACAGCCGGTATACCGACACTTATTCTCCCTCGTGGGGGTCCACGACCCCCCTGGAGGGAGAATAAAATAGTGTGGCGCGGTATGTTGGTCGCCGGGAGCCCGACCGCCGGCATACCATACTGAACCCGCTTAATACATCTGGGCAGACATCACAAGTGGACATGCTGTCCAGTTGTGATGTCACTGTCGGCAGCACCTGCGGCATACACTTTCAAATGATACAATGTCTAAATAATTCATCTGTAGCAGACCATTTCCTTCAACAATAAAAATATGTCTTATGTCTCGGCCCACTGGGCCTTCAGTACATCCACAATATATACAAATTGATCGTCAGGGATAATCCCGGGTTTGGTATGTTTTACCGCCGCAGTGCAACGACATCCCGAGTGGCAGAATACCGGCAGGGGGGCGAGTGCAACAAAGCCCCTTGTGGGCTCAGTGGCGAGCGGTTCTATTCTCCCTCATGGACACCCATCGAGGGTGAATCCCCCTACCTCGCTGGTATGGTGCCCCTGTCATTATCCCGGCTTCGGTATTGTGACAACTGGGATCCAGACGAGCGGTATGCTAACCGCATACCCTAATCCCCACTATCCCTATTTCTCTTCCACCTAGTGGTAGTTTCCCAGTATACAGTGTCACTGGCACATACACAGATCCCACACAGTGACTCTTCATAGCTAATACCCACTACCTATGTAATGCACTATATACTTATATTTTATTACACTGTTACCTTATGATCCACAGGAATCCCGTTTGTATTACTCTTCTGTTTCTGTTCTGAAGTTTGGCAAGAATTTCACACTGACCCGAAATGGAAAGAGGATGCTAAACGGCGTGTTTAATGATGTTTGTCCTTTACAAAACAATCCAAGTACTCACGAACATTGAGTGATATAGTCATAACAACTTAACCGCAAATGACAATAATAATGTGGATCATATAGGCAACATTTATTATACAGAACCTCCGGTCGATATTTGTAACGACCCTTCGTCGTATCAGGTCCCCTAAAAGCAAATGGTTAGGTAAATTCTCACAACATTGACCGTACAATAAACTCCAAAGAAATCACAATGGATTATACTATCCCTATGAACTAAATAAATCAATATGGCTACTGCCAACTGTTTAGGTAGATACCCTATTCCCAATATCGTGTCCCGTCTGTTAGAGTACTCTCTCGTTGGTGCACATTAAGGGCAAGTCACTGACAATAACACTCCGGCAAGTCTGAGCCACTGGGGTATGGGGCTAATCACGTGTAGTGGGTGCCAAATAAAGCTACTCAGTGGGCAGCAATAAAGTAGACATATATCTCAGTTACGGGTTTGCAGTGACCTTCTGTTGGAGTCACCGTGACTAGCTCTCAGTGAAGCTAAACAGGATCCTTTGGGTATAATCCAGAATCCCTGTCCTCATGCAGAACTTCCGTAATAATAATAATAACTGAGCTGATCGAATACAACGATTTAGTATTTGTACTTGTCCTGCCCTGAACCTATCGGTATTCTGCTAAAGCTACAGGCAGGCATGTAACACGTCACTTCTAAGCTGACGATGGTGCCATCAATAACTTTTCATTCGGCAGCAATAGTTAATCGTTTCCCCGCTGGCAGTGATCACTACGGGTTTCTTACTGAGGAATGTTCCTAACTACTGTGATGGCGACTACATAGAGTTTGTGGGCACTGTAGTAGGTACTATAAGCTCCTTGGAGAGACTTCCTCCCATATCACAGTATGCAGTTTATAAATATATATATATATATATATATATATATATATATATATGTGGAGCTGTCTAAGTTCATGGGTGGCTACTAGGTTACCACACTCGTCTTTCCACAGGAGAGTTCACTAGGTATAGGTTTTTTTTTTTTACACTACTTCCTTTCCTAGCCAGGTGTGGGGAGACAGCTGATACTAAGAAGTGGAGCTACTGATGGGACTACTGTGAGGGTTTATTATGCGGTACCTTGCAGGGAGCTTCAGTCCCACCCTCTGTAGTACGTCACCGCTGTTATCTCCGCTCTCTGGGGCTGTATTGGTTCACTGATTGCTGTCCCTGTATGCAGCTTGAGGCTCCAGCCAGCCCCGCCTCCCGCTGTCACTCTCGGCTGCGCACAACTCTTGGGGCCGGGTGAACCTGGAGAGCGCCGCCCGCTGTCATTGACAGGATCTCCGGTCCGCCCCACCTCCCGCTGTCACTCTCGGCTGGGTTGTCCTTGCTGGGCGGTTCCCGTCCGGCTTCCGCCTCTCTCTCCCTCTCCCTCTCCGTCCGCGGGATGTAGGGCAGTCGGGTAACGGGAGTCTTACCGCCACAGTCTTTCTCTGACTAGTGGATGCTGGGGACTCCGTAAGGACCATGTGGAATAGCGGCTCCGCAGGAGACTGGGCACAGCTAAGAAAGATTTAGGACGACCTGGTGTGCACTGGCTCCTCCCACTATGACCCTCATCCAGACCTCAGTTAGAATCCTGTGCCCGGCTGAGCTGGATGCACACTAGGGGCTCTCCTGAGCTCCTAGAGAGAAAGTATATTTTAGGTTTTTTATTTTACAGTGAGATCTGCTGGCAACAGACTCACTGCAGCGAGGGACTAAGGGGAGAAGAAGCGAACCTACCTAACTGGTGGTAGCTTGGGCTTCTTAGGCTACTGGACACCATTAGCTCCAGAGGGATCGACCGCATGGAACCGGCCATTGATGTTCGGTCCCAGAGCCGCGCCGCCGGCCCCCTTACAGAGCCAGAAGCAAGAAGAGTCCGGAAAATCGGCGGCAGAAGACATCAGTCTTCACCAAGGTAGCGCACAGCACTGCAGCTGTGTGCCATTGCTCCTCATACACACTTCACACTCCGGTCACTGAGGGTGCAGGGCGCTGGGGGGGGACGCCCTGAGCAGCAATAAAAACACCTTGGCTGGCAAATATATCACAATATATAGCCCCAGAGGCTATATATGTGATAAATACCCCTGCCAGAATCCATAAAAAAGCGGGAGAAAAGTCAGCGAAAAAGGGGCGGAGCTATCTCCCTCAGCACACTGGCGCCATTTTCTCTTCACAGTGCAGCTGGAAGACAGCTCCCCAGGCTCTCCCCTGTAGTTTTCAGGCTCAAAGGGTTAAAAAGAGAGGGGGGGGCACTAAATTTAGGCGCAATATTGTTTATACAAGCAGCTATTGGGGGAAAAATCACTCAGTTATAGTGTTAATCCCTGCATTATATAGCGCTCTGGTGTAAATAGGAAAAAACCTTGGCGCACCAGGGGTAAAGAAGAGAATGCCAGGGGGAGTGGTCAGACTGATTCTGAATTTATTTGTACATTTAGGATATATAAAACATATTCATAAAATGATAAAATTTCATTTAAAGAAAATAGCACACTTTAGCTTAGCATAATCAAAATGAATGCAACAATGTGATAATGATCTATTGTTTTTCCACAAATAGTCGTATCAGTGTGCCAATACTCATAAATATAGATATAATTCAATGCTTGCTCCAAAAGGCATGAGAAAAAAAAGTCCCGAGACCTGTTTATCCCACGTGGATAGTAATAAATGTCCTTTAGAAAAACAGTTTTTTATTTATTTATATGGGTCTTCCTATATAATTGTACTGCCGTGTATCACCTCGTTCCAGCCGCTTAAGTTAAGTAGCTGATGGGTTTCTTATAAGGATCACGGTCTAATGCACCCTTTTCCACTGTGGCTGTTTATATTGTATTGGGAATTTTCAGGACTCTTCCTTTTTGTACAACACACATATGCAAAATATTGTTTGTCCGGTAACAGTACCTGTAAACCGTGAGTGTACTGAGTCCTCCGTTCCCTCCTTTTCCACGGGTCCGTAACTGCAGGACCTCTAGTGGGACCGGACAGCCGATTCCCAGAGCTCCGGTACAGCACGTATCGTCTGGCCCGCAAGCGTGGAACGCAGGCCAGTAGCTTCCGGTTTCGCGGCTTCCGGGATTTACGTGTCGTCAGCAGATCAGTGGTGATTGGGGTTGAGCTCCAGCTCCTGAAGTTGACATGCAGCAATCTGGTTGACATGCTGTGCTGGCATACTCTCTCTCTGTCTCCCCAAAGGACTTTGTGGGTCCTGTCCTCAGTCAGAGCATTCCCTGTGTGTGTGCTGTGTGTCGGTACGGCTGTGTCGACATGTGGGATGAGGAAGGTTACGTGGAGGTGGAGCAGAGGCCGATAAATGGGATGTCGTCCCCTGTGGGGCCGACACCAGAGTGGATGGATAGGTGGAAGGTATTAACCGACAATGTCAACTCCTTACAAGGCTGGATGACGTAAAACAGCTGTGGGACAGCCGGCTTCTCAGCCCGCGCCTGCCCAGGCGTCTCAAAGGCCATCAGGGGCTCAAAAAAGCGCCCGTTACATCAGATGGCAGACACAGATGTCGACACGGAGTCTGACGCCAGTGTCGACGAGGTTGAGACATATACACAATCCACTATAGGAACAGGAAATGGAACAGGAAAATTGCATCTCCAAAAAGGACTGCACTTCTCTTGGGAGATTCCATTATTAGAGGAATACATCTGGGAAATGCAAATGAAGTAGAGAAACAAGTAAGGTGCTTACCTGGAGCCACAGCTCCAAGGGATAAAGAGCGCATGCTAAGAATTGTAAAGGCAGCAAGAAAAGATGGGGAGGTGGATGTCATTGTCCACCTAGGGACAAATGACCTGGCAAATGCTGAACTCATGGCTGTAAAAGATGAATTTAGGAAGTTAGGGACTGCTCTGAAGCAGGTGGCAACCACTGTATCTTTTTCAGAAGTATTGCCAGTACACAGAGGGGAAGACAGAACTCATTGCATCAGAAACTTCAATGTTTGGCTAAGGACATGGTGCAATGAGGAGTGATTTGGATTTATAGGCCACAGTCACACCATCTGGCAAGATAGGAGCTTATACAAAAGTGACGGCCTGCACCCATCTTCAAGGGGAACAAGAATACTAACTGAACAGTTTGGATGCTTCATCAAGAACTATTTAAACTAACAAAGGGGGGCAGTGAACCAAACAGGAATAAAGAAATCTGCTCCCCCAACACAGAGGTATTGTTTCTGCAGGCAAAGGGAATAGGAAGCATATCCACAGCAACAGAAGATAATTCAGATCAAAACCAAATAAAAATAGGCAGAGAGAAGAACATAGCTAGGAACAGAAAAAGCACAAACAAAACTCTAAAAGCTACTGTATGTGTGCAAATGCTAGGAGTTTAGGAAATAAAATCCCAGAACTAACTGCAATAATGATAAGGGATGATCTAGACATTGTGGCAATTACAGAGTCATGGTACAATGAAAATCATGACTGGGACATAGCTATACCGGGATATACTTTATTTAGGAAGGACAGAATTGGAAAAATCGGAGGAGGGGTAGCAATGTATGTAAAAAATGCCATAAATACTACATTAATACAAAGTATTGAAGAAAAAACTGAGGCCCTTTGGGTGACCATAGAAACAGGGGAAAAGTTGATTATTCGTATTGGCGTGATATACAGGCCACCAGGCCAGGAAGAGGAACTTGACAAGAACCTATTGCAGGACATAACTAAAATGGCATTAAAAGGAGAGGTAATAATCATGGGAGACTTTAATCTTCCTGATGTAAACTGGGAGGTGTCTGTTGCTAGTTCCACTAGAAGTAGGAACATTTTAAATTCCCTTCAGGGAGCATCCCTCCACCAATTGGTGAGGGAGCCCACTCGGGAAGACGCAATATTAGACTTAATACTTACAAATGGAGACAGATTATCGGACGTAAAAGTTGGTGAAAACCTGGGATCCAGTGATCATCAAGCAGTATGGTTCAGCATTAAGACAGAGACTGACTCGTCTCATACAAAAACAAAGGTGTTGGATTTTAGGAAGGCTGATTTTGTAGGGATGGGAAAATGTGTAAGCGATTCTTTGGCAGAGTGGAGGAACTTGGAAACAGTGCAGGAGAGGTGGGAAACATTAAAATGTGCAATATTGAAGGCAACAGACCATTGTATCAAAACTGTTAGGAAAAATACAAGGAAAAGGAAGCCAGTGTGGTTTGCAAAAGAAGTAGCAAATATTGTGAGAGCAAAAAAGATGGCTTTTAGGAAATATAAGCAGACACAAAATAATGAAGACAAAAAGATATATCTTGTTAGACAGAAGGAGACAAAGAAGGTAATCAGATGTGCAAAGGCACAAGCTGAGGAGAAAATGGCCCAGTCAGTGGGTAAAGGAGGCAAAACTTTTTTTAGGTATATAAGCGAAAGGAGAAAAACAAAAGGTGGAATTATAAAACTAAAGACGGACACTGGGAGTCTTGTTGAAGGAGACAATTTAATAGCAGATCATCTTAATGATTATTTTTGCTCAGTATTTACTACTGAAAGAGAGGGGAAGGGGCCACAGTTAAGTTGCAGAGATATTCAGGAAAATGAAACGAGTACATTTACAGAGGAGAAGGTCCTAACAGAACTCTCAAAGCTGAAAGTGGACAAATCTATGGGGCCAGATGGGATACATCAAAGGATACTAAAATAACTTAAAGAGGTGCTGGTAGCACCATTGACAGAATTATTCAACCAGTCATTAGCTACAGGAGTAATTCCAGGGGACTGGAAAAGAGCAAACGTAGTCCCACTGCACAAAAGTGGAAGCAAGGAAGAGGCAAACAACTACAGACCAGTGAGTCTTACATCAGTAGTAGGGAAATTGATGGAAACACTCTTAAAAGAAAAAGTTGTAGATTATCTCAAATCCGGGAAATTTACTGGATCCCAAACAGCATGGATTCACTGGAGGGAGATCATGTCAAACAAATCTTATTGACTTTTTTGATTGTGTGACTAAAGTGATGGATAAAGGTGAAGCCATGGATATAGCTTATCTAGACTTTAGTAAGGCTTTTGACACAGTTCCACATCGCAGACTGCTAAATAAACTTGAAAGTTTGGGATTGGATATTAGGATTATTGAATGGATAAGATCTTGGTTGAAGGATAGAAAACAGAGAGTTGTGGTAAATGGAGTGCATTCACAGGAGGGAAATGTTACCAGTGGAGTACCCCAGGGATCTGTACTTGGACCAGTGCTTTTTAATATCTTTATTGGTGACATTGCAAATGGCATTAAAGGGAAAGTATGCCTTTTTGCAGATGACACAAAGGTATGCAACAGGGTAGACACACCAGGTGGGGTAAAACAAATGATTGAGGATCTAGGTAGATTAGAGGAATGGTCAAGAGTCTGGCAATTACAGTTTAATGCCAAAAAATGCAAAATCATGCACGTGGGTCTCAAAAATCCTAAAGCTAAATACAGTATTAATGGCACTATACTGGAAACTACTGAGGAGGAAAGGGTTCTAGGAGTCACTATTTCAGATGACTTAAAGGCAGGTAAGCAATGTAACAAGGCAATGAGGAAGGCTAGTCAGATGCTTGGCTGCATTGGGAGAGGAATCACAAAACTCCAATTTTTAGAAACTTTTGCGCTATATTATAAATTTATATGATATGGCTGACAAAAATAACAGACTCCTATTAAATTAAAAATATTTAATAATATATGAATAATCACAAATCATAAAACAAGACCGGTCTTAATAGTTTAAACATCTAAGATGACAAGTATATATACTTTCCAATAAAAGGAGGTGGACTTAAGCATATTCTGTGCACAGAAGTGTAAAAACTAGCTCTATAGCTAAATGACTTAATTTAAAAAGTCAAAAAAATGGATCAAGTGTAGCTGCTGGTAGAACCCGTATAATTAATGTTTCCAATAGACAGTCACTCTGTATCAAAGTTCCTTTGAATGTAATAATCCAACATAGGTCAGTAAAGTGAATGAGAGCCGTTTTCAACCGGAATCTTACGTGAGGTGTGAGCAAGTAGTATCAGCAGGAGTACATCCCGACGTCCGCCACACTGGCTTCTGGCTGCGGGGAAAACGGCACCTGCACTGGCGCCTGCTATAACCTGTCCTGCTCGGTCTGAATGCTCCACAGGTCTCCACCTCTACGTGCCGTTTGCGGGCACCGGTGAGCGGCTCCTCTCCACTCAAGAATAAACAACCAGCAGATGAATGCTACGGCCGGTATGTACTGCGGGTCTAACTCCAGCTGGGGTCCAACAGTTAAGCCTCTGACGCGTTTCGCTCCTCCCACAGGGGCTTTCTCAAAGAATCTGTCTATTGGAAACATTAATTATACGGGTTCTACCAGCAGCTACACTTGATCCATTTTTTTTACTTTTTAAATTAAGTCATTTAGCTATAGAGCTAGTTTTTACACTTCTGTGCACAGAATATGCTTAAGTCCACCTCCTTTTATTGGAAAGTATATATACTTGTCATCTTAGATGTTTAAACTATTAAGACCGGTCTTGTTTTATGATTTGTGATTATTCATATATTAGTAAATATTTTTAATTTAATAGGAGTCTGTTATTTTTGTCAGCCATATCATATAAATTTATAATATAGCGCAAAAGTTTCTAAAAATTGGAGTTTTGTGGTTAATTGCACTTGGGTGGTCCAGTGCAATTTGATTGACCTGCTAACCCCAGGTCATTAACTTTTTGCAGCAGATTGTTATTATATCCAAAAGGGTTTTTTATAGCATTTGATATTAGCGCCTGATATAAAAGGTTTTTTATTGGGAGAGGAATCAGCAGCAGAAAGAAGTAATAATGCCACTGTATAGGTCATTGGTACGGCCTCATCTAGAATACTGTATTCAGTTCTGGAGGCCATATCTTCAAAAGGATATTAATACATTAGAAACTGTACAAAGGAGGGCAACTAAAATGATGCATGGCCTACATCACAAAACATAACCAGAAAGACTAAGAAATCTCAATATGTATAGTTTGGAGCAGAGAAGGGAAAGGGGGGACATGATAGAAACTTTCAAATATATCAAGGGTTTTAACAGGAGGGAAACATTCTCCAAATGAAGAGAAGCAATAGGACACGAGGACATGCACTGAGACTGGAGGGGGGGAGGTTCAGGGGAAATTTGCGGAAAAATTATTTCACAGAAAGGGTAGTGGACAAGTGGAATAGCCTCCCATCAGAGGTGGTAGAGGCTAAGACAGTAGAGCAATTTAAACATGCATGGGATAGACATAAGGATATCCTTACAAAGAAATAAGGATCAAATAAGGTTAGAAATAAAAATAATATATAAAAAAAAAAAGGGGCAGACTAGATGGGCCAAGTGGTTCTTATCTGCCGACAAATTCTATATTTCTATGTTTCTATGTTTCACTAGGAACATCCGTTACATGATCTCGGCAATGAAAAATGTGTTACGCATTTCTGACATGAACCCAAGTACCACATAAAAGGGGTTTTATTTTTGGGGAGAAAAAACAGCCAGTGTTTTGTTCCCCCATCAGATGAATGAATGAAGTGTGTAAAGTAGCGTGGGTTCCCCCAATAAGAAACTGGTAATTTCTAAAAAGTTACTGATGGCGTACCCTTTCCCGCCAGAGGATAGGTCACGTTGGGAGATATCCCTTAGGGTGGATAACGCGCTCACACGTTTGTCAAAAAAGGTGGCACTGCCGTCTTAGGATACGGCCACCTTGAAGGAGCCTGCTGATAAAAAACAGGAGGCTATCCTGAAGTCTGTATATACACACTCAGGTTATATACTGAGACCTGCAATTGCCTCAGCATAAATAGTGCTGCTGCAGCGTGGTCTGATACCCTGTCAGATAATATTAATACTCTAAGACAGGGATAATAGTTTGCTAACATAGAGCATATTAAAGACGTCGTCTTATATATAAAGGATGCACAGAGGGATATTTGCCGGTTGGCATCCAGAATAAATGCAATGTCCATTCTGCCAGGAGGGTATTAGAAACCCGGCAGTGGACAGGTGATGCTGCCTATAAAAGGCACATGGAGATTCTGCCTTATAAGGGTGAGGAATTGTTTGGGGATGGTCTCTGGGACCTCGTATCCACAGCAACAGCTGGGAAGAATTTTTTTTTTACCTCAGGTTTCCTCACAGCCTAAGAAAGCACCGTATTTTCAGGTACAGTCCTTTCGGCTTCAGAAAAGCAAGCGGGTCAAAGGC